>NW_020897693.1:38716132-39050867 GCF_003984885.1 Neopelma chrysocephalum | reverse complement strand
CCGCATGGCGTGTTCAGGGCCACCGGCCAGGCGCGGAGCTCCGTGCGTGCAGCGCGGCAAAAAAATATTTCCAGTCAAAAGTGAAAACTTCTAGCATAGTGCATGGTCTCCAAACAAAAAATACAGATATGTGCAAGTAAAGCTGCAAATTAAACAGCGATGGTGGGCTAACTTTATGTTATTTTGTGAATGACAATTTGGGCTAGAAAGACATATTAGCCCAAACTGAGGAATATAACAAATTGAGCAAAAAGTTAAGAAGGGCAGTGTTTATATAGATATGTCAATACGCGATCCAGCTGAACAAAGCATGGCTTTGCAGAGCATCTATAATTTTACCAAAAACCCCTCTACTTACCTCTGAAAGAGGAGAAAAAAATTGCTTTCTGGGATAGTTCTTTAAAGAGGCAATTTTTTATAATGTCTTTGTTTCTTTGGTTTCTGCATGTATATTCCAGCCCTATATACCTGAGGAGGCCTAGGTGATGCCCTACCAGTGGTGAAACAAAGTCCCAGCTTGTTGCATGTTGATCGGGTTGAGAACATGCAGATGGTGTGATTTCCTTTTGTAGGTAATCCCTTGTGGCCCCCCAAAGGGCCTTTTTAATATTCAAGCCATTGTTATCTGGTAGTTACAGTAAAACAGGAGGGAGAATTTAAACACATTTCTAATACTACATCTCGCTTACTATTTTCTCTTTATGCAGCCAGATATCCACATATGTCAAACTTTGATCCATTATAATCATATCGGCTGAAATTAAGTGGCAATTAATATTTATAGGAAGACCTAAACTTTCATTATTTATCATCACTGAAAAGTATTATGGCAATCCCATAATTTCAAGAAACTTCTATCTTTTGTTTTGGTAAATCCAAAAGGTTTGTTCTGTCTGTTCTGCTGATCAGCCCACATGAAGTTGGCTTTTCACCAGCAGGACACACTCACCACCACCAAGACACAATAGGATTAAACAATAAAGTTTAAACATCTTTCTTGTCAGAGGTATTTGTTAGGTCAAAAGAAAAACCAAAATGTGTAAGGTCCAATGAATGAACAAAAGTAAACAATGAACACAAGTGAATAAGTGATTTCTGAGACCATGCCCTGATTGTCAAAAGCTGGGAGCATAAAACTGCAAGAAAGTCAAGTAGCTCTGTAAGACATAATACATGATTCTTGTTACCTCTGGACTAGTCTACCTTATGGTATGGTATGTCTATACTTTCCCAAATCTAATAGTAGGTCTACAAGAACCTAATGAAGTCCAACAAGTCCAAGTGCAAGGTGCTGCACCTGGGTCAGGGCAATCCCAAACATGGATACAGGCTGGGAGAAGAACTCATTGCAAGCAGTCCTATGGAGGAATATTTTGGGGTTCTGGTAGATGAAAAGCTGGATATGAGCCAACAATGTGTGCTTGCAACCCAGAAAGACAATTGTATCCTGGACTGCATCAAAAGAGGAGTGGCCAGCATGTCAAGGGAGGTGATTCTCCTGCTCTATTCTGCTCTCTGGTGAGCTTCCAGCTGGAGTGCTGCATCCAGATATGGAGTTCCCAGCGTGAGAAGGATGTGGACCTGTTGGAGTGAGTCCAGAGAGAGCAACAAAGATTATCAGAGGGCGGGAACATCTCTTCTGTAAAGACAGGCTGAAAGAGTTAGAGTTGTTCAGAGTGGAGAAGACTCCAGGGAAACATCTTTGTAGCCTTGAAGTACTTACAGGGGGCTTATAAAAAAGAGGGAGAGTGATTTTTATCATGAGCAGATAGTGATAGGATAAAGGGGATTCATTTTAAACTAAAAGAGGAGAGATTTAGATTAGACATTAGAAAAATATTCTTTACTGTGAGGGTGATGAGGCACTGGAACAGATTGCCCAGGGAAATTGTGGATGCCTCATCCTTGGAAGTGTTCAAGTCCAGGTTGGATGGGGCCCTGAGCAACCTGAATTTAATGGGTGGCATCCTTGCCTATGGTAGAGGGGTTGGAATGAGGTGATCTTTTAGGTCCCTTTCAATCAAACCATAGGTTCATGATTAATTCAACAAAACATGGCTTCCACTGTTATGAAATGTGTAAATTGTTTAAAAAGCATACTTGAGTTGTTAAAGTTAATTTACATTAAAACAAGACCGATAAATCTGATTAGATGCATCAGTATTTTTCATTCAGTTTCCACTGGTACTAGACAGAGTAACAAATAACATATAATTATTAAAATATGCTGTTGAGAGCTTTCACAAGAGCAGATCACCACAAATTTATATATGGACATCTGCCAGTTTATTTGGTACAGGGTACATAAGTAAAGGTGCATAAATGTGCAAAGGGATATAATGTAAGTGAAAAGAAGGATTCTCATAGGTAAAGCTTCCTCCTTTGATCCTGCAGTGTTCTGTGCATCTCCTCTGAGCTGCATACATCTGTCTTACATAGGCATCTTCTATGGAATCATACCACATGAGGCCTTCAGAGGGAAAAGATTTTTCCAGAGAAGGAAATTCCATAATGAATAATTTTCAGCCATCTGCTTTGTGGAATGAAGCACACTTTATTAGAGGTAATAAAATATTACTATATATATGAAACTCAACACCTAACTAAACCTGGAACTTCTTTTTATGCTTATCTCATTTTCATGCAAGGGAATACTTAGACTTGCACTAAAACTCATTGTGGCTCTAGCAGTGGCTGACTTGGGTAGGCGACTGTCAAAGGCATTTAGAGCAGCAGACTGAGTTACTCATTTCTTGTGTGATTTGTTAGTGAGACAACTCTTCATAGCAAAATACTTACTACAAATCAGAGAAAATTATTTTCACTTGTGTACTTTCAAGGATGGACATGTAACTACTTGTAAAATACAAGTACAATACATTTTACTGCAAGTATGAGTACTGAAAAATTAGCTTCTGTCTTTCACAGTGACTTTCTAAATCTTACTGCTACAGTATCACAGGTACAAAGCATGGCTTTTTCATTCAGTCTGAAACATGGCAAATCTGTGTTTATCAGTCATTTAAGCCATTGTCTTCATTTGACACATTTTCTCACAGGAAAGCTGCAGAAGATATAATACTGGTCAGTTCAATCAAACCTTTATTAAAGTGCAGGGGAAACTGAAGACAGAGACAAGAAGGTAAGGCAAGACAGTCAGAAAGCCAGTATCAGGCAGATTTACCTGCTTAGTGGTACTGAGGATTTAGTCAAAAACTGGGACTGGTGGTGAAGTCATTTAGGCCTGACTCCTCTGTCTCTTCTGCTCAGGCCATCACCAAGAGGATGATAAAAGTCCACCAATATTACAGTGGATTGTGGTGTCTCAGAATAAATTTGCTGACAGCTGCCGTAGAGGAACCAGTTCCTTTATGCTTCTTTCTGGCAACAGGATGAGAGTATAATATCTCCTACTTGCTGGCTGGTTGAACTAAAGAACCTATAAAGTAGTTGTGGGTGGATTCACAAACTTCCTCTGCTTTTTCTATGATGCTAGAATAAAGTGACATCCCTTTGCATTTATTACTCGTGTTTAATTGGCAAATGTCTTCCAAAATGTCTTCTCACTATAGGTATTGAATTTTGGACCATATTTACTGGTTTCTAAACATTGAAGGAATATAAATCTGGTAAGCTACAGAAAAGTGTTTGCACCATGGCATGTACTTGTATTCTATTAGTAAGTATTCTTTGAGCTAGAGGAGGAGGTTTTATAATTTTTATGCTAGATGAAAATTAAATTAGCAAAACTCAAATGAACAGAAAATGACATACTAAAGACATTGCAAGCAGAGGGCTAGATCAGAACTTTAAATTAATTAAAAAAACCTCAGTAAGGTGAATGAAGAGGACTATCAATATAAAATCAATGTAAAAAGAAATTGGTTTTACAATGCCTTTCATGGTATACTCTTTAATATGTGATAACCATATTGGAAATTCATTAGTATGCAGAAAACCATGGGAGCCATATGGAAATGCATCTTACAAAAGACTAGCACACAATAAATTTTACAAAAAGCATAAAATATCTTTAGGATGAATGATCACTGTGATAGTAATGTGCACTAAAATTGTAGGAGTGGTATTCACTCATTAGTTGTATGAAGCCATTAACTGCACAAAATCATTCTATTTTGCATAACCATTTGTCATATAAAATCATTAGCTCCCTCATAAAAATGTTAGAAATGTGAAATGATTTTTCAAAAAAATCATTAGTTACAGGGTATTACATTATAAAAATCAGCCGCATATTACTTCATCATTTTTTGCATAAAAATGTGTCGGTTATGCAAAATCATTTATGTTGATAAATAACTTTTAAAGTAGCTTTATTGTTTGATAGTCAGGCTGTTAGCTGTTCAGTTTTAATAGTAATTTTTATGGCCAAGACATATATTAGTTATGAAAAACTCCGAAATGAACTAGAACAAACATTACTTTCTACCCTGGTAAAATTGACAGTTTTAAAAAGCAATCTTGTTCCTTGTAATTGTCCTTTTAGAGTTCTAAATAGTGGCAGCTGTTCCCATTTGTTTACCATCATTTTGTCGCTGTTTGAATTCTATTCATTACAACTTTCAGGTTCTCATTCTCACATCCTAAGCTAAATTCAGGTAGAAGCTTTCTTAGCAGTGCTTTTGGTCATATCATAGATAGTTTTATATAGAACCCAGTTGCGCTGCGAAGAGTGATTTACACATTAAAATGGAACACATTGTCCCACTCTCTCACACAGTAATCAGAAAACTTTTAAGCACATCAGGATCAATTACTTTCTGAAGGTGAGAAATTTGAAATTTGGAAGTTGTGCTTTAGCAGGAACAGGTGCCTGTGAGAGCCACATGAAGATGTTCAGTGCTGTAGAGGAAAACCCACAGATTTCTAGCTCATTAGACCTCTGTTGGGGAAAGCAGGGTTCTTGAGCAATGTTTGTTAAAGGCCAATTATTTTTATTATTGAGTTGTCCAGTTATAACTTCAAACAGCATTTTGTACAGTTCTGTAGAAGCAAGAAAATCATTTTTCTTCCATGGAGTCTATAGGCTAAGATCTACTACTGCCAATCTATGTATAAGGGATAAGAGAGAAACAGGTAACGTAATGGATACTGATCTCTGTGTAACAGAAGCAAGCCACACCTTTTCAAAAACACTGACATTCCTTGAATATCACTTGTGGTGTGTTTGCCCTGGTCAGAAATTAGGCACCCACCCAGCTACTTGCTAAATCTCTTCTCCAGTTGGATGGAGAAGAAAATCAGAAGTCTGAATGTGAAAAACAACTCACAGGTTAATATAAAGACAGTTTAATAAATGAAAGAAGGAGAGGAGAAAAGTCATGCAAAGGCAATAATTTATCATGCCCCACAAGCAAGATCAATGCCCAGATGTTCTCTGAGCGATGACTACTTTGGAGAAGCTAAATCCACAGTTTTTATTGTGGGGCATGACATTAAATGGTGACAAATACCTCTTTCGTCAGTTTAAGTCAGCTGTTCTGGCAGTGTCTCTTCCCAGAGTCTTGCTCATCTCTGCCCTGATCACTGTGGGGTCAGAGTAACCAACTTATCCCTGTGCAAGCACTGTTCAGCAATAGCTAAACCTTTGGTATGTCATCAACACTTTTATTCACAAATCCAAAACACAACAAAATATGGGCTGCTATGAAGAAAGTTAACTCCATCTCAGCCAGACACAGCACATCACTGCATCAGCTATCTAGCAGAACTGTATGTAAAGAGACAGTAAACAGACTAACAAAGAAATAAAACACTCCTCAAACCCAGGAAACTTGCTCCAAATCCCCACTCCCAAAGTTGTGCTGCAGTATTTTCAGAAGGCATGGACATTGACTGAGTAATACATTGTATTTATGGCAAAAATGAAGAGCTTAAGACATTTTTTTGCTCCATATCATTTGGTGTAGTCTTTAAAGTAGAAAACAGTAATGTCAGCTGAAAGTTAATCTTCCAGAAATATTTAAAGTGCACATAGAAGTACTGGTAGTTTGCTGTAGGTGGATAACTTCTGGTTAAGGCCTATGATGTGGCTCAGCTTTAGTTTCTAAAGTTAAGAAAGAAGGAATGTAACTGAATGATGAACAAGTGATTGTTAAACTGATCAAAACAACATTTCCTTTCAAAAGCTATAGTATATGTTCTCTTCCATCACTGTCTCACTCTTTTCCTGTAAAAAAATTTGTTATTTTATTTAGGTCTTGATGCTGTATCCATTCAGTGGGATTTCTGGATTGGTGGAATTAGGCTCAAGAGCCAAAAGAGTGATAGAATATTTCTTAACTGAAATCATCTATCTACACAAAAGTGGAACACAGGCCTTTCATACCTGTCTGTTTAGGTGACTTTTCACTTCTGCATGCGCTTTTGTGAGTTATTCTGTTCTAAGATCCCCAGCCCTGAATTGCTGATTCTGTGGACAATCCACTCATACATTGTGAAGGGACTGATATACTTGTCACAGCATGACTCTGGTCCTTCCAACTGTGCAAATTGGTAACAGAAAAAATCAGATCCTGAAAATCAGTCCTGAGGCAAAGCTTTCCTCTTATGATAACGACTAGCTGGAACTTAAATTTTCTTATTCTTATGATTATTTCCGGTGTAAGAAGGATTTCAGTCACATACAGATATGTGCATTTCTGCTAACAAAATTGCTTCAGAAACTGAAGGGGATAAAACATGGGGGAGAGCAAGAGAGTGAGAGAGAAGGAGATAGAAAGAATGAGAGGAGGCATGCAGTTCCTCACAGGCTCTCAGCAGTTCATGCTGAACAGGTAAATGACTCCAATGTGCAGAGTAGCTGAGCAACTCCGCTTAAAGTAGAAAACATAAAAATCAATATGTCTTCCCTAAGCTATTAAAAAGTGCTGCAGTTATCCACATCATTATGTAGCAAACAGGAACTGCATTTTTCAATAAGAAACCTGTATTTCTGAACAAACAGGTTCCCTTATTTCAGTACTTGGAAAAATGTCTTGATGTTTTAACTTGTGTGGTAGGTGTCTAGCCAAACACCTGGCTATTGGAATGAATAGATACATATGCTATTACATTCTCTGGATGGGCTTGCCTCTTTCACCTTGGTATTGGTCTTACTTATATATTTTACAATCATCATAGTCTCTTTCATTCTCATTCCAAAGGGCAACGTCTTTACAGAGTCTTTAAAGTGACACTAATAATTGCAGTTTTTCTCCTCCAACTGCGATCTATACTGCTTACAATCTATTCTCAATTAAATGATTATCCTCACATGAAACCTGAAACTAATATTATAAATGTGATTTGAGCTCTGTTAGGTCTTCAGTCTTCCTGAATTTTTACAATCTATAACTTGACCAGGCTATAATTTATATACTTTCAGAAAGCCCCTAATGATGTCCATGAGGACAGAAAACATTTTGAAAAAATACCCGAAATAAGTTCCTCAGAACTAGCAAATTTTAAATAGTACAGAACAATCTTAATTGTGATTTCATAAAGAATACAGAGTTACAAAAGGTCTTAAAAGGACATTGTAGTTCATTCACCACTATTGCTGGTAGATATTTGTCTAACTTGTTGCTAACAAAAAAATTTCTTCACAAAAAGTGTTGTAAAGCATTGGTATAGGATGACCAGGGAAGTGCTTGAGTCACCATTCTGGGAGATATTTGAAAGAGGTGTAGATGTGACATGTGGGGACATGGTTTAGTGGTTTCACATGGAAGTGTTAGGTTAATGATTCAACTTGAAGACCTTAGAGGTCTTTTCCTAAATCATTCTATGATTCTATGATTCCAGCAGCCTCTCCCCCTTTCCAATGGTTATTCTATAACATTCTCACACAGTTTTCTTCCAGGGTTTGAATTTTTAATATTAGTAAATTCCCCCTTTTTGTGCAATTTAAATCTGTAATTTCTTGCCTTGTCATAAATGATCCATGGTCTCTATGTTCTTACTCTTTTGTCATACAAAGTAACTGTTCCACATGGCTATTCAGAGTAGCGCAAAAACAGTTAAAGATTTGAAAACATTGCATTTCAATTCTTTCTTTTTATTTTTTCCCTCCACATTTTCTGATGCTTATCATAAAATAGTTGCAACTCAGCTGGACAAGGCTGCTTGTAGCAGAGTGTCTGCTCTAAGTTGGCCCTTCTTTGAAAAAGGGATTGAAGTTCATGACCTTTGGAGGCCCTGTCCAGTCAAAATTACTAGGTTTTTTTTTTATAGGAACAGCGCATCCCTGACATGGATGGCAGACACAAGTCAAATTCAAAGATCTTGCTACAAAACACAAGGGTACTGAAGTTTTTCAGAGTCAACCCCTTGAGTATTTGTACCTTTGCACTGTGGAAAAACTGTTGTCTGGGGTTTTTTTCCCTTGAAAAGCTATTTCAAACAGACACATGTAGTCTGTTTAAAAATAAAAGCCAGAAGAAAGATTAGCTTCACTCTTAGGTACTCAGCATGAAAAGTTCAGCTCAAATGCTCACAGGCTTGAAAAATTACATAAATACTGGTGCCTATAAAGACAAAATGATGGGCAACTTGAGAAATAAATAACATGAAGCCCCACCTCTATTATGGACACATTATTTTAATGAAAAAAAAGCTTTTCCAAAGTCAAAAGAAAGTCCAATATCTTTCCTACCCTCCCACTCATTAAAAATAATCAGAACACGTAACATTTTATTTTAAATGCAAGTTTCCATGTCTATGTGGAGGTTAGCAACTGAATCTTGCGTTATTCCTAGTATCTTAGGTTGAACTAAGAGACTGTCTTATATTGCTATAGTTGAATGCCCCAATGTCATAACTCTGTATGTGGTAGAAGCAGTGATAAACAAGATATATTTTCATTCCACTGAATGTTCTAGGTATCAATGTTCTATGTGCATTTTTAATGGTGGAAGAGGGTTCTGCAATGAGCCAGGAGTGTAAAACCTAGCTCTGTCAGACTTCCCATCCAGCCCAGAGGAGAGGCCCATCAATCATATCTGATGGAATTAAGTGTAGATAACTCATGGCTTGTAGGATGTTATTTATTGTTAATATCTTACGAGCTATATTTAAAAATAAACGTCAATAGCTTTTCAGTCACTTTTATTTTGGGAATTGGACTGTGATTATAATCAGCCTAGTATACAACACGACCTTCCTTTGAAATGCTTTGTCATCCTGCAGTAGTGCACTGATTGATGACTGGTTTAGGTGAAATGTAAATCCTTCCCCAAAATCCAGATTCTGGTAAATTAACTGTACTTTGATGGGAAAACCAGATATCGACATGTGGGCAAAGATCAGTACAACATTCTGTAATACACTCAGATTTTCTCTAACTGAGAGGCTGTAGATATGGTTACATGCATTGCATGCATTTTAAGGATCTGTAGAACATGATTATGTGTATGTTCTACAACCTTTTCTATAGCCTTTTCCTGATTAAACTTTAGCTTTTCCTTCTATCAGTCCTGGATCTATAATGCAAAAACCCAGGATACTGGAACTATTCTTTTATATATCCTTATGAGCTTTAAAGAGCTCTAATCCCCTGCAGTGGTAATCTAACATTTGTTTCTTATTGTTAATTGATCTAGGTTAATACCACTTAGCTAGTTAGGGATTTGGTTAGCAGTATTCATGTGTGAAATAACATTTTTTGCCATACCTTAGGCATCCACATCAAAGAATTGGTCCAATGACTGTTCTTGTAAGTTGTAATTCTTGTAATTCTTTTCTCTTGGAAAAGTAGGCCATGGTGAAACCACTGTGAAAAGACATGAGAATCTTCCTGACTTTAAAATCAAGTTCCCAGAGGCAATGCTCTAAGGTCTTCAACTGCAGGCCTCTCATGACTTTCGTGTATCTGTGTAATGATTCAATGTACATTTAGATTCTGAGGGTCAGTGTCCCAGGTTCTTGAGATATTGAGTGCTTTTATTGGCATCAGATGCAAAGCATTAAAATAGATTTCCATTCAGTTAAAGTTCAGTCTCATCCCAAGTTAACTTAACACTTTTTGGAGTAATGTGGTTTGAATATAGTGAAGGTCAATCCTGTAGAGAGCAGAAGTGGCATGTCTGAGAGAGATAAGCAGCACTATTCGTGGGAGAGTCAATTAAAATACTAAGAAAGGGAAGGTCAATGACGGTTTCAATGAGACTCGAAGATTTGCTTCATGTTCAATATGTGGGAGATGCATGTATTTACATTTTTAGGCCCATGGATGATGATTTAGATTTTTTTTCAGAATGTGTAGTCTCCTTTCAGTAAAGAACTTGGACATCATTGTGCTTATATAGATGGCAGTGAAAGATTTAGAGTTCTTAGAAAATGATTGTGTGCTTAAAGAAATAATTTTTTAGAGGTCCATGTTATATATTTGTGCTCTGATCCAGCCTGTAATCTGATGGGAGGCTGTGGTGTCAGTCATATTAATTGAATACCAGGACCTGCTTGGTTACTTTTAAATCCGGGTGGGTTAGGGGCACTCAGTAAAAAGGAAAGGTCATGAATGCCTGTTCCAAAGGTTTCAGTTACTTATCTCTGCTTGACTTTTAATCAGATGTGTGGTTGCCTGACATTTGATTAAGCTTCTGTTAAACTGCAAATTATGACATTGTCCTGCAATAGCTGACTATTTGGCTATAGACAATTCCAGTGTGGCCAAATGCAGATGCTAATATTTGGCTTGGAGATGTGAGCACATGGAACTGCTAGTAATGTCAGTATGCAGTCATGCATAATAGCTTGTTTGCCATGCAAATCAAGGGTTACCAAATGCCCCACTTTGGTTTATGTGAGTTGGCTGCCAGGAAGATGTGGCAATTACCTTAGCAAAGGTTCTTTAGCCTTTATCAAAAGATATTTTAGATATTTACTAGAAAATCCTGGATCCAGGATCCCTGCTCAGCTATCAGGGTTACTTTTTTTTTGATAGTGTAAAGCAGGAAACCCATAGGTCATCTCTTAAATTTATTCTTGGGAAAAGTAGATCTGCAGCCAGAGATGAGGCATTAGGGGTACATTAACTCCTATCAATCCATCTCAAAGTTTGCAAAACAAATATATTTGCTCCAGGGTGGTAAGGTTTAACAGTATGAACAACATATTTCACATTTGGAAGGATATGCTTGCTTCATACACGTACCTTTAACATACAGTAAATATATATGAGGACACTGAACATAATTGCAGAAAGATCTGCAAAACTTGTCAGTACAAGCCAAAAGGATTTTAAGCAGGAATATTGATTGCTGTGTTTTGTTTACAAATGCAGAGTGTCAGCAATTAGTGTTTAATGCTCCTGATGTTTCACCGTCCTCTGTCATGTGATTCTTGACTCATACAGTAGAAACCTGCCACTGCAGGATCTATGAGCTCCATTTGGGACCAGAGTGCTGGATAATGATATTTGTTCCTACTGTTTGTTGCTGTTTGTAAGCCTGCTTGAGCAATTTCTCTGGGACTACAAATTATATTGCTAGTGCAGTTTGCCAGAGCATGCCATGCATAGTAATGATATGCAAAAAAACTTTATAAAGATACAACCCCAAAATTTTAATAGCTCTTGTTTGCAAAACACATTCTCTGTATCAGGGCACTTGCAGTATCAGGGCACTTGCAGTCCTATATGTCCGAATCATGACAAGTATTTTCTAGCCTTCTCTGTGTAATGTAAAACACATGATTTTATTCACAAAAAAAAAAAACTTTGAATAAAATAGTGTTTCCTTTCAGAGACACTTTACAGATTTTGGGTAAAAATATATAATTACATAGAAGGCAGTATATTCACACATTTTCAAATAGCTAGTGGGATGAGAATATTTTGCTTGGTGATATTTACAAGGAGGAGAACCAGTACCTAAAAACAAGAAAGAAGAAAAAATTAAAAGCTGCTGGTTTGCCAACTTTAAGCACTAAATTTTGTTAATGAAATATTCATTCTAATAATGAATATATGCAGCGACAAGCCAAGGGCACTGTGGATAGGCAGTGATTCCAGCTTCTTCCAGCTCTTTCTTACCTTATACTATGACACATTTCTCAGAAGAAAAGATAAAAACCTGCCACTGAATCAATTGTCTCAAGAGGATTACAAAAGGATAGCAAGCTTCCCATAGCTCTAGACAACAGTCAAAACTGTGACAGAATATTACAAGTGTAGTAATTATAATTTCCTTCCATTTAAAAATTAATTGAATTCTGTTACCCCTGTTCACAAGACCATGTGCTGACTGTTTAGTTCAACCTTGCTTTCAAGTCCATATAAATGGTATTTTAGGTAGCTGGTTTAGACAATTGGTAGAGGTTACCTTTAAATTTAAGTGTTACAATCTCTGCAGTTAATAACGGTAATCAAAGTGTTTTCATCTGCAGTTTGGGCTATGAGGTTCATTTGCAGAAATATTTTTCTAATTTACTTAGATGTTATAGCTATAAATAATCAGGTGGATATAGTTTATGCCCTCACTCCATTAACAGATTTATCCTGCAACTGTGCCCATGTTTTATTCCACCTGGCAAAGGAAATTGCAGGAACTGCAGGACTGGTGATGAAAAATATTAGTGACTGGAAATACGTCTGCATGGGGAAATTGAAAAGTTTGGCACTGTTTCTTACAAAGAAAGTAAATTGAAAGAGTATAGAAAATAATAAATTAAAAGGTGGATTGCTCTTTCTCATGGAAATTCCCATTCTCTCTCCAGATTAACCCAACACACTGTTTAGTCGGAATGCATGGAGGTTTACAACCTACATTTCTGTGAATTAGAGTAGTGAGTCTATAGATTTCCAGTATAATTTCCACAGAAACTGCTTGTTTTTATCCCTGTGCTCTTTCATACTCCTTCCCTGTAAGGCATGTGTATGGCTAATGAGCATAATAAAAATGGTTTGCAAGTATAATTTTATACTCCCGTACCTTCTGTACTGAATCACAACTGCCATCAACTGGACCTTCTGTAAAGATTATTGAAGAGGTAAAATATTGTGCTGTTCATGTGGAAAAATAATGCTGTCTTTCCATAGCTTCCCAAACCTTGCTTTTCGTGTTTTCTCCCTGTTACTCTTTCCCTTCGGTTGACCAAACTAAGACAACCCTTGGAGCGCACTGACCATTCTTGCCTGCCTGACTCATCTTTTTTTTCCCAGTGGAAAAGGCCCTAATGGAGGTCTTGGCTACTAGTGGTTGATGAAAGATATGTGATATTCCTGAACATCAGGCAGCTCTCAGTGGCAAATCACCATGCAAAAATAATTTTCAATTTATGTTTTGCAACAGCACAAAGTGGGCTGGGGGCAAGGAAACTCATATCATCTATAATTTCAGATAGAATATGTTTGAGTCTTCTCTGCTTATGATCTGATAACTAAGTGTAGCCCAAAGTTTGCCCAGTGTCTGAATGGACCAATGATAGCTGTATTGTTTCTGCGAGAGCGCATCAAAGGGGAATGTCAGGGAAGCACAAGAGGCTGCCAGAAGATCAAGGAGCCCTGGCCAGTGTTCAGCTGTTCCTGTTGGCTCTCTCCAGAAATAATCAGTATGTGAGTCAGTGCTTGGGCAATGTGGATGACTGGATTTCACCTCCCAAATAAAAAAAAATGATAAATATATATAACTCTCAGTACTCATTTTTCATAGTTTTCAGCCTGTAAGTGAAACATTTCTTTTTATACTGGAGAGAAAAAAAGAGAAGGAGGTTACCAGGTCTATTTTAAGATGAAAAACATTTACTAACTAGTTTGGAAACAAAAACCATAAAATAGTGTAAAGTTGCAGTTGTGTTGCTCTTTTCCAATGAGTTGCTAATTACTAATTCTTCCCTTTGTTGCTTCTCCCCTTGGAATCTCGTGCCTTTGCCTCATTTCCCTCTTCTACTCTTCAATTTTTACTGCTTCCTTCTCTCATCTTTCTATGAATCATGTTCTTTGAGCTGATTAGTGTCAGTCTTTCTATTTCTGAGACATTGCTTTTGTAGTTATATCACAGGTTTGAAGTCCACAGCTGTTCTTGAGTCCTTACATTCTCTTTTTAACACAGCCATGTTCATCTTCAGCCTCAGACTCAAACACGCCTAGAGAAAGTAAAAATTTCTAAAAGAAACAAACTTTTAAATGACAAACCCAAATAAACTTACATTAGTAGCAGACAGCTTGTGTCCCAGAATAAGAAAACAACAAACTAAGGAAGGAAATACTAACAACACACAAGTTAATCAACCATAACAAGAAAAGGAAAAATACCTGGAAATAATGATCAGTTTTTGAAGAGCTTTGATCCCTCTGTCTCCATCTGCAGCTTGCAACATAAACAGTCTTCGTGTTTAAAAGCATGGTGCAGCAAAGGCAAAAATTCTCACCTAGATATATTGACTTGCTCTGTCAATGGTCCAAAATGCCAAGATGTTCACTTTTCTTTGTAGGTCACATCTGTGCATCTCAAAAAGCTTTTTTCTTTTTTTTTTTTTTTAAATTTTTTGATGTCTATGTGGTTTCTTTAAAAAAGTTATTCCTTTGGAGTAAAGCAGCTGCTCAAGATTTTTTTATATTAGTTTTGGAATTTACTGGACTGTATTTAAAAAAAAATAAGTAAAAAGCTTTAAACCTGTTCTAAATCACAGGTACTCCAAGAAAAGACACCAATAGTTTTGTTACGCTTTACATTATTGAATACTGTATTATTAACAACAAACTCATGCCTTACAACAGAAACGTGAGAAAAAAAGTACATGAAATAATTTATGAAGATAAGCTGAAGCCAAAGATCCTGGCAGTAGGAGTCTCAAGTCTAGTATAATAACAGAACCAATATTTATGAATTCATAACATGTTTAAACACAAATATCGTGTGATAGTAGCTATTTATTTTAGACACTTACCAGTCTGGGATATTAATCAGAATGAATTAATCTGCATATTCATTGTTAACACTATCTGTGTTATATTGCCTCATTAGCCTAAAAATTATATTTGGCTGCCTTGCCAGGAAGGGTAACGTCTCTTAACACCCCAAGTCCTGTTTCCCTGGTGGAAACACAGACAAAATGAACAGAGTTCTAAGGTCTGGGTTGAGCCTGAAAATTTTTGGATTTGAAGCTTTTGATCTACTTGTCATGGAGGCTGTGGGTAAATCAGCCCTAATTAGCTGAGTGCTCTCCAGAACCTGCAAAGCAACAGGATAGCCACACCAAAGCTTCTGTGTGAAAGAACAATTTTAAGTTAGTCTCTAAAAGAGGAATGAAATTTGTTAATAACATGATGGATTTAAAAAAAAAAATTACTTATACAACCCGAGTGAAAGCAGTAAGTCTAGTTTAAAACAAAGACCTGTTGTTTTAAGCCTTTAGTTTAAGGTGTAATAACTTCTGTCAGGGGTTTGCAAGCTAAATAAATAGAACAGAATAAGGGAGGCTAAAAGGACCCAAATATCCTGAGTTTATTGATGGGAAGTATACAGACATTAAAGTATTTGCCCAAGGACATATTAGGAAAGGATGCTTGTTAGTTTAATGAATGCTTTTGCTTTTGTGTACCTCAGTCTCCTTACACTTCAGTCTGCTTTGATCACTGAATATCAACATCACTTTTTAAGACATTTGAAAATAACTTATACAGGAGAATTTCTGAGAATGTCAGGCATGTCTGATGAAGGAATACAAAAGTCTTAGCTTGAAGTGTGTCATGGTTCACAGTGCTAAGAATAAGTTCTTCAGTTTTGTCCCTTTTACATTGAAGTATTGCAGTCATTAGTGTGATGCCCAGGAAGAAGTGTGGATTTAGTATTTGGGTGTTTTGTCTCCTAGTCCATCTAAACAATAATGCACTCTTAACAGATATTTCCTGCACAAAATTGTGTTTGAGGAAGAACTGAGATACAGTCCTTAATGTATTTCTTTCACACTCTTTGATAGGCATAGGAGAACATGGCAGGGAAAAGGAGACAGACCTGCAGCAGGTAGAGGTAAGGCAGAGACTGTCACTGCTTCCAGTGAAGTGAACACAATATTAAGGCATGCACTGGTCTGTCCCAGCAGGGGGCTTATGCTTTTACCTTCTCTCTGGGAATCTGTACCTGCCTATGACTGTCTTCATGATGTCTCATGATGCCTGTGAAATATGATGTCTCTTTCTTTTACAGATTCTATTAAAGAGCGGCTTTTGAAATTAATAAACAAATGGGCAAAATTTTCAAATAACCAATTGCTTACACATGGCAAGTGTTCAGGTGTTCAGATGCTGCATATATGCAGAGTGAGTGCAGATCTGTTGCAGAGTGAGAAATGCACAACATTCATTTGCAAATGCATGGCATCTTACAAAACAATCTGTTGACTGTCAGCTGCAAATGACTTCTTCCTGCTTTACAACTTCCCATCCATAATTTTGTAATCTTGTGATTTGACAGGACTGCAATGGCCAGATATGTCAGGTGGTCAGAGATAGCAGTGATTTGAAGAATGCAGGCAGTCATATCCTATCCAAGAGCCTAGTTGACTCATGACCCTCCTGTACTATCTGGCAGTGTGTAACACACATCTTCACACACAAAACTTTTCCTTGAAATATGGTATTTCTTGACTGAAAAGGAAGAAAAGAAAACCAGTGGTCACTGGTGAGCACAAGAATGTTGTTGTAGCTGATGCAGAATATGCTGCTATATCCTCCTGAAGGAAAAGAAGGAAAATTCAGGATTCCTGAAATTTTCCTTTTCTGCCTGCATGAGTAGAAAAGAGTAGTGATTGAATAAGCTTGTTAAAAGATCTTCATGTTCTTTGTACATTTCACAAGGAGATATATCTGCTGGAAGAAACTACAGGTATCTGCTCTGTCTTAGTTTGTTGGAGGCGAGATTGCAGTGAAGGGACTTCACTTGCACTGGGAAATCCAGTGGATTTCAAGACACAAAGAAATCAGTAAATTCGGGGTTGAAACTAAATCAATTTAGTTTCATCTAAGTGCTTTTGGGGCTAGGAACAGCTATTTCCACACAGATACTGGTTCTTCAAACGCAAAATAATTTTTCCGGCCTACTGTAGAAGTTATTTGAAGAGTTTACATCTGTCACCTGGAAATATTCAGCCCGTAGTAGATCATGGGAATATCCTCTTGTTTTGCACTAGAAATAGCAGCTTTTTGATATGCAATACTAACAAGGTTTTGTGAACACTTTGTGAGCAGTTTGGCTGTATTGATACTGATTTCTGGCATCAAAGGAACAAAGAATTTTCAAGAAGTAGTCCAAACCTTAAAAATTCAGTTCAATTTTAGGAGCAAAAGCATAACAGAGAGCTGCAGAAGTAGAAACATCTCAAAAAGGCCTACAGACCTATAATAGCCCCAGGCAGCTCAACTCCATCAGCTTGTGAAGTTGTCTTATTAGTCAGTGGCAAATGACGGCATTTCTGCTCTAGGTCTACTGTCAAACTGTCAACAGGCTGACATCTTAACTTCATGAGAAAAACAAATATAAAGTTAAAAAATAATTCTCACTTATTCTTGTAGGTTTTACAGACTTAAAGGTTACAGAAGTGATTGAAGATAAAATGAAGCAAGTGATTACAAAAACCCAGAGTTCAATCAAACTGAAAGAGTCCCACAGGAAAACAAATGAAAAGACTTATTTCAAATAAGAGGTTTTTGTAAGGCTATCAGTGACTTTACCTGTGCAGGAAAAATGTACAGTAAATAAGACAGATATGTTTTTGTACATTGCAGTTTGTTATGTAAAAGCGTTTTTGACTAAGAACGCTGTTAAAAAGCAGAGCAGAGACTGAGCTACATTAAGACATAACTAAAAGACAAAAACAGCAGAAATAGAGAGCAATTGTCTAGTCTGGTAAATGTGATAGAGCTAAGCATAGTACATTGAATTTGACAGGTAGAAGTGAAAACTGGGTTGAAAAGTCTAGCAGTCAAAGAGGTAAGGTTGTGAAAGAGAATGACTTTTTTTTTTAAGGAACTAGAGGTATAACTCATGATATCAGATATCCATTTCTGACTCTTTAGCAAATTTCTTTGGAGAAGGGACATATTTCCTCAGGTCTTCCCTCTGTCTTGAGTGTTTGTACTAATCTCTTCACAAAAGGAGTTGTTTGCAATGCATGTCCCTAAAGAGCCCATAAACCTTTTTTTTTTAATCCTGCTGTTTTTATTTGTCTTGAAACAATAATAATAACAATAAACACTGTGTCATACTTTGGTTTTGAGGGAAATTCTGGGAAGTGTTTTTGGTCTGTGAAAATTAGCTTTTAACAGCCAAGGCAGAGTAAGAAATAATTACCTCCTGTTGTATTTTATGTCTTCCTCTGTAGTTTTAGGCTAACAAATTTCAGACTTTCTCTTCTGAATTATAGCAGATAGATCAGTTTGTAGTCTGCCACACCAAGCAACCTATTATTTAAATATTTTTACTGTTTTGAACAGAGCAGACTGAAACAGAGCTATTAGGTTTTTTAAAAAAATCTAAATATTCTTTATATTTAAACAAAGGAGCTTAAAGAGTGAGAGCAGTCCTTCCAGCTACAAAAGGAATTATTTTTTCCTATTGCATTTTTTAAAACTTTCTGTAAAGAAAAAATAAGTCTTTCATATCATAAAGGAGCCATCACTTGATTAGAGAGCTATCAAAAGTCAAAATAATGTTTGCAGAAAGCATTTCAATATTCTTTCACGGAAAAGCAGAAAAAGAAACTAGGAATTGTAGTCAAAACTAACCCATGGGTGATCAGTTGCTGAAATTTCTGGACTGCCCATTCCCTTCAGTTGCTATTTCAGATTTTGTTTTGGACAGTAACTAATGCTTATTAGATCCATAAAATACTTCCATGCTCAGGATTTTCTCATCTCACTAGAAAGTTTGTTTTTTCCTCAAATTTCCCATTCTGAATTAATCTGAAGCTAAGACCTCCCAAAGACCAAGTTCTTGGGTAGAGTGTACATCTGGCTGGGGAAAAAGTCAATATTTTTGGTAACTTTTGAGTAGGAAGACTGACCTGTTTCCCCCACACTTCTGTCCTCAATGTCCCTTGACAGGCAGAGCACTGGGGGAGAGTGGCTTTTTATCTCTTTTGATGGACAATAATTCTTTTCTGGATTTGTGACACATTGATGATGAAAGATTTGTTAAAACTGATAGAAGCCTGTGAAAAGACTTTTGGTTTCTAGCATTTGTTCTTTTCCTGATAAAAAGACTATTTTGTAAAAAAATCTCATCCTTCCCTAGATAAAGCTTTTTACAGTGTGACAAAAGTTGTATATACCTTATTTAAAAAGAGGATAAAATTTTCTCATTTGTTAGCATTAAATATAATTTCTTCCTTAATTCTATTACCTTCTGCTAATCAGCAGAATCATAGTTTACTAACTGAATTTAAGAATGCCTGGGGTTAGCAGGACTGTATTGTCTTATTATCTGTGAAAACACAACAAAAACATGAATTATTTTGGGTGCCGTTTGGATTGGTTTTTTCTTTTGTTTTTTTCTTTTCCTTCTTTCACCATAGCCAATCTCATAGCATCTGGTTCTTGGATTTATTTATTCACTGAATGTGGCTTGCAATACGAACAAATACAACCTCATACACACATACCTACACACAGATAAGAGATGAATCCTGCAATTGTGGAGAAGATGGTATTCCTACACTTTCAAAAGAAGAAAGGCATTCCTCCTAGTGTTTTCTTTGAATCTCCTAAGATTCTATCTATCAGAGTAACTTAGTATGTAGTAAAAGGCAGTAACAGGACAGGGCCATATTTTTCTTCCTCAGAAGAGACTTTTTTTTGGACAGAGAATCTGATGATACTTGTCTTACACATCTGAAATTACCTGAAATGGATGCAGAGATTTAAGAATCAAAATAAATTCAAACTCCTCCAATTTGCTGGCATTCATAGAGCAGTGCCAACAAATCACTTCCAGGAAAATCCATTCCTTCAAAGGAGAAGGTTGCCTTCCTCTTTGGATGTCTGACAGCCAGAGGCAACCAACGTGGATGCCAATATGGATATGTCACTCATAGATATGCACTATCAGCTTGTAGATCCTCTACCTCCACAATCACCGCACTCACCAAGCATTCTCCACCCTCAGGAAGGCACTTGGTGAAAAAAAATTCTCTAATCTTCTCTATTTTAAAATTACTAAAAAATCTGCTTGTGTGATAAGGGCCAAAATTGTCATAATCTTCTCTTTTGTGGTACAAATGGATGTTGCTACTACTCACCTAAGCAACAGTTTATTTAATTCAAAAGGAGGCTCACTGGCTTTTAAAATGTCTTTTAAAGGATTTGAGAAATGATACCAAATTGGGTTTACTTGTTCATAAAACTTTAACACCGACTGAAGTACATTTATATTCTTTCTAAATCAACGGAAATTGAACAAAATTTTTATTTTCTTCAAACTGTGACAACAGTGTAGAGGTGCATTATGATCTCATAAATATACAAACATATTTAAATAGTACACATAGGGGTTTTGTTGAAAGTCTATCATGCCTAAATCTTTATTCAATCAAAATATCCTGTTTTGGGATATAAAGGGAAAAATGACTGATAGCAGTGCTACTGATTCCAATCTCACTTGCAACTGTTAGGTCTATTTAAAATTCCATGAATTCTCCAGATTTATGCTAGAAGAAGCCAGCAGAAGGGAGATGAGAACTAGCCCCAGCTGGTGCTCAGTACCTCAGCAGTAGTATTTTGATTTATAAGTGCATTTGTAACTTCCATATTATCCTTTCTTTCAGCATGATGCTCCAAAGGGCCACGGCAGACCTCGATGAAGAAGATGGTATCTACATTCAATGTCATACTGATGGAAGCCTATTCAACCTAAGGTGACTGAAGGCCCACACTAAGACCTTAAACCATTTTGTCTGGGAGCTGCTTTACGCTGACGACGATGCCCTCGTCGATCACACAGAAGCAGCTCTGCAGCGTTTAACATCCTGCTTTGCAGAGGCTGCTGAGCTCTTTGGGCTGGAAGTCAGCTTAAAGAAGACAGAAGTTTTCTATCAGCCTGCATCTCAGGAAGTCTTCCATCATCCCCATATCATCATTGGTGAATCAGAGCTCAAATCAGTCCAGCAGTTTAAATACCTAGGTAGCCTCATCTCCTCTGACGGTAAGATTGACGGAGAGATAGACAACAGGTTAGCAAAGGCATATAGAGCTTTCAGAAGACTTCATAAAAGAGTCTGGCGAAATAAACACTTGAAGAAAAGTACAAAGATCAGTGTTTACAGAACCATAGTGCTGTCTACTCTCATATAGGTCTGAATCATGGGTCATTTACCGCCACCACCTGCGACTCCTAGAACACTTCCATCAACGCTGTCTCCGTACAATCCTAAACATCCACTGGTCAGATTATGTAACTAATACGTCTGTTCTAGAACAGGCAACAGTTACAAGTATTGAGGCCATGTTGCTGAGAACACAGCTGCGATGGGCAGGGCACGTCTCCAGGATGAAGGACCACCGCCTCCCTAAGATCCTGCTTTATGGTGAACTTGCCACCGGCTGCCGCAAGAAAGGAGCCCCAAAGAGGAGATACAAGGACTCCCTGAAACAACATCTCAGTGTTGGCCACATTGATCTCCATTGCTGCTCTACTCTGGCCTCCAATTGGGAGGTCTGGAGACACACTACCCATAACGCTGCTGCTTCTTTTGAGAACGCACGCAGGATCACCATCAAGGAGAAAAGACAACGCAGAAAGAATCGTATCTTGCCGATACCACCTAAGGAGTCTTTCTGCTGTGCCTTTTGCAACCAGACCTGTCTATCTCGCATTGGCCTCTTTAGCCACCAGCGCGCTTGTAGCAAATGTGGGTAAGAGCCC
The DNA here is from genome assembly GCF_003984885.1 of Neopelma chrysocephalum. Lineage (NCBI taxonomy): Eukaryota > Metazoa > Chordata > Aves > Passeriformes > Pipridae > Neopelma > Neopelma chrysocephalum. The sequence goes on along the minus strand of NW_020897693.1, from coordinate 39,029,010 downwards.
TTCCCAAATCTTCATTCACGAAGCCTAGCCATGATTACCCTTTCTGTACAACAGGGATATTCTAAATCGTCTGCCTGTGTTTCTTTATAAATAAATTACTCCTCTCCCCCACCTTACAGAAACCCAGTGGGGGGAAAGGAAAACCAAAACCTACCACAATCAACAGAATTGCAAAGTCACAGAATGGACCATGTCCACACTGTTTTTGAGTATCTCCAAACACAGATATTCCCCAATGCCTCTAGACAATTTTTGCCAGTGCTCCTTATGTTCAAACAGAGCTTTCCATGTTTCAGTTTGTGCCCATTGTGTCTTGCCCTGTCACTGGACACTAGAACAAACCTGACTCCATCTTTACACCTTCCCTTCAGATATTAGTACACACTGATGTGATACCCCTGAGCCATCTTATTCCCAAGCTGAACAGCCTCTGCTCTCGGCTTCCGCTGATATGAAAGATGGTCTAATGCCTTAATCATCTTAGTGGCCCTTAACATCCTCAGGCCTCTTATGAACTTTCAAAATATCACTACTTTAATTCTTTAAGCATGGAGTTCAACTGTCCTCTAAGATAGAACAATGTTTTGTTTTGATACTTTTGATTAATTGAGGAGAAAAAATAGTCATATTTTAAGATATGTTTCACAGTGATGAAGTGTAATATTCTAAGAGAAAAATATTGCTTTTTAATTATTTTATACAATGCAATAGAAGGAATCTCAGAGGGGCAAATGCTATTTTTTAGTATTATCGTCTTATTATTCCCATTATTTTTCACCATAATTGCATTATATTGACCCTCAACTTACAAATTTTTGGGATAAATCATTGTCTCAAAATACAGAGACATATCTGAGTGTTTACATCCAGATAGTACTTGGAAGGAAAACAAATGTGTAAGGGGAGGTTCCTCATCAGTGGGAAATATTCAGAAGGTCTCTTATATGTGTGTGTATAATCTTTTAGGCAACAATTAAGTGCTCAGATTTGTAAATGACATCCTGCTCTGAAGGCTGCTGTTCTGCTTATGGTCCTGACTAGCTTTTTATCCACATCCCCTCAACAGTGAGATTATGGAAGTCTACTCAGTTTCCATCAACAGACTCTGCTGTAAGTAGTAGATCATGCTACTTCTCAGGACTGAATTGGCATCAGACAGTATAAAGGCATATTGAGGGAAGGAAAGGCCAACAGTAGAAACTGCTCTTGTACTTTTTTTTTGTTAATAGCCATATTGCAGTTACCATTCTCTTCCCCTCTGATATCTTCCATCAGCACTAAAGTTACCTGTTCAGAAAAGTTCACGGCCAGATGTACTGGGTTTCTGTGGCCAGGTTTTGGGAGCTGGGGGCTACAAGGGTTGTTTGTGCGAGAAACTGCGAGAAGCTTCCCCCATGTCCAACAGTGCCAATGCCAGCCGGCTCCAGGATGGACTCGCTGCTGGCCAAGACCAAGTCAATCAGGAATGCTAGCAATGCCTCTGTGATAACATATTTAAGAAGGAAAAAAACCTGTTATTGCACAGATTAAAAATTGCAGTGAGAGAAGAGCTAAGTGAGAACATGTGAACTCTGAAGACACCAGGCTCAGTGCAGAAGGAGGTGGAGGAGGTGCTCCAGAGGCCAGAGCTGAGGTTCCCCTGCAGCCCAGGGTGCAGACCATGTTGAGGCAGCTCTGCCCCTGCAGCCTGTGGAGGTCCACAGGGATTCCGATATACACCTGCAGCCCATGGAGGAGACCCACACCAGAGCAGGTGGATGCTCAAAGGATGCTGTGACCCTGTGGGAGGCCTGTTGGAGCAGGGTCCTGGCAGGGACCTGCTGACCCGTGGAGAGCAAAGCTCATGCTGGAGCAAGTTTTCCTGGGAAAGTGTGACCCTGTGGGGGACCCAAGCTGGAGCAGCCTGTGCCTGAAGGATTGCACCCTGTGGAAATGGACCCATGTTGTAGCAGTTTGGGAAGAACTGTAGCCCATGGGAAGGACTCTCACTGGAGAAGTTCACAGAGAACTGTCTCCCGTGGAAGGCATCGCATGCTGGAGCAGAGGAAAGACCTCTCCCTGAGCAGTGGCAGAAACAACCTGTGATGAACACACTGTAACCCCATTCCCTGTCTTCCTATGACTCTAGGGGGAGGAGGTAGAACTTGGGAAGCAGAAAGGGGAGGGGGAAGGTGGTTTGAAGATTTATTTTACTTCTAATTATCCTTCTCTGATTCTGTTAGTAATAAATTTAATTAATATCTCCTCATTGAGTCTGTTTCCTCCACGATGGTAAATGGTGAGTGATCTCTCCCAGTCCTTATCTCAACTCATGAACCCTATATTTTTTCTCCTCTGTCCAGTTGCAGAGAGGAGTGACACAGTGGCTTTGGTGGGTAGCTGGGATCCAGCCAGGGTCAACCCTTTATACCAGAGAATTATCTTGGCCTAGTATGAATTCTGAACTATGAATTCTTTCAACTAGAACAACTAAGAATAAAAACAAGCCTTTATATATCCTAAATATTTCTTCCTGAGTGTGTCTTATTGTCCTAAAACAGAATTGGTTTTTAAAAAAACACTAATCACCTTAAATACAAATATTATGTGAAGTTGTGACATTAACTGTCCCTTTACATAAGCCTCAAAATAGATTTCCATTAGCAAACTGAAACTTGATTGCAGAAATAGTGAACAATCAGTCACTTTAATTTATAAATAAAAAAGAATAATTCATTTTTATTTTTAATAGACATAATTATGGAAGATAAGGAAGAAAAGGCTTTAAAAGTAGTAAAATATAAACCAGAAGTTTTGTATAAAAATGTAAATGACACATTAATATTGTTAAAGGAAGACATGAATAAATCTAACAGATTCACAAGGGAGATGTGAAAGGATGCCATGTTACCATTTCTTGGTCCAATGATCATTAAGAAAGATGATTGTCTTTCACAGTTCAGAGAAAGGATACCAATTCAGATGCTGATTTAAATTATAAATCAAATCTTCGTCCTACAGTTCCAATGTATAGTAGTCAAAACACTCGTTGATTAAGTACTTAAGCATTGTGAAGCGGAATTCTCAAAGAAGGGGAACTTAATCATATTTACAACTACATTGCTAAACAACAGATTTCATTTGCAACTCATTAACAAAAAAAGAAAATAGAAAAAAACGTTCAACCTGAGACCACAGAGGAAAAGTAGTCTCCACATGAAAAATGAAAACAAAACAATACCTAGTACACAATAGACAACAGCAGATGTTCAGAAATATTCAGTGTGACTTAAGCCTGCCATCCCTGGAGGGTATGGGTGGTCCTCAGTTTAGAAGTTCTGGCTCAATTTGTGAAGGTTTGGTTCCTCTACAAAGTCTTAAGTTAGTTATATTTAAAAATGAAGAAAATGTTTTGAGTAAAGATAAAAGCAGTGTTGCATGTGGGAAGACGGAACCACATAGACTTTTACCACATATTAAGGTTGTACCAGAAAGGCAGGAAGTTCTCTACAAATCCAAGGATTTTTTTTTTTTTTTAAATTTCTGCAGTTACTACTAAAATCTTGTGTTCTCCTTAGCTTTTCCTGTAGGCTTACTGTGGGACCACACTAATACAAAAAGTCAGACAAGAAGGGCAAGTCTTGGATCTAGTGTCCTAGTAAAATTCTAATATTTCATTAAAAACTAGAAAGAAGCATATCAATCATAGCCAGTGTCTATTTGTAGCCTTGCAGCAAGGCACAATCCCTGTCCTTTTAATAGGACTTTATGTTGTATTTTTATTGAATTTAATTAAACTTTACCTTTCAAAAGTACACAAAAACTCCACTTAAAGTCATGCAATACAATGACTTTTGAGGCTATATTTCAAGCAAGAGTACTGCATCAGCTTCAGACAAAACCAAAATTTAGGGTTTGTTTTTTTTTCCTTTTTTCTCTCGTTTTTTTGCAGTTAGAGGTCCAGGGCCAAAACAAGCCTCCTCTAACTTCCTTTAATGTTCCTCGGTAATAAGACCCATTATCACAAGTGACAGATGAGAACATGTTCTCACATTGTCATTTGGGTTTTTCTTTTTATTCTGGGTAACTGATCAACCTTAGAACAACCTCAAAGTGCTGCAAAGACATCTAGGTTTTATGTTATTTGGCAAAATTAGTGTTGAGTTACCAGTTTCTAGAGCAAATCACAGTTGTAAGAGAAAGTGTTTTGTTTGTTGAATATCGCTAGTCTGAAATCTAGTCAAAGTTTAGGTTTAGGCTAGAATTCTGGGCCAGTATTTCTGTCTTGTAAAACATACTGATATGTTTTTTCATCAGTGAATTGCATGTTTCTTTAGTGTCCTGAGCAGCAGATGTCTCGTTAGCACCTGAGCTATGCCAGCTTCTGTGGAAGGCTGCAAACTGATTAAACACATGCTCCACTTTTATCTCTTTATGAGTCATTACTTAAAGGTTTTATCACCAGATTGCCACACTTAATTACATGTAGCCATAATTAAATATGAATATCTGTAGATCTGGATTTTTATTTTTGCTATAACTTCAATAAAATATTTTCCTGTTTGCTAATGAAATGTATAGAGAAGGAGAGAAAGAAAAAGAGAAAGAAGAATCCAACAAGAATTATCAAGTATATATAAAATATCTATCAAATATTCTTGTGAACTGCTTAGAAAAGGCACTTTTTCTAAACAAGGATGACATCGTGTGATAAAGATTTGAAGCAAAAGCAATGTTTTGGTATTTTAAATTTTCATCTATTATCCGCCACACAGATGTAAGCATGCAGAAGTCAATCAATTCCTTGGGAAACTCACAGAGTGAGTCCTTTTGAAACACAGTTTTGAGCACATGAAGTCGATGTCTTTGGGAACTGTCAGCATGTATTTACCAAGAATAAACAATGTCTAACAAGTGTCTTCATCTTCTATGATAAAATGAATCAATGGGTGCATGGGTAGAGAGCAATAGGTGTCATTTACCTGGACTTCTGCAAGCTTTTGATGCTGTCTCCCTCAATATTCTTGTATTCAAGTTGAGATGCTATGTTTGGCTGAGTAGACAAGTAACTGAGTAAGAAAGTTTTGAAAGATTTGCCTTAGAGAGTTAATTGGTTGTGCTGAACTTGATTGCATGTGACAAAAGGAGTATCAGAATCTGGGGGCTGTCCTGGGACCTGTACCCTTCAACAAATACGGACATGAGCTGGAACACCAGCCTTATGAGGAGGAGGAGCCAGAGTTCATTCAGCCAGAAGAGGACCTGGCAGCAGCTCCCCGCCCAGTACCTAGGAAGCGGTTACTGTGAAGAGGAAGCCACGCTTTTCATCCAGGTAGATGGAGAGAGTACAAGAGAAAGCAGGCATAAGGTAAAACAAAAGACCTTCAAACTGTGTATAAGGAAAACTTTTTTTCACCATGAATACAGCTAAGCAGTAGTACAGGTTGCCCGGGAAGTTTGGGTGGTCTCCATCCTTGGAAGTTTTTAAGAACGGACAGGATAAAACCCTGAAGAACCTGGTCTGATTTTATAGCTGATGACGTTTAAAGCAAGAAATTGAACTAGAGACCTCCTGAGGTTGCTTCCAACCTGAATTTTAGTATGATCCATATCTTTGACCATTTCGGAACCTGCAAGGATCTGTACTGATACAGGATTTTGTCCATAGAAATCCATGGGACTAGATTTTTTGTTGCCTTAAAAATGTTATTCACAGAAGATTGTGAATTAAAAATATATATATATTCATGTTATATTTTGGGATATGAAAAATTATGCAATTCAAATGACTTCATATTGGTACATTATGGACACATAATGACTGTCAAGTATATTTTAAAAAATGTTTTTTTAAAATATTTTGATAAAGGAAAGGTACCTATAGAGTGTTTCCAATTTTCAGAAGTTCCACAGGCAGATACTGTACCTAAAAAATAATTATTTAATTGTTAAGGTAAGAGCACATTATTTCATTGAGTTTATTTCATGAAGACCATTGGTATGGCAAGAGCTGTGCTAATGTTTTATGAATGCTTATAGGCTCAGAAGGCACTAACTGAGCTGAGTGTTGCACAGTTCATTAAAGTGTCCTGCTGCCTTTTTTAGCTGACCTGACTCCTGAGTAGTTTCCAAACATACTGATAACATTACTTTTATTTCTATTAATCAGGCTTTTTTTCTAGCCAATAATACCTCTTTTGGTAGTATAATATGCCTATTGCATGTCATTTGTTGAGTGTGTCCTTATTCCTTACTCTTTATGTAGGTCATGGTCTGAGAAACTTTTTCTCTGAGCTTCAGACCAACTTCTGCTCCATGAAGATGAATTAGGTTTACAGATAAAACAGTTTCTGCTTTTTCAAATTCTACTCCTAGTCCATGAAAGCTGTCATTCTAATCACAATGCATTCCCTTTCCCATCTCCTCTTGTTATGTGGGTTAAAATAAACCATCAGTCTCAGAATTGTGTATTAGCTTTGAATTGCCTCATTATAGGAATGCCAAAATGGGATATTCAAAAAAGAAAAAGAAAAAACCCTGAAAACCTTTCCATCACTGTTCAGTAATGATTTAGACAGACCTTTAATCTAAAGCCTCTAGACAGGCTCTAAACTACAGGAGAGTTCTGCAATGGGTGAAATAATATAATGCGTGATGGGATGTCAAAGTATGAAAAAGCTGGAGTTTGGGGGAAACTGGAAGGAAAGTTAAAATTGCATTAAATCTGTCTTTGTTGAAAGCAATGGGAAATTTGTCCCTGAGATTTCATTCATCACGGGTTAATTTTTTTTACTTTTGAGTTGGCTAGTGGTTTTGAGTTGATATTTTGAGTGAAGAAGTATATCCAGGTTCCCATGGCCTGGAATGCTTTGGCAGAAGCAAGACTGCAATTTGATGGTAGATAAAGACCTGGACTAGTAGCGTTGTGTAAAGTGGACTGTGTCAGGAGAGGGGTAAAGACTGCTAGGCACTGATTCACAGGGTTCATGTCCTCACTAAAGCAAGGAAATATTTGCTGCTGGTGGTCTTATTATCAACAGGAATGCTCACTTGTGTTTTTAAATGTAGGAAACTTGACCTGATAAGCAGAAATTGTTGAAACCACTGCTAATAATCTCCATTGATTTGTTTAAGAAAGAAAGAAAAATATTCTTTTTGTTACTTCACAAGACATTTGGGACCTGATATTGATTAATACACGTTAGGTGCCTAGAAGATAACAAGGATTGTATATGTGGTGAAACCTGCAATTATTTGCCAAAATTATTTCAGTACTATGTAAATAAAAATAGATTTTTGTGCAGTGGGTAGATGAAGATATTGTTAGATACAAGATGATTTAATTTAGTCTCATTTTTAAATTATAGCAAAAAAATAATTTATTTTTATTGTAATAATTTTCATCATATACTTTTCTACACAATTGAATTGGCTTTGAATTCACAAATTTAGAAGAGCATCTTTGAACTGGTTGCATCAGTTAATGTGAGTAAATTAATCTGTAAACTGGTGATTTATAGGGAACTCTTAAATAAATACCTTTGACGTCTTTACAAACTTTCCCTGGAAAGTGTTTAAGATGACATTGATACAGGCTGTTGAAGACAGATTGAGTATAATTAAGACACCTGATGGCATTTCCTCATTTAAGTGTTTGAAGTTGGGAAGGAAAGAGCTGGTTCAAAACACCTGGAAAAATGGAATTGAAAGAAATAAAAACAGAGAAAGTGAAAAGCAAAGTGTATCACACTATCATTCTTCATGGAGACTGGCTGTTTGAATGGTAACATGTCCTCCCAGGGAGCCTGGGAGTTGCAGGCTTCCACTGCTTCCCATAGAGAACTTGGATTTCAGAAAGTAAGGCGAGCTGTGTTTCCTGGATCTTTGCCTTTCTGTGCATATGAAACATTTTTCTTCTCCAAACCACAGAATCATCAGTGATGTCTTTGAAAGGAGGGCTAAGAGCTTTTTCCCTGTTTTTATTACACTGGGACTTCCTAGCACAGTGTATTGATTTTATTTAGCACTTTTATAGGCACAGAGAGTGGCTTTACTCCGTACTTACTCAGATTGTTGCAAAAGGAGGAAACTGAATAATCACAATAAGAATGGGGGAAGGATCTTTGAACAAGTTGTGTCAATACCAAGCATCTTAGTTTCCAATGTTATTAAATGGAAATAAAAAAACTACCCTCCTTTGTGAATACTGTGAAATCTACTGATGAAAAGAATACATTAGCCTAATAGTAATGATATCAGTAGTATGATTTCAGAACCTGTGGTTGTGGCAGTAATGGATTCAAATAGTTAAATTTATGCATTTTCAGATACTATAGTGAAAAGTGCTTTACATAACATTATAGATTGGCAAATGCATTAGTAATCATTCTAGGAGTGGTTCTGCTTCATCAACATCTGTTCATAAAGTATTTTAGGTGATTAACTGACCCATTCACAATCAAACGCTTGCTTTCATTCTGTACATTAAAAAAACAAACATAAAGATGCTTGTCATATTGATTCAAGCAACCAGCACATTCAATAATATTTTCATGTGCCTCTGGCTATTTGGCAACAGAGTACAAGAATAAACAGATTATTCAATGTAATATTCAATGAGAATTTTTCAGCTCTAAAAGGAAATTTGTAGGAAAAATTACAACTAACTGTATAAACTTGAAGCACAAATGATATTGAAATATGTAGGAAAAATGCTGAGAATACATTATTTGTTTATGAGGCAGAAAGGAAAAATACATTTTCACTAGTTTGCAAAATAGGCCCAAGAGTGACCCCCACACTCATATACCTAAGTATAGGGCACAGGGCGAAAACCTGTGTAAGGGAAAACTTGCTACTGTATTACAATTATCATCAAGAAAGGAACAGATCTCTTACCAAATTATAGCAATGTCCACAATTTACTGCTACTCTTCAGCCATTCAGGCTTTTTTGATCGTAAGGAAAGGAAACAAAATGATTTTGTAACAAGGATTCCTACTATTCATTAACTTTTCCTTTGTCCTTATTTAACTTCAGTGAAGCACAAAAGAAAAAAATAAAAAAGAAACAAGAAAATGAAATATTAGAACATCTAAAATGACTGTTTAGAAATAGAAGTGTTTTGGAAGTGATGCAATAAAAATCAAGACATGACAGGGTTTAGAGTTTTATAAAGGTTGTCAAATGTCATTGTTATATCAGAAGTCTCATAAAAAATGTCTTTTCTTAAAATCACGTTGATATGTGTACTGTGATTTTGTGAGGATGCTAGCTTTTCTTTTTTCCACATTGAATTAAAAAAATACAAATTTTAATACATAAAAATATTCTACAGCAGATAACTAAGCATTAAAAAAAAGAAAAATAAACAAACATATCAAGATTTTTAAAGCACTATTGTTATCTTTTCTAAAATCTGATAATTTCCTCAAAATCTGTGAATTAACAATATTAATTTCAGTTCTTACTGAAAATTATCTATTTCTATTCTATAAAAATTTAGATTTGATTTTTTGTGGCCAAAGGATACATAATTTCTCAGTGAATGGCATTAGCTGAATCCAAGATTCTGGGGATAAAATGCAGTTTAATGATGTTTTAAGTAGCCTCTTAATTGTCTCATTGAGAATTGTCATTTGTCCATGAAAAATTGTAAATCTTTACATAAAACCACTGGAGTTAGTTGGACTCAAAACAATAATTCTTTTTTACAGTGAAGAAGACCCCGAGGAAGCAGACGCAGTAAAACAAAGTTCTGCTTAGACAAGTCTCTTACAATCTCTGCATCTGCATGGCTACAGAAGCAGAATTTCAGACCTTTGAGGGACTTAGATTTGGATCCAGATGGTTCTATAGTGTGCAGCCATTCACATCAATACCTTAAATTTTGTCTCTTTTTGCATTGTGGTGTCCTGATTTCAGTTGGGATCAAGTTAATTTCTTCCTAGTATTTGGCACAGAGCTGTATTTTGAATTTAAGAGGGGAATAATGTTAATAACACACTGATGGTTTCATTGCTGCTGTGCAGTGCTTACCATAAGTCAAGGACTTTTCAGCTTTTCATGCTGCCCTGCCAGTGAGGAAGCTGGGGGGACACAAGGAGCTGGAAGGGGACACAGGCAGGACAGTTGACCCCAACAGGCCTAAGGGATATTCCATACTATATGGCATCATGCTGAACAATAAAACTGGGAGGAGTTAGTTGAGAGAGGCTGATTGCTGCTCGGGGACTGGCTGGGCATCGGTCAGTGGATGATGAGCAATTGCACTGTGCATTACTTGTTTTGTATATTCTTTTATCATAAATATTATTTTCTTTTCTTTTTCTGTGTTGTTGATTGTCTTTACCTCAACCCAAAAGTTCTACTTTTTTTCCAACTCTCTCCCATATGCCACTGGTGGGGAGTGAGTGAACAGCTGTGTGGTGTTTGGCTGCCTGGTAAATTAAACCACAACATCTAGACATATCCAAAACCAGACTGTGATTTCCTCAAACATAAGCATTGTCTCAAAGAGTTGGACATTTTGTTTCAAGAAGACACCAAGGTTTGCAAATATTGCACTACTGGATTCCTGTCTGAACTGTACTCTTCTGTTACTAACTAAACCACACTATACAACACCTCTTTCTGGATTTTAATGGGCACACACTCTTCTGCTGAGGTAAATACATAGAATAAGTAACTTAGATATATGCTCTCTGAATTTGAGTGCACTAAAATTTCATCTCTTCCATATGCAAAGGACACATTTATGAATGTGTGGATTTCATATAAAAAACCCCAAACCCAATAAAATCAAAACACATCCTCCTACAGTCTTTTATTTTACTTTGTTTTGTTTATGTTTTTGCAGCCATATGTCTGGGTGTGGTATTGTTTTTTTAGTGTTCTTAGCAGAGAAGTAAACATAAAGCAGATCTAGGATGTGACAGTACTTGACACATGATTCATCAAGAATAGACAGTGGCAGATGGAAGCTTATGGACAAACTCCCATTGCCTAAAATATGCTGCCTGGACTCTCACATATCCACTAGGAGTCACACAGAAAGGTTACAGAGAGTTCAATGTCCAGAAGATATGTATATCCATGCGATGACTGAGATTCTGCTCTGGCCAGGTCTAACAACTGGTGCTTTCTGTAGGATTGTACTGTGAATCTCACATACATATGACATTTTTACAGTAGGGCTAACATTTTTTTAACAGGATTCCTCCATTTCTGAGTTTACTAACCTGATCCTAAGGTTGTGCAGGTTAAAAGAAAATGCTCCTTGACATTGTGGTACTGCCTTAATTGTGCCATGGTGAAGGATCTTGCTGTGCTGACTATAGTCCCTCTCTCCAGCCCTTTGCATGAGTCTGATACTATGGTCCTTAGCAGGTGAGCTCAGAAGCAGCTTTTAGAGCAGCTGCTTTGCTCTATGAGCAGCTGTGCATGATAAACCATTGTACCTCTCTAAGGGCTTGTTTTAAAGTCCTTTCTAGACAACAGGAATACCCTCTGGATCAGGTCCAACATCCAAATTCTGCAGTTCCCATTCAGGCTAATGCCATAAATGGGATGACACGCTTGAGTAAAAGTAGTAGGGTCTGGACCCCAGACAATATATTTTGAACTGTACCAAAACATCCCTTAATGAAACCGTGAAGGGAAACTTCCAAATAACCAAACCAGATGTTGCAGCTTGTCTTCAGATTAATTTATTACCTGGCATTTCTGTAGGAGGATATGGATTCACCCTTTTTTAATGTCATCTAGCAGTGATTGTATTTAGTCAGTAAATTTAATCAGAATCTACACGTGTTTATGACAAGTTGAGATCCAATCTTATAAAGTATAAAAAATTCATTACATTTCAATATTCATTGTTAGAAGAAGCTAGATTTCTATTTATGATAACAGAAATCAGTATGAGAAGGTAGACAAAATGTATCAGGAAGCTAATTCAGAAGAAAAAATAAAAGTAATGCGAAGTCTTTACATGTATCAGATTTACTAAAAAAATGCATAAGGACAAGGATATGAATCCAGCTTTGAGAAAATGTGTTAGTTCACTGCAGAAATCAATCATACCTAATGAGAAACACCTCCCTCTTAAGCACAAAGGTCACCAGCTTGTAAATGAATCCTTAGTGGCGTTTCCTCAAGGAATGAACATCTGTCAGTTGTTGTCTCTGCAGTGCCCCCACAAAGACTGCAGCTATGCTCTGGGACAGCTTTATTCCCTGCAGCACTCCATATTCCTGGTTCTCCACTGCTGGAGCACAACACAGACCCCTCCTTTCCAGACACTTGAGCTTCCTTTCATGGGAAATCAGGGCAAATTGGATTGGGAACCTCTCCTTTTCTTCCCATTATGTAGTTGGGACACAGTTAAAAGGCACACCTGGGTACCAGAGCCATAGAGGAAATGGAGCTCACAGTGTCAACCCAGCTGTAACTGTTGCTAGTGTAGGAAGTGGCATAAATATACTCTAATATCTTAAGAAGTCTGATTTAAATGCCTGCATACAAGATTATAAAGATACAATTTATCTTATAAAGGAAGACTGAAACTCCAGAGACTCAGGATGTGAGAATGAGACATAAAGACTTTCACCATTCTGTGCTCAAATTTATGCTTATTGATAAAGTCAAATGTCTCAGTAACTGATGATTTTGGAGTGACCTCAGACCAGACTCCAGCAGAAGCACAGGAACATCCTCTAGCCTTCTCATCATTCAGAACCTAGGGTAGCCATATAAGAGAGAATTACGGGATGGAGAGAGGCATGAAAAATAAGATGTATTTCCAATGATACCCCTCCAGAACAATACTAACCTGTATTTGGAGGGCAATATGAGGAAACTTGTACAGCTCCAATTTCTATATTTTGTAGATATAGCCACAGCACTAGCTTGGCGTTTTTCAGCAGCACTAGAATAACACTGTTTATTACATTTAACATTAAAATCCTCATATAATTTCCTAATCTATTTGTAAAATAGATGAAAAATTATCTCTGCAATGTATTAATAACATTTTTACAGGCTGCCTCAATTAAAAAAAGGTGATTCTAGTAAGCTGGTGTCATCAACACTGATTAGCGTACTTTATTGATTAATCACTTACTAAAAGGAATCCATCTCTAATGAATTTAAAACTCTTTTAGATGGACTTAGAAAATCAATAACAAGACAGAAAATGCCATGAGACATGAAGCTCCCATATGTCTTCTTAAAATATAGATACTGGTTCCTGTCTGTAGACTTTTATTTACTGTTGGTTTAATATTACATTTACCAAAAAGTAGATGAATGAAAAGGAGACGATAAGAAAATTAAAGGTTTTGTAAAATGGGAATAAGTGGAAGAAACTTTATTGTGTTCTAATAATGCATGTCAGACACTGCAGAAATGACTGTAAGGAGAGCTGACCAGACCAAGACAAGAAACTTTATTCCTCAGAGGGAAACTCTTTAGCTCGTGCTTAAGATCACCGTCAGGACTCATGATTACAGTTTGTCCAGAATTGTCAAGTAAACAGTGATATCTCTGACAACACATCAGGCATCTCCCAATGATACCCCCAGTGTGGTACGGCAAAGAACTTATGTTTCTGCCTTTCTTCCCTCTCTCTACCAGATCCGGCAGTACGCATCCATCCAGTAGAGGTCTTGGGGTTGCAAGTAGACAAAGTAAAAGAATACCATCAAATCAAATTATTTTTCATCTCATATACCCTCCCTCATTTTTTTTGCAACCTGTATTTAGGCTTTTTCCACCCATTTTTAAGGTCTGTAATGATTCTGCTGTAGTTAATCTGTCGTTCCCTCTACAATCTAACTGGGGCATCTGTGTTCTAAACCCCTCTTTTAATAAACATATTTATTTACTTTTACATCATCTCACAATCTTTCTTTCACCTCTGAACCTGCTTAAACTTCACCACTGCTCTCTCCCTTGGACGATAACAGGATGGTTATGGAAGACACAGCATAAGTCACTGCACATCTGTTGAGCCTTAGCCATGAGACCACCACCAAGGATTAATTAGGCTTAGTAGAGTCCACTTTCATTATCAGCTAAACCTGTCTTAGTCACAGTGGCCTTTTGAGTTTAAAATCACCATTGTTCAGGCATGTTTCAAACATTGTAAATACCATATTTTGATGAACACTGTTGATGCACAATGAATGATATTTCAGAATACAGTCTGAGCTAAACCAAAATATGACAGGGCTGATAAATGCCTTTCAAATATTTCTTGAAATGCAAATGCAACAAGGAAATATTTGCACCTCCTTCTTAGAGGAATTCACACCCAAGTGGTGAGGCATCATTATCTTTCAACCTCGAATCTTAACTGGAAAAACATAGAGGAAAAAATTTAGTCTATGATGATAAGAGGGATACAAAGTTAACTAATGAAATGTTACTATATTGCAGCTGTAATTGAAAATGCCAGTAATCACTGATGACACATGAAAGAATTTTCTCTGCCAAGAAAGTCCAACTGTCCTCACTAACATTCATGCTTTTGTCTTTTAACAGAATTAATTCCTATTCAGGACATTAATAGGGAGATTGATGGGAATATTTTTACCCCAGAAAAAAAAATAGAAAGAAAGAAAAGATCGCCAGCTGAAATATAAGCAAAAATAATTTTTTTCATTAATGAGGTATGCTTTTTTTTAACATCTGAATATCAAAACAATTTATTTACACACTGGTAATTTGAAAGAGGCCTAGCATCATGGTGAGGCACTGGAATAGGTTGCCCAGAGAAGCTCTGGATGCCCCATCCCTGGAAGTGTTCAAGACCAGGCTAGATGAGGCTTTGAGCAACCTGGTCTGGTGGAAGGTGTCCCTGCCCTTTTCCAGATCTTTAGGATCCCTTCCAACACCTTAATATTCTATGATTCTATGAGTTTATGATTCTGTGATTCTAGGATATGATCTTGGTATTGAAAAACAATTGAAAGGCCTCGAGGCAAGAAGAAGGAGTATGTAACACTAAACAGTATATAGATTAGAGATATTTGAAAGTGAAGGGGAGAAGATCTAGGTGAATGGCTGAGGGAAAAGGCCATATGTTATTTCACCAGAATTGAATATTTCAGCAAATCTCCACAGCTGGTGTTTGGAGGTGTTTCTTTCTTTGTTTTGCAGGTCAGTTGTATTGGGGTTTTTGTTTTGGTGGGGGTTTTTTGTTTGTTTTTGTTTGGTTGGATTTTTTTGTTGTTTTTTTTTTCTTACTTTCAGTTCAATCTTTACATAGATTTGACATTTATGGAAGTTTTGGGCTGTATTTTTTTTTTAATTTTGTTGGTTTTTGTTTATTTTTATTCTGTTGAGTTTTTTTTCCAGGTAACATGAGCATCATTTTTTTTCTGTTGTTGAATGAAAGCAGGATGAACATCATCCATATATGCAGAAACCCATGCTAACAGGTAAGGTTACTGATGCAACACAGCAAACCAACTCCCAAGACTGCATATTGAACGCAAGGCTATGCCACAGAGCCCAGCTACTCTCAAGGTCACATGTGGCAACAGGGGAGATGATAACATTTAGGTTTTTGGTGCATAAAAGTTATCATCACTAATATGACCAATACCTGCTTTCTAAAGCACCTACCTCATGAATAATCAATGAGGGAGCTGTGAATAAGCAAATGGTTGTAGCTGATG
Organism: Neopelma chrysocephalum; assembly: GCF_003984885.1. Lineage (NCBI taxonomy): Eukaryota > Metazoa > Chordata > Aves > Passeriformes > Pipridae > Neopelma > Neopelma chrysocephalum. Next base: position 39,013,351 of record NW_020897693.1, on the reverse strand, counting down.
AGTTCCCTCTGGGCAGGCAGAACACAGTTAGCAGTTATGTATAACAAGTAACATACAATATAAGAATCCCACACTACAGACACTTCACTAAACAAATGGATAATGCCAAATCCAGATCTGCATGGACTAGTGTATAAAAAAGAAGGGTGATTCAAAAGTGTGAAACCCAGATGTGAATTCATTTGTGTGTTTATGTATGTGTACTTTAAAGAAATAATGCACTATGCATAGAAAAGGGGAGAAATACTCCCTCACCAGTGAAGGAACCTGAGAACGCATTGTATTAAGTGCTATAAATGTATAAGGAAACAGACAATTACTAGTTTTCTGCAAGGATAGCAGGTATTAAAGTGGCTGATATGTATTTGTTTGACAAGCTTTTCAAATTAAAAGACAAAATATTAAAAAACAGTGGTGATTTGCTTCATTCATTGTATTTTCCTCAGTGAATATACATGTTCTGTGACATTCATTTAAATAAATACAAATACTTCTTTCATATATTTTTTTAAGGGTCATGTGAAGAAATCATAGTTAAAGTGTTCAGATATGACTCAAGCATTGACTTCATTTTTTACAGTCTTCCCCTGTGATCTTTGACAGGTCATTTAATGCGGGATCTCATTTTAGTCATCGAAAGTTAGGCTGAATGGTGGATCCAGCTCTTCCTGTTAGACACTGTTAGTTGCTTGCAGAGGGTGATTCACCCTATGGATTTTAAGGTATTTAGATCATTATTTTAGGCAATGTCTTTTTTAGATCCCACCATATGCTATCTGGATATTTACACAGGTGTGACAAACATGTTTATTTGAAGACCTGTAAAAGGGAATAACAGCAAGAACACAATAATAACAATTTTTTTTGCTGTCACACTATATCTAAATTGTTAACCTTCTATATATTAAGGTTATCTCTTAATTAAAAGGTCCAGTCTAGATTGAAACATTGAATTATTGTTGTCACACATCCACACACATACACACATATATATGTATACATAACAATTTAAACATTTTGTTCCACAGTAGCCAGGATGGCCCTAACCATTTTAATAAACTAACTGATTAGTCTTTTTTAAGACTGATATAATCAACAAGAAAAATTTATAAGTGGAGAGGCCCTTTGATTGCAGGATCTACAATGTTCATTAAAACTGATTTACTCTTCACATCTTCTGCTGAAGTAGATGGAGACTATATCAGACCAAATCAACCTGGCTACTGAACAGTCATGGATTGAGAGGAAGAGAGAAATGGTTTATGGACATATACTATTAATTAATTCAGGAATAAAAAAGTAAGACTAATTTACCTAAATTGAAAAGAAGAAATTTTACACAGAATATAATTACATAAGGTGGACTTTGGTAAAGATACTGGGTTCACACCAAGTTTTAAAGGAAACCACCACAGAATTTCTAATGATCAGAACTGATTAAGAGGGGAAGTTTAGAAATGATGGCTACATGGAGTACCTCTTGAGAGAATGGCATTACTGGATGCAGAGAGCTGATCAAGACCTAACTTTTCTAGTTATAGGCAATCTCATTTTTCAAAAATGCTGTAAGAAAAAATTATGAACTTTATCCACTAGCGAACAATATTTTCTGTGTCATGATTTTATTCATCATAGCTCTCTCAGTACAGTAGTGATCTGATTCAATTTTATAAAATACAAAATGCTTCCCAAGATATAGGATGTTCTGTAGTCTTCATGTACTTTACAAGTAGTATGGCATATTTTTCATCTTGTAATAGCTAGACATCATGAAACTACTATATCACAATGATAACAGTACTATGTCACAAATACAATCTCTTTACACATCTTTGGTAGGACAGAAGAGAGTTGTTTTTTTATAAATGAGTCAGACATAGTAAGAATAAGAATAACAATGTTATACAGAGTTATACAAAGACTATCTACTTAAAAAACCCTTGGTTCGTATACAATAATAATCTTATGTGAATCCATGCTGAATTTTATTATTTATCTCTAGCATTGTTTATGGTTTTCATTTTCGATTTCTGCATTATCATTGAAAATATATAATACCAAATGACCCAGCCTGGCCAACCACTACCCCTATCTCTCATAAATAAAGCAGATATATTAAATGCTATCCTTGTAGGAGGTTCAAAAATGTTACCAGTAAAAAGTGCTATATGGCTTAAGTTACAGCACATTTAACCTTTTTTCTAGTGCTGCTGCTGGCTTAAGTGTTCCATCTCTCTCATGCCATATGCACAAGGACAAGGAAGAGTGTCTGTCCTTCTCAAATAGAGGGCAAAGATGAAAGCTCCTTTCATCTTCCCTTCAGATTTCCCTCATCTGTTTTTAGAGTGCTAGGCAAATACATATTTTAGAAAACTCTGCAGATTGAATGCAGTGAGATACTGTATGTCATCTTCATTACTGGAAAAAATAGAGAGAAATATAAATCCATTTGTTGTTGCCCAGATGAAAGGGAAATTATCTGGGTCAGAAGCCATTTTGAGTGTAAAACTCCATGATCACCCTAAAACAAACAAAAAACTTCAGAAAGGAAACTATAGCTGAATGTAGCAAAAGGGAAGAATAAACATACAGAGAAGAAACATGAAAGTAAGTATCCATAAATGGCTCTTTTAAACAAGTTAATAATTAATATGAGTCTTAATTTTAAACACTGAGGTTTTTTTTATTTTTTGGAAGAAATGCTACCTGGGAGATTATGTGATGATAAGAATAATCCAAATGTTTCCAGCAGATGGTTTAAATACTATCTGATATGTTTCTGCCTGCTAAAAAACAATACAAGGTGCTGCAGTCATTCTTTTCATTTTAAAATTATTACCTTGCTGTCCCTTTCCCCCTCCTCACTCCATTTTCTCATACATTTTGAATAGTTTATAAATTTAGGAACAATGCTGAGCTCTCTGTGGAAAATGTAATTGCTGGTAAATGGCCTCACTCAATAAGGCACATTCTCAGATGCACAGAAGCACTCAGGCATATTTTTACACATATACACAGCTTGGGCTTCAACAGACATAATCTCTGTAGTTTTTGCTGTACCATTTTTTGCACTTTGTCAAAATTATTATCTCCACCAATAAGGCTGATTTGCTATGACTAAATTGTTTTAGCAAATGGAACAAAAAGTCTTTGGGCTGGCTTCATAAATCTCCTCCAAACTCTGCAAATTTTAACATCCTTTAATTAGAGGTCACATGCTAAAACTGGAATGCAATTATGAGCCAGCTCCAGTTCTGAGTGACAGTAATCAGAGTCTTTTTTTTTGCCCACCTTATATGCAAAATAAACCATTGTACACTGGATTGTTTTAAAAAGCTGTTTTTTCATAGACTGAATTAATTCTTTGTGTACAATGGAAAACTAAACTGCTAGTTTATTTGTCAGTGCTTTATTTTTACTTTCTTTTTCCGATAAATTTTAGCTGTGATAGTTAAAATGCATTTCATTAAGAACTAACATACCATTTCTATGAGTTCTACATAGGAAATGTGGTCCTTAAAAAGTGAAATTCATTCCTTCAAGTATGAGAGTTGCTGCTCTAATACTGTAGGAGACTCTGTACTGGACCCTTGTAGGACATACTGATAATCTGATTTTTTTGATGTGATAGACATGCACATGACATGGCTGGTGATTTTCAGTTTTAGAGATGTACCTTGACTTAAAATTCATTATTAGTTGTTGAATATATTAAAAATTTCAAACTATGAAACTTCCCGTTGATGCACCTAAGGCACACAAGTGAGTCTTGCAAGTCACCGATCACAGAAAGTGTGTTTTCTTGAGTCAGCACTTCCATTTGTATTGATAAAGGTGCTTTTGCCATTGAAAGCTTGCCATAATGAAGTGTAACATCTGGATTTAGGATCATATTTACCTCTAAATACAGCTGAAATGATATAGAATGGTATATGAAACAGTCCTTTCCCACAGTTGAGCCGATCTCTCGGAGAGCCCTGACATGGATATGCCATCACCATTGCATACAGTGGGACATCTGGGTTTGTACCTCTGCTGTGATTGGCCTTTGCACACACTCAGGTGCTGGGGAGATCATCACCATCCATGGGAACCCTCACAGCGTTATGCCGTCCTCAGCCCAGCACCATTGCAAAGAGGAAAACTGTGTTTGTGTCTTCCCACCTACAACAGCTGAGGCAAATTTAATCCTAAATACTGATGGGAGAAGAGTGGGAATTAGCCTTTTACACTTATGGGTTTTAACATGTGAATATTTAGCTAAATTGTAAAAAGCTACTTTTTATAGGATTTATAGAGCAGTGGCAAAATAAACAGACTATTCATTACAGGCCAGACGTTCCTGTGTCTGCAGCAGATGTGTTAATCTCACAGCTTTCATGGAGTAATGTATGACCATTAAAACATTCCTGCACAAGCTCTGCTGACCACCTGTCATTTCTTTGTGCAGCTATTAATGGGAGTGACATTACAGTTTATGAGAAATCAAATTATAAGACAGTCAGGAAATTAATGCTTCAGCACTTCATTATAGGAGCAAAGGGTAACAGCCTATACATTCTTTTAATTAGTTATTCACCTGGATCTATTTCATGTCTCAGACCAGTGTGTAATATTGATGATAACTTTACTTGCAGCTATCAAAAATACAGGAATGACTTGAAGTCCCCGAAAAAAAAAATACTAGAAATATTTATGGCTGACTTCTAGAAGCAGAAATCCTCTAAATGTTCAGATAGCAGGTACTGTATTGCTTTTGGTAGATGTCTAAAAGAGCAGCATACTCATTGCCTGAGCAGAAGAGGTCATTACAATATTATAAATGCCTTCGTTGGAAGTTAAGGAGAGACAGACCAATGCATCAAGATTCATGTGGAGGAGAAAAAGCAGCAGTCAAACATAGATGAAAATTATTGCCTTTGGTGTACTAAGACATTTGGTGCCTGTTGGAAGATGAAGCTTCCTGGTGCTCAGGGTAGAAGGGCAGCAACTGAAGGGTGTAGCTGAGCAGCCTGAGGAGGGTGCGTTTGGAGAAGACGTGATGGGGTGGTTTGCTGAATTTAAAATTGTATCTGAGCAATAAAGAGGCCTGAAGGTAATACCAACATTGATGAGTTGAACATTGAATATCTAATGTTGTCATGTTACCTGCATTGTAACAGAAGGAAAATTGCGGTAATGACAGAAGAGATATAAACAGAGACAATACAGAAAGAGTTTGGTTGAGTTCCTTTTCCAGAAGAGAAATACATTTGTGGCTAAGAATAATCTTTTCATAAAGAACTGGACATTTACTTTTGAATGCAAATTAGACAGGTCACTGAGCCATTCCATTTGAAAAGAGAACAGTGTCTCACTCTCTGTTCTGTTTAAATATGTGAGGAGAGAGATATGAATTGGACATGGCGTTATAACACTACCTAGGGAAGATTATAGAATGTACAGAGAAGTTAGATTTTATTAGGTTTCTGCAACTTCACTTTTCAGGTAATGATTTTCCTCATTACAACCATCAGGATGATTATTCTGATATTACATAATTTAGGCATGGTCAGCTTCTCCTAGTACGGACATGACCAGAAGCTGTGCCTGTGTCCATTTGTGGCATTTTTCTTCCACCTTAAAACTTCATACATGTTTTATATACATATGACATTTTTTCTAGCATGTGGTTTTTTTCTGATCATAAGCAGAATTTTACAGTTATAATTTGCTGTTTTTATAAAAGAAGACATTTATACCAACCCCATTTTCATCACCAGCACTGTCATGATCATTTCTTGCCATCAAGTCGTCTGTCTGAGGAAGAGTCATGATCAGGTGTGGAAAATGAACTGCCTACTGTGTACCTTAAGTATTTGAAAAGAAAGTCACTTATTTTAAGATAACTCTGATAAGATAACTCTCCAGGATATAACATTGACATGAGTCAAAGAGAATATAAAATAAAACCACAACAAAGTTCTGCTGCATGATTCTGGAAGCTTTCCAAGCAAATTTATGGAGAGATTTTTGTAATAATTGCTGCTATCAGGTAAATACTTCGTTATTCTTACACAGAGTTTCAGGTAGCAAATTGTCAAATATATATCCATATCCATATATATATATATATGTATATATCAGCTGAATCTTTCACATTTAGAAGAACATGGATGAGGGCTTCATAGATTTTTCATGTTGCTTTAGGTTTTTATTTCATTTGGAAACATTTTCAATCCTTATGCTCCAAAATCTATCTTCATATTCTTGTTGTGGTGCCAGGTGGGTTGAGGCCCCTCTGTTAGATGTAGTGTACAAAGAAAAGCTGTTCAATACCCTACAGTTTAAGCCTGGATACTGTCAACAATTAGAACAGAAAGCCACCTAGCATGATAATCTTGATATTTAAGGATGTGTCTTGCCTTGTGTGTTTTTTACTTAATAGCCCAGAACCACAGCAGCATGAGCAGAAATGAGGAATACCAGGGCATTTGGCCTTGTGTTCATTTTTAGCCTTAATGTACAATCCTGTGTTATGCTAAAACATGTACCCACTTTTGCAAGGCCTTCAATGTTTTCTGCTTATAGTACAGAGGGATCCTTTCCCTGGTAGAACTAGTTCTTAGGAGACTCTGTGAGGCTCTGTGGGAAATGTGGTTACTCAACAAACACAACATTTCTTCTTGTACCACTGTGCTTAAAATAATAAACCAAAAGAACAGGCATGTTTCAGAGAAAACAGATCTTCTGCACATGGGAATCTACAACCTGATTTGCCTGCTGTAAGCCTAAAGTCTAAAGAACTTTATATTTTCTTCAGAACTTTTTGCACAGTCATATTTAAAGTAGACCTAAAGAAAGACATTGTTTTGTTCACAAGCTGATTTATTTTGAGTCTATTTTTAATTTTTAATAGTCAGGAGTCCATATTATATTCCCACATTCCCACTTACATGTGAGATTCAATGAATAAGATAAAGAGGTCCAATACACTTCACGCAGTTGTGTCAATATACATCATCCTGTTGTGTCATCATATATAAAGTTAAATTTTTGTTTTTATTTAGAGTGGAGTGATTATTAATTTCTCTGAGCACTTTTTTATGAGTGTCATATATACAGAAGGTTGTCAACTGGTATTTTTTAGGAAAATCTCAAAGACATTTCTGAAACTCTACTTTGGAGATATTATTTGCAACTTTGTTTTCAGTAAGTGGACTAAAGGTTATGCAGTTCTTTTGTTCTCTCCAAAAATTTCTTATCCTTTTCCTGCTCTATATTCTTTAAATATTTTTCCCATTTAGAGAGATTTGAGAGCATAGCCCTTTCCTTGCAGTGCTAATTAAGTTTGCTCATTCATTCATTGTAACAATAGCAACAAAGAAAGATGAAAAAGCTGAAATAAATTGTCCCCTGGCATAGAAACTAAAATGTTGTTATGCCTAAAAATAACTCTTCTCTGCATCTCCCCCATTCTTTCTTATTGTAAGAGCTTAAATCTGCTTTCTGAAAGAAATACAATTCTATCAATACTACAATCTATACAGCATGTGGACCATTAACAGCATTGTGTAGTATTTTCCTATGTTAAATTCATATTCACAAAAGCTTTCCCTGACTTAATAATTAGATTAAAATTATATTAGCAAAGCCCCTCTTTTTACCTATTAATACATGAAATTTAATTTTTCTACTGGAAATCCATCAGTTCCAAGACACAGCCCTTATATACCTTTTGACAGTAAAATTAAAGACATGGAAAATTGCTGCAACTTTACTTCTTGTTACTTGAAAGACTATGATTTAAGAAACCATCAGTTTTGCAATCCATTTATGGTGAGCTGCATGGCTAATGGGTTATTGTTTCAGGGACTAGGAATAGTTAGGAAAAATATTACTCCCCAATCTCCATTTTATGTTCCAATGGAGACAGGAGAATGAATATATTCTGAAATAACTAAACTTCCTTTTCTTTCAATTTCTATATAAATTACTTGGTTTAATATTGGAAAATAAGCATGTTGGCTCATCTTATCACTAGCAAACTGTTACTCCCTTAAGACCATATTTTCTACCAGAGACAGTATTTTGAGTAAGTATGGGGTTTTTTTGGTTCTGCTTATAAAACAGTATGAGACTAATAGCTTTGAGATTGCCCAGCCGAAGACAGGTACTGTACAAGTCACTCTTCAGATTATTCTGTAACATCTCTGAAGGTAATGATCTGGAATTTTAAAGTCAGAACTTTACTTTCACCAGTTCTATTAATCATTAGTTCATTAGGATTCATTAGTTCATTTTCTTTCCTCCAGATGCTTTTAGAAATCTTGTAGCTTACATGCAGATATTCAATAGGATTCTTTCTACTCCTTTGCTTACCCAACATTCTTCTCAGTGTTGTGTACTCCTCAATGGTGAGTAATTCATGCCAAGACTGGGTTTGATTTTCCATGGAGATTCCTTGCTGGTTACCCTTAAAAACTCTGTGTCATGAAAAACTTTCTGTGCTTAAATACTTCTCTAATCCAAGCAGAAGTACGTGGTAAAAAATGACATACATTGATGTAAAAATTTTCCAAATTTTATTTTCAAAACCCTATAAAGAATGTTTGACTTTACTGGTACCTGCACTTTTCTGTGATAATTCCAGTAGTGAGTGAAAAAAAATAGCTTGACCGGAATATGAGTGGGTAATACTGATGAACCTCATGGGTACATAAAATAATCCAAGGCATACTACAATACTGATTTTTGTGCAATGACAGTCTCTCCAAATGACTGAATCCAGTCTAATTCTACAGTCAGAATTTTGCCTGAGTCCTGATAAATAGCTAGGGTCTTTCCAATCATCTATGGAAGAAATGAACAGTAAAAAAAAAAAAAAAAATTCTAAAACTGATCAGTTTTCCTTAAAAAAAAAAAGGTTTTTTTCTCTGAAGGTAAAAAAATGTAATAATATTCTTTTGATCAAGACTTTGACTTAAGCTGGATGTCTTGGAGACAGTGATGGCTAATAGTGTGTCACGAGCTGAAAAAAAACCAAGAAAGGGTTAAGAGAAGTTATGTTTAAAGGCATGTAAATTAAAAAAAAAATTGCAGAAATAAGGAATTTATCTAGGACAGTATGGAATAAAAATGATAATACAACCCATTAATCTGAATATGGTCTTTGTGCATCTTCCAAAAGACACTCATTCCATAGAACAAACTGCTTGATAGATGTTCAGTAATGACTGCGAAGACTGTGGCCTTATGAGTTATCATCAGACTTCACATGTTGGCCAATAGCTGTGCAGGCTGAGGCTTGTCCTGTTGAAATTACAAGACATAATTCATAGGACTGATAAACATCTAGTCTAGCAAAACTTTCTCTTTCAGACTTTTGAACTTTGTTTGCTTAGCTTTATCTCTGAAGTGTTTCCAAATACTTTTTGTTAGTTTCTATATAATTTTATTCTTCTTCTATGTGGCAGATTATTTTTAGATTTCCTATATTTAGCCTAAATTTGAATTGAACTGTTTAAAATAGTAACATACAAAAGGGACTCAAAAATGAAGACAATCTAGAGGTCTGAAAATTAGCTCTCTATATAGCTATCTATGTGCAGACACAGTAACATTGTGAACCTGAGTGAATAAACACTCTGCAATTTGAGGCCTGTAAAGCAATCTGTAGAATTAAAAATAAATGACTGTTTTGGTTTTAAAAGTTTGTGAAAAGAAGGCTCCTTTCAAAGACTTACAGCACAATTGCCACTTAGCTGTGAACTATCCTTTGCTTACTCCACTTAGTAATTTACATTATAAAGGTGGCTCAAGGCAGTTTGCATCAGAACTATTCCCGTGAAGCTAAATTTGAAATAAACCTTATCTAGAAATTTAGAGCTAACAGTGAAAAGACAGCTTTCATTCAGTGATGGTGGATATTTAGAATAAACAATGTTAGACTAAGTTGCTATTAATATCTGAACATAAGCAGGCCAGAGTCTAAAAGTTAGACAGGTTTATGTTCTGTTATTCAGAGGGCTCAAATAGAAATAAGCAGAAAGATGAAGTGTGTATGCTAATATCAGTTTTTTGTAGTAAAAAAATTGGCTCCAGTCCCATAAGAAGCTCAGCATACATACATCTCTGCATTTATGGAAACATCTACCAAGATGAGTGAGTTAGCCTGGGGAGCCTTCCTCCCAGGATTAGAATCAGAATGAACTGCTGGTGAGAACAGGTGGTATAAATACAAGGATGGAAAAGATGGAAAATAAGAGAATCAATAATGCTAATTTATCCTACAGAAAATACTGGCAAATCTTTTGACTGTAATTAATGCTATCAGGGTGTCAGCAACAGCATCTTTGCAGTTGCATTCAGATGTGTTATGTAAAAAGGAGAAAAAATATTTGAATTATGTCTGGTGACAGCACTGAAGAATTTATAAGCTTGAGTCAGATGCAGGAATGGGGGAGAATGTTATGTGGTGCAGGGAAGGATGCTCTTGAGGCTAGATGTGTGCAGATTGCTTTGTGTTCTTTGCTAAATTCTACCAGATGCGCAGTGCATTAAAAGAACTGTTTTGGTGCAGATGGGAATCTTCTGTATTATTGTTGTCTGTTCTTTGTCATAGTAGAAACCTTTTGCTTTTGTAAGGCCACAGCACCCATCAAAGGAGGATGGCTATGCTGTGTACTACTCATCTATCCAGCCGAGGACAGGTGTTTCTCTTGCTTTTCTTTCAGCACAATGAACCACTACAGTCTTATCTCTATAATATTGAATTTATAACTCTCCTGTGACATAGGCTATGTTTTAGGTAAGGTGACAGCTGTCAAGTATAGCTTCCAAAAGAGGTATATTCCCTCTTTTCCAGTGCTGTTTTTGTACTGCTTATAGGCAGTACCTGTGCAATGAAGCCCACCTAAGTGGGAACCCTGCAGAGTTATTGCCACACTCACACCTACACACGATTCTCTGAGAGGTGACAGATTTCTTCTCACCATAGTATTTTGTCACAGTGTCTAGAAAGACCTCCATAAGATCAAGTCCCCATGACAAGGGATTGAGAGAAACACTGGGACAAAGGTAGGAGTTACAGCCTGCTGCAGTGGTGGAGGCAAGCCCCTCACCTGCTGCTGAAAGAGAGCAAGACCAGAGGAGACAGGGACATACCAAATTTGAACACCCTGTAGTATTATCCTGAGTGGATTTGATGCAGTTCTGTCTTTTTAGATGCTTTGGGAATGTTTGCACATGCTGACTACACTGCAGCAGGGTCTGGTTTGAATGCTCCTTCTCCAGTCTAGTTCAGCCCTCTGAGAAGCATCTCTGGCTACAGGGAAATGGGAGGGAGAGGAAGAAAGGTGTGGGAGAAATCAGTGGTCTCTATCTCGTTCCCTCTTCTCCTAGCAGCAGATCAAGGGGCCAGTGTCAGATGAATACAGTCAAGCTGCTCTCAGCATGGAGCATGGTGTTCAGGTGGGGAAACTGAAGCAGATCAGGTACCACTTTGTTTTCCAACACCAACACTGCTGTGTGTGCATGTGAGACAGATGAATGAGGACAATGAGACTGGGACAGAGCTTTTTGGCTTTCCAGTAGGGGAAAAGAAAGAAAAACAGGCAGATAGAGTACAATGTATCCTAATCTACTCTGATTCTCTGTTATTACAGAATACTTTTCTTCCCCTCTTACTATGATTTCTATTCTTTCTCTTTGTGTGACATAAATACTGCATGCGGTTGTTAGGAAAATTTCTTTCTATAAACTAGTAGTTACAAAGCTGAAAAGCATGAACAATTACATCTCTACCCTATAGCTGAGGTTCTTGAACAAAAAAAGGTTGTCTCTGCAAACAAAATAGGTTAGAAGCTGAATGTGTGATAGCCTTGCATAGAGAAAGAGGAGGCAAGGGGGAAACAGAAAAGGTGAGAGTGTGCTCTATGTCCAGGTCTGAGATTCCTCAATATACAGATTCAGTTTTTCTCCTGAACTTCTCAAAGATCATGTAATTTGGAAATCTGATGCCAGTGACAACCTCAAAGTAAGAAGTGGATGAAAAATTGTGTAAATTAAGCATATCAAGAAAGTTAACTCAGCAATCTTAAAAAGGATTTGATGAGGAAATGGGCAAACCCAGGCACACCACCTGTTACTTAATCCTCAGGAACTGTTCTGTGGGAAATTTCACAAGAGTCTTTCATTGTGGGTCTAACTGGTATTGTAATTTGTAATGGGATAGGTTTTTTGTCACCTATTGAACTTGAAATGTGCTATCTAATGACTATAGCTCTGCAAATGGATAATTTTCATTTTAAAATAAAATAGGGTGCAAATGTCTCACATTCTTGCAAGGAATTCCTTGCAAGAGAAGACAAGAGAAAATGCCATTCAGACCTTTCTGATGAGATTAGTTACACAGAAATACCTTTGTTTAAACTTCAGACAATTCCATTTATATGATTAGTTTATACAGCCTGAGTGTATCAGGACAAGAGCAACATTTGTGGTTAGAGGACAGTGTACAGCTGGAAGGTGGTGATATTTGCTGAAATTCCCAGGATACTGGGCTTATTGATTTTAAATGAAAGAGAATGAAGGAATGTACAAGCAGAAAACCATGGTAAAAGGAAAAAACACTGTAAAATTCTCTTTCTAGAAACACTAGTCACTTCACTGGGTTCATAAGTTCTGGAATAGGTTATGTACCTCAGTGAAGTACAATTTCAAGATGCCTATGTTTGGTAGGATGACAACTTATAATAATTATCACAGTACAGAGATCAGTTGTCAAAGACTGCAGGAAGTCAGTGGCAGGCAGGAAGAGTCCCAAGTTCAACCAGCAGAAAATATCATGCCTCCCAGGATTTTGGTCCAAGTAGGAGACACTGCTCTTTCTCAGATTTACTTTCTATTTACTTACTAAGTGCAGCAAAAATAACCAGGACATTGGCTTCTTACTTACAAATAAAATAGTTTTCCAAAATAGATGAAATCTTACAAGCACTATCTGGCTTCTCAATACCTTCTGAATTCAAAGTATGAATGGTATCAAAGTGAGGTCCCCAAAGAGTCACTGGTAGCCCTTGTTTGGCCATTTATTAAATTAATTTTCAGGTGATAAAATCATTGATTACATATAAAGTCCATGATATCCTATATAAAAGGCTTGACTGCAAGAATTTTATGTAAGATATTTTAGGGTTCTCTCATCTCTAATACATTAATTTGTAATAGAAGAGGAAAATAAGTTAAAAGTATTAATAAATGAATTTGGTTGTCATGGGAACCAATTGTCTCAGGTGCTCTGTTCCGATACAGCTATTAACCCCTAGTCCATATTTATTATTCAAGGGAAATAACTGACTCAAAAAAAGGAAGATTGGTTGTCGCAAAAAAGAGAAGCCACTGTGCTAAATTTGAGTCATTTGCATGCAATAAAAATGAATTAAGGAGGATGAATTTTCTTCAGCCCTAAAATGATTTACATTTGGGTTAGTGCTCTATTTTTCTCAGTTCTCAATATTATAGGACATCAAAAAGAACTAGGAATAGCAGATCTGGAATGAAATACAGTACCCTACAAATACTGTGCTCTGACTTTATCATGCTTTTTAAGACTTTCATCCTACACCTACAGCTTATTCCAGTGCATATCAGGTGGCAAAATCCATAGGAAGAGCTCATATTACTAAAAATCTGACGAATTTTTTTGCGACAGCCACTATTTATTCAATTTTGTTATTGTGATGTTACCCCACTTCACTTGACTAAACAGACTGAAGGGGATTGCTCAACGGACATTTAAAAAGAATTTGCACAAAGGTATTTCTTTGATGCAATAACATGTATTTCCAAGGAATCTACACATTCAATTTTATTCTTAAAGTATCAGCAATAGAAGAGTAGAAAGCAATTTCTTTTTAAATCATTCTATTTATTATTTACTGAAAATTGTCATGTATTCTCTCAGGAATGTACTATAGGAATTCTTTTCTAGAAAGTATTTGCCTTCCTTTACTTTCCTGTTTTTCTCAGTACCCAATATGTTCTAACACCATATTCCACATCTATAGTAACCAATTTTTTTACTGGTTTCCTTACTGAATCCACATCTATGTAGATTATCATGGGATTTAAGTTTTGGATTATGGCTCCTAATGTGCGGAACTTTTTTTCAAGGTAATAATTATAATAGAAAAGGACATTAGGAATTGTTAATAAAAAGGGAAAAATCCAAAACTTCTCAGTGTTGGTTTCTGTTTTCTTTTTCTTTAATACTAGACTAAAGCAAAGTATGTTACTTGCCCATTTCAGTGATGTTTTAACAAAATAACCATAAAGTATGCTTTTACCTAGGTTCCCAGAAATTGAGATGAAATGATCTGATTGATTGAAATAGGGGATTTTCAAATGATATAGTCAGGAGCTTCATTTTTTTGCTTTAATTGTTGTTAATGGAGTTCTTTAGTAGATCAAAAGCAGGACTTTGTTATCTCATCTTTATAAATATTGAAAGCTCTGAGTGTTGTGATTATTTTTAAGAAGCTGTCAAACTTTTCCTGAAGGTACCTAGTCAGAAAATAACTACAATGAATAAAACTATATAAAAATTATACAAATATAACAAATAAAAACCAGAAATCCTTACTTATTGAAGTCCTGTAATGCACTTGAAGCCTAGGGATGATACAAGTAAGAGTAGTGGCTAAAGGAAGATGAAGAAGAATCTGGCATTTAGCCTTTGTTAACACATTCCTCTGCCTTTTACTGTTCCCAGTTGTATGTATGTTGGATAACCTTTAATGTGAACTTGCTCTTTCTGAGAGAAAACAAAAATCACATCCCTAAAACACGATCTTCTCTCCCTTTTCTCTGTTTGTATTTACTCTTTTCCTATTGCACTATTACTGCTATTACCTAGTGGTATGTAGCATTGGCATGGTAGGCAGATTCATTTATCAACCTGAGAACTGATAACACTTTGTACAGTATTCCCAGTAGAGCAGTCAGCCACTAATGTTTTCTACCACAGAAGGTCCCTATAGTAGTAGTACTGTTTCCCTTGCAATATTTTTTAAATAATACATCACATCTGCTTGCAAATATTACGGTTGATCTATAGGTGGCAGCAGACTTTCACTGTAAGGCCAGAGCTAGATCTGTCAATTACTTTCAATTACTTGTGCATAATCACTTTGTCTCTGCAAAGACAGTATACAGGACAAAAAGCATGTGGAGACAAATACATTGGTAGATTAGGCCGTAATTTTAGCAGCTGAGAAAAAAAAAATAGAAAAAGAAAAAGAGAGAAAAATATTTGAAAGGAGGGAGAACGTTCATGCAACAACAAAGTTTACTTTGCAGAGGATAATAATTTACTGTCTCCTTTTTACAGATCTATCATTTGGGAATTAATCTACATATTTGAATGCCATCTCTTTGCAACAGCATTCTACATAATCTGAACAGAGCCCTGCTGTTGATAATCTGTATTGTTTTTTCATTATAACATAGTTAAGGCAAAGCTTTTCTTAATCCAACTGCTAGGAAACCACTATAAGAACATTTATGATGGGTTATCTTGTGCATATATCATAGAATAAGTGGACATGCTTCAAGGGACGAGTTAGCCTCTATATTAGGTTTCAGTGGCTGAAAATGATCATTGAATGTCCTATTGTCATGGTCTTATTATCTTCTGGTCCTTCCTAAGAATCATAAAAGAGATTAAATTCAATTTATTGAAAGGCAGACCATTAAACCTTTGATAAATGCTGTGTTGTGTGCATCAGATATCATAGTGGAAAATGGATTTCTTATGGGAGATAATAGAAGATAATGAAGGTAAAAGCAATTATAAAAAGTAGGGTCCAGTGATTATCAGCACCATCAATATTTGCATATTAGACCTTAAGGACTTATTCATAGCACATCTGGTTTATTAGTGAACTTAAAAGAACCAAAGAGAGTTTTACTATATATTTGTCATTGCTTTTACAAACCTATATAAAAGAGGCAAAGTGCACCTTGAAATTTTGAGGCTTCTTGGACTTCAACCAAAACTGATACCAGGTGTCTGGCAGGATGAAAGTAACCAATATACCAAAAGATATCTGAGACAGGAACAGCATATGAATAAACCTTTGCTTTCTCAGGTGATTTATTGATAGTGAATTGGCACCAAGAATTGGAAAGCCTCAGTTTTGACTGGGCATTTGTGCTTACATAAGGGAAAGATCAGAGGCATAATCAGTCTAATTTGCACTTTCGAGATAGTTTAAACTATAGTTTTACAGTGACAAAGATTTGTCATTCAAAATCACAGCTTAGTATTCATTACTCCAGGCAGTTGTCATCTCTTTTTTCTCATGGTTCATGTGGAGAAGTTCAGTTTGCTGATACAAGCACACTCACTGGCTTGGGTTTGGTCAAGCTCTTGATTTGCTCTCATCATCTGTTATCCTGCTTGTACAAACAGGCCAGACCTGTCCCACATGGAGCTATTTGAGGCCAGAGGATGGGGAACAATAAGGTAGGATCACTTAAGTAAGAATTATCATCATCATCATGGCTAGGCTTCGCGAATGAAGATTTGGGAAGGGCTCCACCCACGTTTGTTGCAAGCACATTGGTGGCTAAAAATGCCAATACGAGATAGGCACGTCCGGTTGCAAAAGGCACAGCAGAAAGACTCCTTAGGTAGTATATTCTGCAAGGCTCGATTCTTTCTGCGTTGTCTTTTCTCCTCAAGGGTGATTCTGCGTGCTTTCTCAAAAGCATCAGCAGCGTTATAGATGGTGTGTCAACAGGCCTCCCGATTGGAGGCCAGAGTAGACCAGTTACGGTGATCAATATGACCAAGGCTGAGATGTTGTTTCAGGGAGCCCTTGTATCTTTTCTTCGGGGCTCCTCTCTTGCGACAGCCAGTGGCAAGTTCACCATAAAGCAGGATCTTAGGGAGGTGGTGGTCCTTCATCCTGGAGAAGTGCCCTGCCCATCGCAGCTGTAAGTGAGAATTACACACTTGCCTAATAACTGACACACCTTGTGGACATACAGAAGCCAAATCTGAAGGTGCTGGGAGCCTTGAATGTCACAGCAAAAAGGTAACAGCTGATGGTGAGGACTCTAAGTATAGTTAACTAAATTCTCACTTTAGAAACCGAAGTCTATTTGTGTTTGCAATCCTAGGTTACCTACTTGACACTAGATTTGCTAAGGTTGAGTTCTTCAATTTTCTCTAAGTGAAGAATTCTTTTACCAGAATGAAAGTTTTTGTTTGGACATCTTAGGTAACTATGTGGCCCAGGTATAAGATATAACTTATCAAATATATTGTACTTTAACAATAGCAAAGGAGACTTTGTAGGCTTTGAACCTGCCACTAAAGGTATGCATGTAAACATAGACAGGTATTTCTGTTCCTTTTTGAACAAGTTTTTGTCTCTGCATAACCAGAGCAGAAAAAGTAAAGTGGCTTAGAGGTTAACAGGTCAGCTAACAACACCTACAGGTCTTGGACTGGTGTCCCAGCTCTTTCCCTCAGTCGTATTTCTGTGTCTTTCTGTGTGTTAGTTCCTAACTTGACAAAAAAAAAAGGATGATCTACTGCCACTTTTCTTCATGATTTGGTATGACATTCATCCAATTTAAACTACAGTGATAGGACAGATATACTTTTAACATCCTCCGCTGAAAAGAAATTTTCCTTTTGAGAAATCTAAGAAATGTCATGGTCTGCAGAGATGGAACTTCTCAGAGTAATGTACTTTATATCATTTTATGGCTGTTATGTAAGAAAAAATGAAATAAACTTTACCCAAGAGCACGAGTCCATTGAAAACTTCTACTTTACCCTCAGAGGTATCTTGGTTCAGTGGCTGAAGTCCTTGGAGTAAGCCAGGGAATAAATCTTCTTCATGGAGATGGTAATGGAATTTTAATACTTTAATACTCAGAAAACCTCCTCCTTTATGGGATAGGCATAAATGGTTGTAGTGGTTAGAGAGGGTTCTGAGTAATCATTAACACTGGGAAATGCTGTCTGTAGCCAGTAGAGTGTAGCTTCTTTAGATAAAGTTGTGAGCTTGCCACATAGCATATGCCTTGCAGACATAACATATGTTTGCAAGATTGTGCCCTTTCCCTCCTGATATCTTTCTCCATTTCAATCTTTTCTGGGAATATCCAGAAACTTCAGAGGAATAAAAAATAGGGATTTAAAAAACAGATAAAATAAAGATATTAAGCTCTTAGAATTTAGCTGCTGGAATACCTCACCTTTAAGTGTTTTGAGCCCAAGATGCTCTGTAGAAGAATCATGAGTCTACTGTATGCATTTTTTTACTGTATAAAAGAGCTCAGATCCAGCTTCCCTGCTGTCTAAGATTCCCAGAAGACTATTAGATACAGGGAAAAAATCAAATTCAGTTTTCTGCTCAGGCCAAAAAATTTCAGCTTACACTCTCATTTCTAAAGGAGTGCCTTAACTACCATACTAGCTTTTCAGCTGTCTTCTGCACAAGCCATGCTCAAAGCCCTGGCACTGTTGGGAGTGAGTTTCTAGTTAGAGCCAGCAGATAGAGACGACATCTGCATCCCAGTGGGAAATCTGATGATGCCTCTAGAAGTTCCTTGCTTCTTTCCACTTGGATGCCACCTCAGCCAGTTCATTTGAAGCATCAATTCAAATGTATAATATACAGCTGATTTTAATTGAAGGCACTCATGCAAATTTACTTACAACAGGCTCTGTGTGGGGATAACCTTTGAAAGACAGGAGATACAGCAAATTAATGGCTGACTGCAATGTTATAAAGTTGTGCAGCTGTTTCCTAGGTGGACGCCTGGCTTAAACCTTAGTCCTCCTCTCCTAACACAGAGAGGACTTCAGCAGTTCCATAGGCAGATTCAGTTTTTTTGCACTGCTGTGCTCCAATAAGACTGAAAAATATCACCTGCCATCCTCAAGGCAATCAGCTTCTTCTTGGAAAATCTGATAGTTCCAGTTGATTGACCTAAACTCTCCTACCAGAACTAGATGATGGTGCCTAAAAAGAAAACAGTGGAAAAAAAATTTTTCAGCAAGGGGAAGAAAAACCTGGGCACGGAGCAGGTAAAATAGAAGAGAAGGCATACTAATGTAGCTGTTTGTAGATGGAGTTTTATCAGGTAAGTGTTTTGACAAGTAAGTATCTGAAATCTGTGCTATTTGTGTATTATAAAAAAAAAATTTTCTTTTAGGGACTTTCATTAGTTTCGTAATAATAAAATGAAGAGTACTTTTCTTCATTAAATGACAATATGTTCCTCAGTGACCTCTTCCTGTGTGAAATCCACAGGATATGTTTCTTGCATGGCTGACTTTGCTATTGTGGAATAACTAGTATAATGTAAGGTAAAATCATAAAAAAAAATAAAGACATACAGTATTTTTATTGATACTTTTGACTTTCATAAAAATCCTTTGGTAATATTTTTATTATTTCATTAGAAAAGTTGGCTGCTTTTTGGTGACTCTTCATCTCCAAAGGAAAACAGAAGAAAGTGTTTCCAGAGCTAGAGATAAGAACATTTTTTGTACTTACAGAGACATTAAAAAGAAAGGTTAATTCCTTGTTTCTTCTGTCAGGTTTTTACCTTAATTTCCATGCCATTTGGGAGTGAAGAAAATGTCGGTTCAGATGATCAGGAGTCTTGGGAGAAGAAGAATTAGAAGACTTGATTTCATTATTCAAAAATACATTTCTTTCTTTAAATATTCAAGCAAGCTTTGGAGTGCTATTACCAGGGATGAAGAATAAAGCATGTGAAACCTTAGGAATAAATAGGGTGAAATAAGGTGAGCATATGAAATCATATGAAATCAGACAGTAAATTTTCATGTTACCTCAGATAATCACTTCCTGCTTTCTCCAAGTACAGAGTAAAAAGAGATTCCAGAGAAACAGAAAAGCTGCATTTCAAATGCAGATCATGCAGATCAGCTTTCACAGGGGATTCAGAGATTTCAGACACCACTCTTATCATTAGAGCCTCTCTTGAGTAGTGAGGCTGTCCCATCACCTGTCAGCATACTGGTTTGAGTTTGTCTCCACAGTTTAACAGAGTGCTCTTTCGTCTTTCTCAGCACATTGATGAAACAAAAATTGTAGAGTCAGGGAGCTGTGGAATTAATAAGTGCTCCCTTTCTTAAAGAGCGTGGGCTGAAGTAAATGCAATGACTCTGATGTAAAGAGCATAGGAGTGAAAAAAGGAACACTGATTAGCAAAGCCTGTCCTATGGCCAACTATGAGCTTTCGTAACATGCACAGCATTTCATAAGCATGTTGTTTTTTTTCAGAAGCAATGCAAAAATTTGGGGTCCAGGCTGTAAAGAAGTTGCAGCGAAGCATGTGAACAATCCCAGAGAAATCAGCACAACTAAGCATTCCCTCAGACTTTCGTGATTAGGTTGATAACAGCAAAGCAACATATCTCTTATAATCCATGGAGCCTACTGAAATCAGAAATATTTCTGAAACCTAAATAAAATCTAAACCTCATTTGTAAGATTCCATCTATATTTCATCTATCAAAGAAATATTGAATTGTTTGTTAAATCACGTTTCTTGGTGTTAAACAGTCACTACTATAATTCATTGGCTTATATGGTGTGTGCACTAGAAAGGTTGTCTAAGTATTTGGAAAGCATGTTAAAGTAAAAAATTCCCTAGGTAAACAATTCATAGAATCAAACCCACAACATATTCTGAACCAGCCAAAATTATTAGATAGAAACTGAGGTCTTACTGAGCATTTATTTCAGTTATTATTGGAATCTTAAATTAAACAGTTTTTTAAATGCTTGAAATATTTTTCATATTGAAATGAGACACACAGACTATTGGAATTTGAGACAGGACCATTCCCTTTCTCTTCTGGCTTAATTTCATCATGTCAAAGACTGTAATAATTGACAGAGTAACAGTGAAGGACAGATATCCTATGTAGGATTTTCATCTCTCACCATTTGAACTGTATCAGCAAACTACTGTGTTCTCTGTCCTCTCATGTATTTCATTATCAAACCTTTCTTAGCTTTCAAGTTTGCTCTCTCCCTAAAAAGCTGCTTCTAGTCCATCTATATTACACAGGAACCCTGATCTTTCTGTGTCCTGAGCCACAGTCTTTAAAACAAAATCCCTTAAGTTTGTTTCATTAAGAAAATAACCTTCTATTCTTGTATATACCTGGAGTGACCTATTTTAGAGAACTAATTTTAAATCAGTGGATATGAATCCTCTATCTCATTGCTATTCAAAATCGTGAGTCATACCCCTAAACCAATAATTGTTTAAGACAATTGTATTCCTCTTTAATGAAGACTGAGAAAGTCTAGATCCTGTAAAATGACCAGAATGGTTATTTGAGAGACTTGTTTGAAGATGCAGTATTTTATTTTTCCTTTGAAAATTTTTTGAGAGTTCTCTAAACCGAGTCATAGGTAACTGGGAATTGAACTAACTCTAAACTGCACACTTATTAGGTGATAGAGGAAGATAGAAAGTCCCAAACCAAAATGAGTTTCACCCTCTTCCTTTTCATTAAAAAACAAAATGAAAAAATAAAAACTGTAAGAATGGCCATATAACCTTGATCAAGCAAAACAGACTGATGAACAAACCAACCCAAAACCACCACAAAAAATAATCCAGTCTCTTTAACTTGATAATGGACAAAAGTAGATGGCTAGAGAAGAGTACAAAAGCACAGCAGGCACAGATGATCCATCCATTTAATATTTTCTAGGCTCCAACTACAAAGAGAAGATACATCTCCTTTCTCTAATACTAATGCAGTGCTCGAAAAAACTTGTCCTTAAAAGAATCACTTGTCCAGAAATTCCACTTTGATGCAACCATAAGAACTTTGATATTAATTTTAATATGGGTTGTGTAGTGGAACATGTTCCCCAGAGAAGTGGTCACAGCCCCAAGCCTGACAGAGTTCAAAAGCATTTGGACAATACTCTCAGGCACATGGTGTGACTCTTGAGGATGGTCCTGTGCAAGGCTAAGAGTTGGACTCGATGATCCTTGTGGGTCCCTTCCAACTCAACATATTTTGTGATTCTGTGATTTTCAGTTCTGGGGCTCTCTGAGTTCTAGCACAACTATTATGCTCAAAACCCTTCAACAAAGCAGATGTGCTTGCCATGTGTTACCAAAATAGACCTTTAGGTCCCAACACATTTTTTGGAAAGGAGCTAAATAGCTCAATGACCTGTTATACGGGGAATCATTCCTATTCGAAATTGCCTCCCACCAGCTTCATCCAACGCTCCATTGCTCCAGACCTGTAGGAGAGTACAAAGAGTTGATATCATCTGTTATCTTGCATCATTCATGATTCTGAAGATTTATACCACATCCCTTTCAGTTACTTAATTTACTTACTTAAAAAGAACTTTTTTTTTGACTGTCAATACTGTTCTGCTTTAAACTTTCTTCAATTCTACTGTCTTTATGAGATGGAGAAGAGCAACAGAAAGTATTCAAAATGCTGTGAATTCATGCAATAGTGAAGGAAAGGCACAACAAACAAACACTGCTGGAGAAAAAGACATGCCAGAAGGTATTAGAAACAATTTTACTATCTTAGCTCTGTATCTTTATCCCTTTCTCATATGTGGGTATTCCTATTTGGTGTCCTGAAGATCAAAACACTTGGATCAGTTTCTCCGTCAGCCAAATAGCTTAACCTTTGAACATATTTTTTTTTTTTTTAATTAGCAGGACTGAAATATTTTTTTCTACCTCAGAGGTCATAAGAAATTACTTCCTTTGCATGCCATCTGTGAAGGTGTGATTTCTGGAGTAGTCACACATGTAACAAGCTGTACCTCCGTCCCACTGGCCATTTCCTCATATTGCTTCCACCTGCATAGGCTCAGATGGCCTGCTGAGAGGTTACTTAGGCGTGCTCAGCTGCAGCATTAATATGTAAACAGAGCTAAAGCGCTTTATACTACGATTCCAGCAGTAATAGTCAAGAAAATGCGTATGACTTTAAACTGTGTCAAAAAGAAACAGAGTGTCTTTTCATTAGTATCAATTGAGGGTGTGTTTGCCTGATGTCTAAAGATTCACTGGATATTTTATTTTCACTGAAAATATTCCTGGAAAATGGACTAAGATAAGCATACCTGTTTTTTCTTTTGTTGTTTCTCTATATGTGATAACATTTGCCTATTGTCTTACTATTGGCATCTTTGCTGCTCTTGGTTTTGACAAATATCCTTTTGTAGGTTTGATGAATAGAAATGTCTGACAATGTTGTCATATGGCCTAAACGTGGAGTAACACCAGGCTGTAAACAATAGCATAAAGTGCCATTTAGTCTGTAGAGTGAACACAGACAACATGACAAAATAAGCCAACTGATAAGGTTTCACAGATTTATACTAGCTGAAGTGAACTGATCCTCCTCCAAAGTCAATTGATCACAGTTGTTTTTGGAGTTGTTTATAACATTACTAAGTTCTAGAAAAATACAGATAAAAGTCTGATTTATGTTTTCAAGTCAATAGTATCTCATTAAAATAAAACTGAAATATGATAACATATATTTTCAAAACCAAACATAATGAGGTTTGAAATTAAATGGTGATTGTAGGGCTGTTCAGAATGCCACTAAAATAACAGCAAAATATATTATAAGAGCTTGTAATTATAAAACACTCATCAGCATGATGAAGATTTTTACATGTAGGTTGTAGTTGAATGGTGATGGATATATAAATGCTTTATAATGTTTACTGAATACAGTCTGTTTAACTCAATAAATTATAGATGGGAGATATATTTTTAGTAATTGTCATCATATTATTTGATTACAAGAAATGTGTTTTATATGAAAGACAAACACACTAATTTGTAGAGAAAAACCTACATGAAGGAAGAAGTGATTGTGATTTTCTCTTTTGAAGAGAATTGGGTTATTATGATCATTTTATGTAGAAACTAGGCCATAACTGGCTAAACCAAGGAACTGTGCCTTACTTATTAGTGTGATCTGATTTTCTAAAAGCTTCCTGAAGCGTAAATATTCATGAATTTGCAGAAGTATAAATTGAACAATTTTTGCTGCAGTGACTATAAATATGAACTGGCTATTAAGATAACTGGGGCAGAGAATTTAATCTAAAAGTCCCTTATTAATATGTCTTGATCTCAGAGTGAAGTATTTGTTTGAATTCATTATTTTAATGAAAGTTTTCTGCCATTGCATAGGAAGACAATCACATTGGTCTTTCTTATTCAGTGTAAATGTGTAGAACCTCCCAATATTCTGATGATGCTTCAATAACACAAGAAAGAAAAAACAGTGAGTTATTAGATACATTGTAGCCTATCCACCATTCTTAACCAGACTGGGGAAATATTACAAAGACAGAAGAACATGGGAACAGCAGACCAATATTTAAAAAAATTAAATACGACAGTGGTGTAATACTGCATATATTAATAAAATTTTTACACGTGTGAAACATTTTCTTTGAAAAAAATAGATCATCCTGCCAACTTATAATGATAGTGTGGTCATAAAAGTTCACCTTGTCCTGAAAACCATGTTGGATTCCATGAGAACTTTGCTTTTGCTACGTTGAATTCTGTAGTACTTTTCAGCATAGTTTAAAGCATTATCTTCTTAAATACAGTTTGAAATGATCCTTACTTCATTAAAGAATATTGACTGGTAGAAGTCTGAGACCAACCTTTTCCCCATAAAATGCTGTGAGTCTTCAAATTTTGCTACAGTAAAAAATGTTATTTACTGTTTTCATTCTATTTTCTTGGTGGTCTGTTTAATAATGTGAACTTTGAACATACCATTAATGATGGATTAATGACTTTGCAAGGTCTGCTTACAAGCAAAAGACTGATGGGTGAAGGTAGTAGAATTTGATTTTCTTTTTTCCTTTTGAGGAAGAAGTTAAATTTTCATTAAAACAATAACATCTAGACTGGTTTTTTTGTACTTCTATTTTAAAAAATCAATATGGTTTTAAATTTTTTTCTAGAGAGGACAAAAAACTAATTTAAAAATCATTTTCATCATTGAATGTCTCCTGCTAATCCACCTAACTCCACAGGACAAAATCTGAATATCTTCTTGCCATCTCATCCACAAAAAACTTACACTGCTTCTATCAGCTGCTGATAAGTGCCATTATAAACCAATACTTTTTCCTCATGCATGGAGCAGTTTTTTCATCCTTACAGATGGCAAGATTTAATTTACTTTCTACTGTGTTTTTTTTCTGCTTAGTTTTGAGTTTATAGGTAAGTCCCAAGTCAGAATACCAGCCAATAGACATGAAATCCTATAAGCATACGTACAGCTTTCCACATCAAGACATGCTGTATATATCATTTACCTGACATTCCCTATTCATCAAGGTATTGTCTGTAGTGACTAAAGAGGAATATGTGCTTCTGTAATGAGACTTAGATCCCAGGGGGACTAAATTGCTCTTTGTAGGTACCCGTCTGATTTCATTAGTAAAGATGAAAGAGAGGACAAGTAAGTTCTGAATTTATACATTACATATTTTACAGATTAGCCTTGTTTTTTATAAACTAACTTTAGGCTCTGGATGTCATCATGAGACTGAAGAAATGGACTACTTAACGCAAGTTAACTTTTAAGCATTAAATATGGTATTGGATTTGGTCTCAGGACAGCTATATGAAAATTACTCCTAAGGTACTCAGGAAAATTGGTTTAGTTTGTTTTTAGTAAACAGCTATGATAGAGTCTGAGCCAAATATTAAACTGTGGCTGTCAATTCAATGTCAAATGAATGGCAATCCACTCTGTTTCTTTCCTTGTCTCTGATACCTCAAGCCAAGCATGCATGACTTTCACACCTCATACTTCCAACACCTGGCACTGGTAGCGCAAACACATCTAACATACAAAGAAATGCATGACTATTACTTTGCACTAGTACATTTTGCCCCTTTTATTTTTCTGTTTCTCTCTTCCGAAAGTGAAGCAGTTCATTCTGATTTTCTAAGACATTTATTAAGATCCTTAAAAGATGAGAAATGGGAGGCATCGGGATAAGTACTGTAGACTTCACGGCCAGAAATGCAATGAGGCTCTTGAGAATATTTCAGGGCATTACTTTATTCATGAGCTAAAGACAGTGACTGCTGAGTGAACAGTGATCATCATAGTATACCCAGTGGGTTTGAAGCTTCTTACAAGACTATGCTAAAAGGTTTTAATATTCTCTCAGCTTGTAGCAAATCCCTCCATTATTTGGTGTGTTAAATGAATGCAAAGTGCACTCATCTACAAATCTGTCTGTCTAAAAATAATATTTTTTGGGAGAGTTACTTGGAGAATAGAAAAGAGGAAGAAAAAACACTCCTCATGCTTTGGCAGAAAGCTATTTTTTTTCATATGAATTAGCAAAACTGGAGTCAGCATAGGATGTGGGGGTTTTTTTCTTTCTTTCTTTTTAACATAAGGGAATAGCATTTCAAGTTAGAGATGCTGTCAGTGAATATGGTGAAATAGAAATAGAAGAGCAGTTACCATGGTACAGCATGTACGAAAGGAAACTACTGAGAATGGTATCTCACAGTAACCCCTGTCTAGTGTGGGTTACCAATGCCAAAGTGGGATACTATCTGGAAATTTATGCACTTTAAAATACTTCCATGCAGTAAGTTTCTTCAACTGACCTCAGAGGACTTTGCTACATCACTTTAATGCAGACAAAATTAAAAGTAAACTGAAGAGAAGTGTGCTTTCTTAAACCTTCAAAAGATCATTCACTAACAATCAGGATAGTGGAGTAAATCTGGACAAGTGGTTTAGTTTTCAGTTCTTTCAAAATCTGCCAGGAGACCTCAGCTTTAGGCTACTTCTGAATGCAAAGGGCAATTGTTATGATTTATCTGTGCAGTAGATTTGCAGAGTGTTAGGATACATTTACAGGTCACTTTGCATTGCTGAGCCTGTACAGTGGAAGCAGTATGCTGATCACTGCTCTGATGCGTGTTGGTATGGCCTCTCTGCAGCTGGCTGGGTGCCTCTGGCACAGCAAGAGGCAACCAGGCTTGTGCTTGGAACAAGCTCCCAATTCTTTAGTAATGTGTATTATTGCCTGCTCTGATGCTAAACTTAGGCTTGGGAGTAGGGCTGTATACTAAAATGCAAGACCATACAATAACCTTATACTAATCTAGGAAATTAGATGGGGGAAGAATGATGCAAAAAGGTTGATTTCAGTCCAAGAAAAGGAGGTAGTGTTAAGTCCATGCATACATGGAAGGGGTTGTGGTTTTGTTCCAGAGTTCCATGTGACCATCTGCAGCATAGTAAGCTGTGCTATATGTTCCAGCATGTTCCAGAATAATTTTTGCATTGATGGGGTGTGACGTACTTCAAAACCAGCACATGTATGAATTTAGACTCAGATCATCAAAGACATTCAAGTAACTCATTCCCACCAAAATATACTTTAGTTGGGTACCTCAGTGCCATGGTTCATTCCTACCTTTGATACACCAAGTTTCAACAAGGACAGCATTTAAATACAGTATTGATGTTCAATTTACATTGTTTACAGAATGGGTCTTGATACACCAGGCTATTAATAATGGCAACTATAAATATGCAGTGTAAGGGTTATTTACCTACAATGTCTTTATACAACTGTAGTTACAAAGAATGAAAACAGTGGATGCTGAGAATTTCAGCTTGACTACATAAAATATCAGCGCTGACTTGCAACCCAAATAACTAGAACATTGGAAAGAGAGTTTTATATGCTTGCTTGAGGTCATTGAGAAATGCAATTCCTATCTCAGAGGAAATTCCATAATTTACAAAAAATTTGGTATGAACCCAAATCAAACCCAAACCTTAACATTTCAGTAACAGAAAAAAGTGATTATTTCTGTTTTGAGTACTTCTAGACGTTTTAAATGTGTTAAATACTTTGTGAAATTAACCCATCCTCACCAAAAGGAATTTTTTTTTAATATCAATAAAATGAAGGATTTTCAGAGTGTATTATTGAAACCTAGGAAGAATTTGAATTTGATGTGGGAGAAAACATGGACTCTGATTAGGATAAAAATATTATTTTTGATCTCTGATGTCACAATTTGGAACCCCATGTGAGACACTGGATTATTATATTAATTATTGGCTCAGACCTACTCAAGTGTGTGTGTGAAGGGGAAGGGATAGGTTGAATCTCACATAAGTGAGGTAATGCCTTGTCCCACAGCCCCTGCAGCCTCACCAGGTGACCCTGAAGCTGGTGACCCTGTCAGTCAAAGGCAGCCTGGGATCACACCCACACCGTGTCCCCTGGAGCTGCTAACCCAGCCTCGGACTGGCTGGTACAGTGGGAGCATTGGTCCTCATCCCACCCCAGAGCCCTGGACTGGCCAGGGGGCCAGAATTCCCACCTGGGAGGAGTGGCCACAGATGAGTCAAACCAATAAAAACAGCAACACGTGGGCTCCATCTTTGCTTGAGCCCCATCACCTGGCCACATGGAAGATGGACTTGCATAGGACTCTCTGGTCATGGCTATATAATTTTCTCTTTTTCTCTTTCTTTACTCCTTCTTCTTCTCTTAATCTCCTTTTTTAACATTTTGGGTAACTTGGGACCAAATAGGTTGGATTTTGCTAAATTTTATGGGTTAGCATGTGCTAAGTCAATGCTTTGTGGAATGGTTTATTTTGGTTGAACGTTACCCTTCAAACTTTTGCCAAGATCTCTTATTTCCTAAAGTTTACTAGTAAAGGTACTCTCTGAGAAAATGTGCACAACTTTTCTCCCATGCGCTTTCTCTTAAGGTGTTAAAAGAACCAGGGAATCTTCTAAAAATTCAGCAGGTGAATTTTTGGAGCCTTGTATGTTTTTTAAATAAAATTCCCTTGGTGAGCTTGTAGCTCTGAAACCTGGGGTCTTACACACCACTGTTGAAAACGTCTTTGACTAAAAAAGAGACATCTTCAATTGTTAAAAAGATATTTTCAGTTAGTTATGCTTGTATCCTTGAAGTCAGTCTCCAATAGCATTGGTTTGTTTTTGTTTTTTTTTAAGCATAATATATTATATTTTATGCGAGATTTAAAGTGAAGACAGATAAGACCAAACCTTATACCCTTATCCCCTTTTCTTCACTGCCATCAGATTTCTGAGGGGACAATTGCCTCTAGAAATGTCAACTTGTATGCATTTATGTTGGATTGTTACAAATATGGGCCTACCAGTGTTAGATAAGTCCTCAACATTTATTATTGGCCAGAATATGAATGAAAACTTAGCAAAAAAAAGTGCTGACTTGGCAGTGAAGAACGGAGAAACACCTCCTCATCATAGCAGAAGTCTGGGAACATATGGAAAAAAGAGTTTTAAATATGTGAAGAAGTCAAAGGTGCATCTTCTAGGAAAACACTTGACTTTTCATCTGGCTCTGTAATTACTTAGCGTACATCTAGGAAAAACCATCTCTTCTTTCTAAAATTTCCAGAGGACATCCATATTTTATTGGAACAGATTTGTCACTGGCTAAACAAACTCGCCTAAAGCAAGTCTCTGTGTTCTTAGCCTCTAATAATATGAGGGAAGTATAAAATATTAAATGCACCCTACTATTAATCTACAAATGAATGAGTGTTTCCAACTGATGTTTAAATGTTAAAAACATGCATTAAACAATCATTACTTATTGAAATTTGAATGCATTCTTTACTTAATTAAATACTTCCCAGTGTCAATCACTGGTTTCAAAATGTCCCTTAAATAAATAATAACAGTATCTAGCTTGATGAACTTAAAGGATAACTTCCAAAAACAATGTTCCCATTAGCTGTCAACATTTGCTTTAGGCTTTGGAGTAACCTATGTTGCTTGGGATATTATATAAAGGGAAACAAGAATAAATGTTTTTATAAGCTTACTGAAAAGTAAAGAAGGCTCTCTTGGCGTTACAGGCAAAAATATGAATACAATAAAATTAAAGTAAATATGAAAGACCAAACTAGTTTTATTTAGATAAGTTTGGATGTAAACTTGGTATTTGCAAAAATGAATACGGAGATTTTAGAAAACTGATGGAATTAAAAAAAAAAAAATCTAAAACCTTTGTGCTGAAGAACTGTTGTAGAAACAAAGGGGTTCCTGTGCCCTAACTGAGGAATGGAAATAACCTCACAGTGTCACAAAACTACCTGACACTTAGGAGCATTAACATTTTGGTACTTTTGCTGTTGCTCACAAGTCCATATGAAAACCAGTAATGAATAGGTTTCTTTTTCTTCAAGAAAATTTAGATCAGTTTTCTGAAAACAGAAGACATTGCACAGGTCTTTTCACTGACCTTCTGCAGTGCAAACTTTTTGTTTAGAAGGGCATTTTATACTGACTTATGCAGAAAATACAGCTTTTTCAAGAGCTCAATAAACTAATGTTTTACTTTTCAAGATTGCCGCAGTGTCATACCTTCTCTCTATAACCCTGATAAGTCCTGTATATGTTAATAATTTTTAAAGAAAACTTTCCCACATGGAACACCTTAGAAATTCACAAAGTCTAGTTTTGTGTGACTGTTTCATTATTCTTTCAATGTCAGAGAATCTCAAGGTATTTTGTATGAGTATAGGACTATGAGGGTCCTATTTATAAAGGCTTAAAGGCAGTCATGAAGAAAGTAGCAAAATTAATGTTTTATTTTTTAAAAAGAGCAAGGCACCAATAGTAGATCTGTAATTAAAAAAAAAAAATTAAAAAGGAGAAAAAACCTGTATACTTTGCTTACTTTGTCTGTTCTTTTGGTTTCATGGTTTTTATAGTATTCAGTGAATTAATTATATTGATATGATTTGCTAAGTGTGTTTTTTTCTGACAAAAATATTTGAAGGAGGAGATTATACAATTGTAAGGTCATCATTGTCATGATGACTACTACTACTTCAGTTATAATACACAATAGAAAGAAAAACTTTCTTCTTAATAACTTTTAATTAAACAGATCTCATGATCCAAATAAAAAGGTTGGCAGAAAATGTCAAAACAGGAAGTAAGTAATGCCTGAACTGTCCACAAGTTTCAGGTTTGGAGATCTTTGCACCTCCATGGGTTGCTTAGCACATCTGGCCTTAGTTAATAGTCTGTAGGGACTCCCAAATCTTTTCTCCCAGAGTCTTCATGTTATGAAATGCAATACTGCTAATTATAGAACTAGCACAGACAAACCTAGGAAGATTCATACTCAGATAAGTGAAGTTCATCTCAGTTGGAAAATCTCTTTTTCATCTCTTCATCATAAAGAGATCAACTCTACATCTCTGTAACTAATTTGCTAGTATATACAGAGTTTCCCTCCTTCCCTCTTCCTTCTCTCCTTCTCTCTTTAATGTAGCAAAAATAAGTTTTACAGGTGAGAGAGTGATGAATAACCTAATGTTGAGACAATACAATTTTAATTTGAGATTTTGAGAAATGCCTTTTTGAGAAGATTTGTGGAAAGCTACTAAACAAAGGTGATGATTTAGGAACTAACTGGAAAAGTCAGAAGATAACTCAGTGATGGTAGTGGTATTTCTTGAAGGTCTGATAAAAGTCGTTAAAAATGGCTAACATGCACATGTGTCTGCTTATCTACTGCAGATGCACTGAAGAAAACTCTGTTGATGAGGAACAGTTCGTGTCTGTACACAGTGTCAAGCAGATATTGTTGGGAGATGAGTTTTCCTCCCCAGGAGAAATAAGCAATTTTTCATTTGACTATTCCAATGGAATTACTGGTAGAAATAAAATTAATTTTGAATTGTATTTCTTAATTTCATTTTCTTTATAGCACCATACTAGCAAGCCTTTGATGCTAGTATAAGTTCTTTAGTGCCAAATCCTACTTGCTATTTATTTGTTATTATCTAAAAATGCACATGTTACATGTTGCAGTAAGGTTTTTCTAGACATAGTTACTTCATATGTGGCACAGAATTCACTCCCAAGCAAGCATTTTTTTTGGAAATGCACAACTGGCCAGAGTTAATTGTTTTAAATTGGATACTAAGTTCTTTTTCCTGTCTTTCTTTCATCTCTTTTGTATAGTAATTGTTTTAAAAATACGCTATTTGTTAACACAAAATGAAAATAAAGAAGGTAAAATAGAGTACTAGGACATGATCTTATATTGAAGAATCATTGATTTTTTTGTAAGACTTCTTCTAGTTTTTATTTCCTATTTACAAAATGTTGTTCTGGAACACATGCAGATTTCTATCATCTGCAATTAGAGTTTTATTGGTTCTTTCACAAGCTAGTCTCTTGTGAGTCAAAATTCCACACTGAGCTTCAGGTTAATATCAGAATATTGTGGAAAATACAGAGCTGCTTCTGATTTTCAAGAAAGCTCCCACAAAATTCTGTCCTGCCATATCAAAATCTGAATCTTTATACTGACAAATCATCAGCTATTGCTACTCGATGTCAGGTGGAAAATTCTGGATAGGAATCTACTATTTCTAGAATACTTGAATTACTGTATTATGGCCCTCATGCCTCAGTTATTCTTATAAATTGATATTTTTACCTTTCACTGTCCTGAAAATTATCCCTACAGGCTTGTTAACTGAGAGCACATGGAAAATCTTCATTATAGTACATCTGATGTAACTACCCCAGAAGAAATGGCAATTTAAAATAGCACTTGTGCAGATGTCAGCCGAATTGAGTATTGCAATATACTACAGAGCTTGAATTATTGAATATCCAAATAATGTTGGAAAAATGTATCTCCAAAAAAGCTTTTGCTGCCAACCTTGTGTTATTACTGGCTGCCTGTACAGCAGAAATGTTTCCTAGTACACTGTTGTTCAATGTTCAAATGATCAGGCTGCTAGGAATAATAATAGAAAAAATGTGAAGGTGAGAAAATATAGGTAGAGGTCAATTAAAAGTATTAGAATTCAGCTTAACTTACTTTAGTTCTGCAAAGGGAAGTAATTATGCTGAAAAGAACTTTGCTTAGAAGCACGTTACACAAAGATGGTGGTGTTTATCTGCTGAAACGAGGGAGTGCACATACTTCAAGTTCTCTCTAAGATTAGTGAGAAAGTGTTCAGTGTAGTAATCACATTTAAAGTTCGATTCATCCTTCAGTATATG
Source organism: Neopelma chrysocephalum (assembly GCF_003984885.1). Taxonomy (NCBI): domain Eukaryota; kingdom Metazoa; phylum Chordata; class Aves; order Passeriformes; family Pipridae; genus Neopelma; species Neopelma chrysocephalum. The sequence continues at coordinate 38,980,179 of NW_020897693.1, read as the reverse complement.
CCTTCATTGGACAGAGGATTAATTTTTAAACTCCTCTGACTGTATTAACTGCATCTTCTTGGCTGTAATGGGACTCAGTGCAGTCAGTTGAGCTATGAACAGATATGGCATTAGAGAAATCTGAACTTAGCTGGGACTAATCCCATTATATCAGAAAAACTTACACTGTCTAGAATGCAAAAGTAGACAAAAGGGAATATACTCAAGATATAACTGAATTCTCTTGTCCAAATTGGGAGTTCATAATCAGAAGAGATGAAAAACCTAACCAATTTTAAAACTGAAACTGATATACATGTATGATATATAAATATATTTTATATATATGTACATAAGGAATTGCAGAACATATTGTAGTGAGAGAAAATAACAGGACTTGACTAAAGATATCCTTTCCTATTGTATATTGTATTGAAATAAACCTGAAGAAATTGGTTAAGAGTTGCAGTATGAATATTCATATAAGCATAAGTTAAAACCTTCCCCCATAGTTATTCAAAACTTGCTATTAACAGTAAAAAAAAAATCCTCCAAATAAATTTAGAACACGAATACACTAACAATGTAAATATAATTGCTACAATGAAACTAACAAATACTATGTTTTTTCCTAGTTAATACTGATGGAAAAGTTTTTTTAAAGATAGTAATGGCTATTTTATGTGTGCATTAGCTGGCTACCCCTATAATTTTTATCCTAATTGTTGCTTTTCATTCCTTATCAGAGCTTTTTCAGATAACAAAAAAATCCCTCATGAATAGTCTAATGAATAAATAGGAGTTGCTATGCTGTTATTCTGTATTCTTTATTGTATATTCTGAATATTGACAGTATTCTGACAACTGACATTTTCTTCATGAAAATGAGTGCAAATCCCAAAAGTACAAACCAATGTGATTGTTCATCCAGAAGTCCACACCAGTAATATGCTCTGTGCTTTCTCTAGTTGTTGTTTGTCATATGCCTGTTTAAAAAGATACACATATCAACAGGGCTCCAGAAACAGTATTATGAGACTTAAGTAAAAGATTAAGTATGGAGGAATACCCCAAACTAACTGACTGTTCTAAAATGTGGAAGGCTAAGTTCAATCATTATGATGAACTGATCATAATGATCAGTTATGATCAATTATTAAGTATTTACAGTATGAATAATTAAGTCTACAGTCAAACCACAAAGAATCATTGAAGACATAAATGACAGAGCTTACATGGTTAGAGCACACTTTTAAGATCTTTGCTGGTTTGTAATAAAACCTGTCTAGAGATTATGGTGTTGTTTGTCAAAAATGCTAGAATTAACAAGCAAAGGAGAGAGGGAAGAGGAAAGAAGCAGACAATTGTTTTGTGTTGCTTCTGTTTTATATTGATGACACCTCTATTGATAGTACTGAGGAGGCTGGGAGTAAACACTCAATTAAATTTGATAACCACAACAACACAAAAATCAGCAAGTGCAAGTATTTGAACTAACATATAAATACAAAATAACCTGTCATCTCATTTTAAGAGCCTGGATAAAAATATATGCAGATAAGAATCCTGCTTGTCATGATTTTCCTTCACCTTGAACCAATATCTAGCTTTTTCCTTTGACTACTCTATGTCTAATAGTTTATGTTCCAGCTCCCTTCTCATCATGCCTAGAGCTAATAGTTGTGATAGTTCCTCTTTTTAGATAAATATTTCAGGTTTATTACCCTTTGTGAAATGGGATTTCTAAAATCTGTAAACTGTCATTTTGGTCTCTAATTCCTTAATTTTTGAGAGAATAATCTCTTCAGTGTCTGTTTCTTCATCTTTAAATTTTAGAGTTGGCTTTGGGTTTGATTTAATCTCTGTTATAACTTTATGAACCTTACATGGATTGCTTTGATGTTCCCTTGCATCCAGTGAACATAGATTTATCTTTTTCAGTCTTTTTCATAAATCTTTGAAGCTTGATATAATTTTTGTTGCAGTAGGATGTACTCAATCGGCAGCAATTTTGTTGTTTCTAAGATTTGGTGCTTAGGCAGGGTGAATACACATCTAGCCAACCCCAATCCCCATGCAACGTGTTTTTTAAAAAAGCAAACTGAAACAAATGGAGCTGCCAATAATGTTAAACAAGTTTATTGTTATTTTTAATAGAGGCAAACTAGGTTTTTTTAGAATTTATTTGATATAGATAGCTTTAAAAATATATATATACATAATGAGTCATGGGAACAGCTCATCTTGAAAAGGGTTAAATTCAGTTGTATTTGCAATCTGTCTTTACATCTGTGCTTTGCTAAGATTAGGCTTGCTTCTAAGAATTCTGTTATAAAGAGAAAGTGACACATAGGCAAACTCAAAAGTTCCTGCAGAACCCTATTTTCTCGCCTATGTTGGGCTGCTTAGTGATCTTTCTTAGTAACTTTTCCTTTTCATGTTTAATGTTAGGTTTGGAAAATGATCCAGGCATGTGAAAGCTGGTTCATATACTGAGAAAGTGACAAAACTGTGCCAACTTACACCAGCTGAGGATTTTTCTTTTCATCTATTTAAAATATTCCTTCTCCGTGTTAGTTAGTCATGATATTACAAAGACATGAGCTTATAAGATAAATTTTCAACGGCTGCACCTCATCCTCAACTGTTGAGAATATTAACAGAATGTAACCCTGTTGTCAGTATGAAATTTTTCATAATCATGAATATTCATTTCATCATGACAGGAGCCAAGACTGGCCCCACCAGCTTCTACTCTAGGAGTCCCTGGAGCATCATGAGATACAGGATGAATTTAAATCTGATCATGGCCTTAATCTGTCTCCTAAACATGTTGGTGTCTCCTTTTAAGAGTTTACAGAGATAAAACAAAAAATCCTTTATATGTTAGAACACAAAGACATCTTATCTTTATAAAAGGTTACAGAATAGCAGAATGAAAAATGGATCTTCTGTAATTTTTCTAGACTTCTCCCAACTTCTGAAGAATTTCCTGGCCTCATTTTTTCTTTGGTGACTCCAGATGCACAAATTCCTCTTCACTAGTCAGAAAAAAAAAAAAAAAGGTGGAAAATGAATAAAAACCACTTTCTGATTAATTCAGAATTATTTTTTTCTATTAAAAAACCCCAGAAGAATAAACATGAATAAATCAGAAAAAATAATTTATTGTACAATAGGTAGTAAGTTCCCTTTACAGTATTCCTGGCAGAAGCAGAAAAGAAAACAATTCAGGAGAAAAACTGTTGCAGCAATCATTACTTGGAGATGTTCTGACTAATTGAAGTTTCCCCTAAGTGTTTACAAATTTGGTGGGTAGCTACCAGATAAAGCTAAGATCTCGAACTTCCTACCTCTCCCACGTATTAGAAAACGCACAAAAGGTAACTGTAGATTAAGCCCCAGTTCTGCAACTGAAAGGAAAACTGCTGCAAGTCTTAGATTTTGCATCTACCTGTGTGTACCTCTGGTCTTGGTCATTTAGTAAAAGTATGCTGATGAATGAGCTTCACTGCGTATGAACTGTGCTCATTCTAGGAAATACTAAAAACCAAATCTGCTTTTCTCTCTGCTGCTAGTCACATTTTTGCCTACATATCTTCCAGTTAAGCCATTGACTACATGCAGTTTATTTAAGGGAGTTTGGCTGACTGTACAAATAAAGGAGTTCATCGCAGTAGATGGAACTATCTGTTAGCTGCCTAAGCTGTCTTCCCACTTGAACTGACTTCACAAAGTGTTGATTTCTTGTAAAAAGTGGCAGGATAGGCGAACAGCAGCAGAACATGGGTTTTCTTTCGCAAAACTTTGCAATCACATTTGAAAGACATTGTATAAGCACAGTCAGATACAGTAACAACACATCTGCAAATGAAAGAAATTTCTAGGGCTGGACATTTGGACATACAAGGGACAAAAAAAGCTCTATAAGAAAAATAATCTTTTCTTTCTCACTTTGTTCCTCCTCTTTTCATAGGAAAATTAAATGATTACATCTTTCACTTAATAGAAGGTGATCTTATTGTTAAGGTCAGGATCTGTGTAGAAGGGGACTTAGACAGCATTCAAGTGCCCAAATCTGAAGTACATTTGAGATCTTGTGTTCATTTTTCACTTGATCATAGAAGCCGTTAAGTGCCTTAAGTTTCTGCGTTTTTTCTCTTTTATGCTTTATTAATGCCACATATCAAAAAATGTCCCTCTTGATAGGCCTGGCATAGCCAAAACTTTTTCACACATGAAGTAGAAGCAGGCTAAGAAAGATATGACTAATATTTGCTTGATGTACATGCAGATTTAAGGACATCAAATTATGTAACAATATGCAGGCCTTTTTTGATATGGTACCACTACCAATAGCAGAACCAACGAGAAACATTTTTTAACACAGCTAAATACAGAAGTGGTATATAACTACAAACAGGCAAATGGAGATTTGTGATATATTAACTCCAACATATTATTTTGTGCAAGTAGCAAAAATTACATGGTAAGAACATAGGAATTATAGTGAGAGCTGTCTGCAGAACAAGCAGGAAAGATATTTGGTAAAACCAGAAAAAGTCCAGTCTATTCCCAAACAGACAAACTATGTCAAAAGAAAATAAGATCACTTATTTTGTGGAAAGCATTGAGCAGAAGATAACATGAATAAGGAAAATGGAGAAATAAAAATATCAATGCTTGAGCCACAGTTTTCTTCATCAAAGAGCTCTGAATCCTGTCCGCCTCCATCTTGGTGACTGGGTACCTCAGTCACCAGGCCAAACTTACCTTAACTGGACATGTGTAGTATTGTTCACCTTCAGCTGATTTAGCATCAAAGTGGTGTTAAGGACTAACTGTTTGCATATGTACTGGTAATGATTATATTGATCATGCGTACTGTCAATGAATGTCAATCCAGTAAAATGTTGAAGACTGAAACTGATTTGTCAGTCTTTTAAGCACTTATATCAGAATATTCTTTACAGTATACAACACATAAATACATTCAGTCTGTGGCACAGGGAGTCTCTCTGTCTTGTCAATTTACTCTGTAGTGGAAGAATTTTTTTTTTAATGTGCATTCATAGTGTGTAAAAAGCTTTTCTCAGCTGATGCTTTTCAGTGCTATTGCAGCACAGTTAAATAAGAATTATTTATTTTTTTATTAAGAGAATATTGAAATCTCACCCAAAGAAATAATTTTTTAGATTTGATTTCATTATAAGATTAGTAGCTCCTGTTAAATGCACCTACAAAGAATGAAATGCCTCATTATAAGAAGTCTTTAAGATGGGACTTCAATCGTTTTCTGTCTTTTTTTCTGTTGTAATTATAAATTATGTTCTGTCAACAGCAATAAAGTACATGGATGTCTTTTAACTATGCTGCAGATGTCAGCATATGGATATATTTAGCAAATCCAACAACGCTTCACCACTTATTCTCAGAACATTTAAAAGTGTACAAAAGTAGGAGAGCCTTAGAGAGCCTCTTGGCTCTAGTGGCACACAGTAGCAGCTCTTTATCAGTTTTAGGAAGCACAGTCCTTGTAGTTTTCAGATCAATTTGTCTACTGAAATCTAGAAAATTAAAGATTTTAAAAAGTGAAGTATATAAAAGTGAAAAGCTCAGGACAATTTTCAATTTTTTTAATTATAATTTCATATGTGTTTTGGAATATATACAAAAGGTGAAATCAGTGCTTCCTTTGAAACCTATTGTGTAAAAGGAGGAGAAAGCTTCATCTACATATTTCCTCTTGGAAAGGACAGTCAGCAGGTAATGTGTTGATAGATGTCTTCTAACATTTCAGAATGCAGAGTGGGTGAAGAAAGGTATATGAGGCACTGTTGACTCTCCAGTGCAATTCCACCTCCTCCTCAGTCCTTGCTTGTGAGTTCTGGCGGCACAGTGTTGCTGAGAGAGCATTAGCTCAATACAGATGATCTCTCAGAAGGTGATCATACAGCCCTCTCTGATTTGAGTGGAAGCTGGATTATGTGAACTGTACCTTCCAGGATTACTCAAATTAGTGATGTGGCATATTCTTGAACAAGTTTCTGATTATATAATGTGATAGAGTCTGGATTCAGAGAGTTATAGGTAGTCATGTACACACCTAAAAGTCCCATTCAAGGAAAATGCATAGTTACAGCTTTAAATCAACAGCATAGTTGAGATATATTAACATATGAAACTCCTTAAGTCTGTGTCTAATATTAAACAAGTGCTTAAATATTTTGCCAAATATAGATTGATTACTTACATTGTAATGATGAAGAGCTTTGCTGCAAGAGCACGTGTACAAAGACAAAGCTATTACCTCCCACATAGCTAATGTGCCATGATTTCCTTTTGAGAATATTTGTCTGCATCCCAAGGGTAGGAAAAGCCTCCTTAGGTGTGCTGATAAATGAAACAAATATCTCTGTTCTAGTAAGGATTAGAGTTGATAATTTTGAAAAACCATAGGAATTAGGAAAATGACTGGAGGGCACATGCTTGACTAGGGATCTCTGTATACTGAGTTATGTTAGGCCCTTTCTGCTTCCTCTGTCAGTTCTTGTCTTACTCTATGTCCTTTTCCTTCTATTTCCTCATTTTATTCATGTAAGCCCACTTATTCTGTCCTTTACAGTCTAGCAACTGGTAGCTACTTTTTTTCTTAATCCTTTTCCTCACCTTTCATGGCAACTTTTCTCTGAATCTGTGTCAAATTACTTATACTCTCCACTCTATATTTCATTTCTTTTCTAGATAATCAATATCTGACCTACTTTTGCTCCAGCAATTCTGCCTGTCCATGATAACAAAAGAAAAAGAAACACAAACAAAAACCCCCCAAAAAACACATATCATAAGCCATGAACCTCAGGACTGGTTAACAGCCACCAAGCTCCCAGGAGCAGTTTGTCTCATCCACATTCCTGTTTATTCTTTTGTGGGCAATACGTAGGCATGGTTCAAGCCACAGTAAATGCCAAGGATGTTCTACATATGCAGAAAAAACAAGGGCAGACCAGTTTGGTTCCCCCATCCTACATTCAGGACTGTGGCTTTGATCTGTCAAACTCCTCCATGCACCCTTATGACACAGATCAGGGTATGCATCATGCACGCAGGGTTTTTTTACTGATTGGTTTCTGTACAGCGCATATATTATTTCAGATGTTCTGAACTGACCAAATATATATTTACATTTTACAATGCCTTAGGTCTTTGGCAGTACTACATGAGTATGAGAGAGGGCACAGGGCCAAGCTCTCTGTAATGTATATTTGAATACTCTGCTTTAGAAAGCATGATGTGGCTGTGAGCCAGTCTGTGCCACTTGGTCCCAAATGAGAAACCATCTTCAACTTGGTTTATATACTACTGTAGATTTATCCTAAAGACAACCAGGGCTTTGGAAATACCTCTAGTTTCCCCACCTGCATTCCCTGTTCTGGCACCCCTTACAGGAGGGATGGTGCCAAAGGCTCTCCACAGGAGAGCAAGCTGCCTCACTGGTGCCTTGAGCTAGGAGTCCCTCATAATGTTTATAACTAGTCACCCTACTGTTAAACTTCACAAATGTAGGTAGATACATCACTGATCAGGCCCTGCCACCTGAATGTGTTCAGACCTACCAGAGTACAACTTTGCAATATATATAGAAATGCAACAGTGAAATTGCAGCGATGCTTATTTAGGAGTGAGAATCTGGTTATTGGTAGAAACTTAATTTATGTGCAGATTGTCTTACCTTTTCTTGTGCCTAAGAGGAGAGTTTATCTCCCACTGAAGACCCTGAAGTCTTATTATTTTTGTTTCATTAAGAACTCCCTAAAATAGCGGAATTGCTTGTCACAGAGTCTGTATTTACTACATTTTAAGACAGCAGCTATATAACTTAATAAAAATATTTTTACATCAGTAGTCACACACACACACAGAGCAGATTTTGAAATTGTCCTTTTAACCCTTCACTGAAGCTTTAGCATTTCACCATTATGACTCTCTCCAACACATCTTTATTTAATCATCTTGCTCGTTATTTTTATGAATTTTCACAGATTAAATGTGGTTGCCCACCTCTCCTAACTTTTCTCCCTAAAGCTGCTATCACAAAGGAAAATTTCACCAGTTTAATTTGGATGAACATCCTTACAGATTCAGGACTCATTTATACTGTTCCCAAATGTCTTAGTTCTGTACCTAGAGGTATAAGAAACACCAGTAGATGGCTCTGTAATTCCTGAATTAAAAGCAAGGAAACAAGGGAGGCATTGATAGCTTTGACTTTTGAGAGCAAATTTGATTTGGTGACACCAATGACAGGAATAAGCTTCATGCCGACTTGCTGAAATGGGACACTTCCATTTGTTATGTCACACCGTTCCAAAATGGCCCATCTGTCCTCGACTCACATTGACCTTGAAGACTTCTGAGGGAGCAACAGGAATGCTGTTGTCCTGTACAGACAATGGCTCCAAATAAATCAGCAGCAGGATGACACCCAGCTTATGGGAGAGGACAGAATTACTAAGCATTGCCATGTGCTGCTCGTGGCAGAATGAAAAACATGAAGGTGTGGAGGCTGCTACAGAAGCCTGAGCCCAGTGGTACCATACCCTGGGAAATGGGATTAAAATTGAGCACAGCTGAACATATGCCTGCACTGAAATTAACCACCCAACACTCAGAAAAGATTGTTTCTGTTTTACTTAAAAAATAAATCTGGCTGAGAAAGGAAAAGATAAAAGCAGGAAGGAAATGCACTGTAAAAAAAAATCTACTTTTATAAATCAAGGAGTTTAGTCATTTTTTGCAGGCAATTTGGAGAAAGTAGTAGGATTCACTTTCTCTGCAACCCTCATTCCTGAGCACAGGACCCAGGTGGGCTTGCATAGGGGATTTTAAGCATGCTTGAGTGCTCTGGCAGGGGTCAGCAGGGTCCCCTCGGTGTATTCTTCTACAGTTTAAACTCCCTTGAATATGTGCAAAAATTGTTTTAGGAAAAGGAGATTTTGAAAATTTATCTGTGGGACTCTGCATCCAGTTAAGGTTGGCTGTATCTAAATGTGAACTGAGGTATCTGAGTTAAAAGCATGGGAATAATCTCTCTGGAGTTTAAAAACAAGCAGGGAGCAATTCAGTTTCTAACAAAGCAAAAATGTTTCATCTGTACCAACTGAGATAGTTATCTGTATGTTTTAACTAAATACAAACCCATATGAAAACAGTATAAGGAGTTTAGGCTAACTTGATTCTGTGACATGACATGGTATATAATAGGGGCATGTCAAGATTAAAAAACCCAAATAAGTTAAACCTAAGTTTATAACTGTTATTTCTTCTCATGAAGTAGATCTTCCACATGAGAAATATTTAATTTCATACTTCATAATAAAAAATATTATTGGTAAACCCCCAGAAAAATCATCCTAACTGTACTTCTGAAGGAAATGTATTTTATAGATATTTTCCAGCTAGTCCAAGTATGTTTTTCAATGGCACATAGATACTGTCTCTGCTATTTATCTGCTTTAAAAACAGATACAAGCATTTTTAAAAAGAGAGAACCATCCATTTAATGTAAATGGCAAAAAGCTGTAAGGATGTTGATCAACATTAAACATTATGTGTTTATGTAAATAAATCATCCTTCAACTCTAACTATTCCATGAATCTATAGGCAAAAATAATAATCTGCTATGCTTTTTTATAAATACCAGATATTCTCTAAGCCCTTTAATAGGTTCCCTTGTCATTGGCAGTGATTTTCAGAGTAAGGAAAGTAAGATTACAATGGAGAAAATTCATATAGCACTATTCTTCATTTAGCTACAGAGAAGCTGCATATGGAGAGATCATGGCATTTATATATAGCAGTAAATTTGTGTGACCTTTCACTTACTTAGAAAAGGTTAAAACATCTCACAGAATTCAGTATTCAGCACTGGTATTATCTGGGAAACAATGCTTTTTAAATAATCAGAGACACAACTATTCATATGTTTTATAATGTACAAATGCAATCATATTTACCTGGGTAAAAAAGAAACCTGAGTTTAAGGCAAACCATTACTTCTCTAAATTTATGTAGCCCAAAATATATTTTGAATTTACCTTATTAATGAAAATTAAATACATTTTTCTTCTATTGAGAATAATATTATTAGGGTAAACTAGCTTAAATTACATTACATTCACTACCTTGGTGCAGGCAGTCCTAGTGGAACAACTGATGTGTGGCAAAATATATCTGCTGTATAGTAAGTCTGAGATAATTCAATGTTGGATTCAAACACCTAAAGAATTGGATGGGGGGAAAGTACTCTCAGGTTTTAGTAAATACAGCCCAATTACCAGCTTAGCTGCATATGGCAGTGATATTACTTTTTGGTAATACTACTTTATTAGCAAAATTTTACTTTAGCAACATTTGACTTTTTCATCCTCATTTTGACATATGTCAGATTGGTATCTCTCTAAGACTGCTTCTGAATCTTCCAACTTTAACTGGCATCAGAGAACTGACAGAGGCTGATGGAGAGATGCTTCTTCATTTCAGATTTACAGAATTATCCTTATCCCCCTTCCTGTCCTAGATCAGGAGCATATTTGAACACTGTAGATATACCACACTTCAAAATCAGAATTCAGATTTTTATGATCTGTTAAAACTAGTTCCAGAAAAGTACAGGTAGAGAATAGATCAAATAACTGTCATATACAGTACAGGAAAAAATTAAATATTACTCTAATCACACTCTGCAGTACATTGCTCTAGATTTTTTCTTTTCTTTTATTTTTTTAAGTTTTGGGTTGGGTTTTTTGTTTTGATTTTTTTGTTTGGTTTCGTCTGCTTTTGTTTGTTTGTTTGATTGATTGGTTTTGGTTTTGTTTTGGTTTGGCTTGATTTTTTCCAATGTATCTACTGTTGGGAAGTGCCTGTATGTATTCAATTCTTCTTCTAACCACCAGTACATTACCACGATGTGAATAAAACAATTCATATAAGGTGAGCTAAATGCAATAATTTTATTAAGAGAGAAACCCCAGCATACCAAATTTACAATAATTTTAAGTTAAATGCTTGAAAATAACATCCGTTCTTCTCTGCAAGATACAATAATAAGACCAGATTTTTTGAGGGTTCTCAATGATTGCACTTTGGCTGCTGGAGAAGTCAAAGCACAGATCCTTCTGCTATAATATGTATTTAGTGCACACATCATATAAAATATGTGTAGTATATATCTGCATTCAAACTAATATGTAATTTCCCCTATAGATATAGAGGACACATGAAAAAATATTATGTGATCTCAATGGAGACCTTCCAAATGTTTTTGGATGTGTTTACAGATACAAACAAAACATTGGTAAGTATCATTATCAAAACGAAAACAAATCCCATATGCAAAGACACAGTCATGTATACTCTCACACACAAGCTAGCTGCTATACATAATGGGATTGTTCAACCCGATTGTTCTAGGGGATTGGTGTGTCTTGTTTTTTTTTTAAACAGAAAAGATTTGGGGTTTGATATCTTCCTGTTTCCTAAACTGGTTCCATCCTTTTCCTCTATCAAGTAAAAATGAAAAGAACTGAAAGCAGATGGTATAAACTAACCAGAGTGAGAGATGAAGCAAATACTTCAGAAGGAATTGTGAGAAAGCTGTTCTATCTTCATCATGCCAGGACACTTCTCAGCCCACGTCCACACTATAATTAGGTATCACATGGGATCTGTGGCTAGTAATGCTTTCACACAACAAGCTCAGAATGATTTGGTACAAAATTTAGAAAATGTACAGATGGACATCTTTTTTTTGGCATATTAGGAAGTCTTTCTTTGAAAAATGTTTTGATATATATTTTTAAAAGCTTTTAAATGTATACACATATAATAGCATAAAATCATAAATATCTTGTAGTTTTCCTTAAAATATGTCTATTTTTTACTGCTATGCCCATGTGTTCTACTTTAAATAAAAGGAAGTTCATGCTGTATACATCTCTTAAGATCGTTCTTGATGGTAATATTAGGTGAGACATCAGCCTTTCCACACAAAAGTTTTCTATAGAGGTTCTTTAAGGAACACTCCTCTTTCTGTAAATGAAAAGTTTCTCTAGGGGACTTATTATATCATTGACCGAATGAAGAAAACCGCAGAATCCACAAACTCTGCTAAACATGAGTGGCTAATGACAAAATATCCTTTTATGAGCAAGAGGGGATTATATTCCTTATCCAGACCTCTCCAACAAGGATTATTTTACTGATTTCAGAAAGCTGGGTGAATTGAATGTCACAAATAAATACATGCAACAGCTTCAAAAAATATAGGTTTAGGTCAGGTCTCCAATATTTGCTCAGCTGAAGGATGCACTGGCACCTTACCAACAGCCCAGAGATCACATATAATTTACATAAAGTAGATCAGATTTCCTTCCCTCTCATCTGTTTAAAGGTAGGATGAGATTCAGAGATTCATTTATTCAAGTAGATGTTGGTTAGACAAATATATACAGCGAAGTCCTTGGGTGATTGATAATGGACTACTCTTACAGTTCAAAATAATGTGACCTTGAAATTCAGGGATTTTGCCTTTCCTTAGTTAGAAACAGGTATCTGAACAGTGATAAGTTATGTTGCTTTCATTTTGTTTTCTGTTCACTATTGAAAGTACTATCTTTCTTTCTCTACAAAAAAGCAATATTGAATCTAGACCATCTGAATTAGAAATGAAACCCCCCTAGTACATTAATCAAACACTTCAATTCTCTAATGGCAACCTTCACTAGAGACTCCTCCTCTTGTCCACCTTGGCTTTGGCAGAAAGACATGGTTATGAAGACTATCAATCCATTTGACAGCAACAAGCATATTGAGACACACTATAAACTGTCACCAGTATGACTTAGGGAAACATATGAGGATGGCAAAACTAAACTGCAACATTAGAAATAATTCATTAACAGCATAAGTAGAGTTCTTTAAAGGAATAAGTGGAATTTTTATGTGGAATTGTAATGAATAGCAACTGTTTCAGAAGTTTAACCAATAAACTGACCATTCATTTTTAAAAGGATATGAAAAGAAGTGATACTGTAGAAAGATGTTATTTTAAAAAAATATGGATTTGATTGTTCCAAACTCCTAAAATAAGCAACACAGCTAGTTGAAAATACATGATTTTATATTTATACATGGATTAAACACTCAAAATGTGAGAAAGACAGATTACATTCCTTGTACAAATCTAAATGATTGAATCCTCACTTTAAGTAAACTGCTGAACACAACATTAATTATTAATTAGGAATCAGCTGAACCTAGGATTAATTATAGAACAGCTGCTACTGCAGACCAGAGATGAAGTGTCTGCTCTTGAGTGAGCAAGGGTACTTGTTGTGGGAATTCAGGGTGATAAATTCTCCTGTGTGACTGAGCTGAATCATTTGCAGATCTCCTCTTTAGAAAGTGTCAAATCACAGTTCTAGTAAGAATGTATTGCTGGTAACACAGATTTAATAATGAGATTGAGTGCCAGCTGAGGAGTTGGTGTAACAGTAAGAGCATGTATCTTCACAATGACTGAAACAGCCCTTGAGTACTGTAGTGTAATATATCCAGCCAAGCTGAAAGAGATAAGGAATGTTTCTTGGTAGCAGACAACAATTATTTGAAGTAATTGTATGTCCAGAACAACTTCTATCCAAAACCACATGAGCACTATGGGGGTTTTTTGCATCTTAGGTTTACCAAGGTGGTATAGGGTAACAGACCACAATTCACTACGGGAGATTGCCAACAGTTTGCAAAGCTCAAAAGGGGGAAATCATAGACTCATAGACTTAGCTACCCTATCTTAAAAGCAGAAGAGACAGCACTTAAAAATAAGTGCACAGTCCAAAGAAAAAAAACAAAGATCCTTCTTTATAACCTGGTAAACCCTGTACCATACAAGTATGTGCTCAAAATTCCCCTAGCTGGAGATGTTATTAAGATTTTCTCTATCTAAATCCAATTGTCTACCTTCTTGAGTATGTTCTTAATGGGGAGTTTAAAAGATAAATTTGGCAAAGCTCATGATGAATTTTTAAAATGGGAATTATTGGAAAAAGAGGATCATGGCAGTCTTTGATTGGACAATTTGATATAAATATCTGTGGAGGGGTTGTATCTAAAACTGAGAAAATATGTATCAGCATGTATTTTACTCTCAGAAGAAGGAGGAAAACGCAGAACAGTTAAAAACCAAAGGTAATTGAGAATTGTTTTCTTATTATAGAATTGAAACTTTTTCAGTTTTAACTATCGCAGGACCAACTAGGACCAAACTAGCAGCAAAAAGATAGGCTTGGCTACTATATGGATTTCAGTGTACCTTTCAAACAAATAACAGTGCTAAGTTGCAAGGTACTACACAACTGGCAACTGAAATAAAGTAAGATGACTACAAGTGCAATGCAGATGGGATAGTATGCGGTTATTTTGTGTGAGTGAAGGTTAGCCAAAATACCAGCTAAGGTGGGAGAAAACAAATTTTAAGCTCCTCCTTACATTTTTACAATATCAAGGGTTCTTTCCTTTCTTTCTCTGCAGAAATCTATACAATTTAACAGCTTAGTGCTCTGCATATTAAATAGAAAGTCCTAAAATTCAAGACAAGGTTTAATGCACTGATGACCTTTGATGATGTATGCATAAAACAATCTCAGTTTTGGATTAAGTGATATTAGCCCCTACTCTGTATAGTTGCTCCCTGTTAAAACAAAATCTAATTTTTAAGAGCAGATCAAAGCATTTAAACTGCATTTAGTGTTTCTCTTGGTAAGGAAGAACAATTTTTATGTTTTGAGAACTAGGAAAGGAATCAGATGTGTGAATTCTACTCTAAACTGCACAAAAAGACAGAGTGCTAACCCAAAATTATAAAATTTAATGAAAAAATATTCTTCTCTGTGTCTCAAAATCCCTTTATAGGCTTATTTGTTTTCTTGTAGTGGTAATTACTATATAGTATTTCATAAAATTATGTCTGTTGTATGATTTCACTTCATGTATGATAGCTCACTTTCATCAGTAGTGGGATTACTGCTGTATATATAAATGAGAACTTCTTTTCTCAGCCTTTTGGCTTAAATATTTCTTCTCAAAGAAGAATGAAGCTCCGAGACTCTTTCAGTTCCTATCCAAAGAACGATATGAACATCACTGAGGTGATGGATGGACGATCTAAAAAGCTTTCACAGCTCTGGGACCCAGATCCTCTGCTGTTATGAAGTGTCATGGCTCTATAGAGAGCTTCTCTCTTGAATTCAGAGGATTTAAGATTTCACTTACGGAGACCATTGACATAAACTCCCAATGGAAAGTGATTTTTACTGACACCTTACAGTGCATTTTAGCATTTTGCAATGATTGTAATCCAGACTGCTAGCATAATTTATAGGTTTAGATTCTTCAGTATGGCAAATATTTAGTGTTATGCAGTACATTTGTCACTGCATTTATTTCTATGTGCTTTATTTCCTTCTCATATAATCTGTGTATTGTGTCAATTATTTGAAGAAGTATAATACATCTATCTTTGAAGAGAGAGAGGGTATATGAAAGTTTGCACAAAGAAGTGTGAATTTATACCAGATATCTGTAATAATTTTTGGACTGTAAAATCAAATATAAGATGTGATCATTTCAATTTTGAAACTGTCACTGCCTCCAAACATTCTGCTGACTTATCTTTCATTAATTTACATATCTCTGTCTAACTTTGGCAAAGAAAACAATTCCTTAGGATAAACTTGTTTGAGATTTACAAATACGACAGCTCTGAGCAGTTGCAAAATAAAGTTTCATTTGCTGTGATTTCAAAGCAAGAAAGAATAATGGTAGAAAAACAATAGTTACAGTAACAATAATGCTAATATTAGTAATTAAAACCATAATAATAAAAAGTATTTATTTGCATTCCAGTAGAACATGTGTTCCAATGAGAACTCATGAAGTGCTGAATTAGACAGTACTTGAACATAACAGGACAATATCTGAACACAATAGGATAAGGCTCAATTTTCATAAGTATCCAAAGCTAAGATCAACCAAAAACTGGACAGTTGCATATAATAGGGCTGAGAGGCCATTTAAGGGTCAGATCCTTCAGAATACTTGCTGTCTATTGCTCGAGGATTCCAAGTTCCCTATGGCCACTAGTTTTTAATCAGGAAGTATAAGAGACCTATTTTCACTTCCTTTGCTTTCATTTTCAGAAGCACATTAACTGTGGCAGCATGGAGGCAGGTATTACAGCTCATGCTTTAAAACAGAAAGTAGACAAGCACTTGCCTTCCTAAAAAACTTGTTATCATAGGTACTTTATGAAAAAATATCCAATCAATTTCTGAATTTGAACCAAACTCTGGAAAGAGTAACCTAAAACTAATTAGCACCTTTTACTTTAAAATGATATTCCTCTCTTTCTGAGAAGTGACTCCAGAAATTTGCATAGGCTCTGGAGTAGTAGAATTCAGTTTTCCCAGCAAGATTTAGAAGATCAAAAGTTTCTTCAGCTTCCACAACAATTTTGTAAAAAAACAAGAACAAATGGATTAGTTATTGTACTTTGGCACAAAACCACTCAGAATTGTTCTTCTGAAGCTACTCCAGCATAAACCCCCACCTCCTCCCTCAACACCAAAAACTGGACATCAGAAATAGAGAATAAAACATTCTTGTTTTGTGTTTAGGACACACACCAAGGAGAGGAAAAATCTGATTCTGTTCTCTATGCTGAGAATTGCTTATGTATTTTCAGAAAAAACATATATTTGGCAAAATACGCACATACTGAGCTGGGAGAGGCACAAATCTCTGCTTCCAAGTATACCCAGTAGCATAGAGAAACATTATCTCAAGTGATCATACTGTTTTATGTTCTCAGATCTTAAATCTTGATTTAATTTCTTCATTGTGACACACCTTTGACTGAAATGGGGGATAACTTGGTTACATTCACTGAGCCAGTGATGAAAACACACGCATACTGCTACTCGTTATATCCTAAGTGGATATAAGCATTTGAATCTCTGTCTTCTAGATCTCTTGAAAAGGCTTAAAACCCCAGATGACTGTAATAGGAATTGGGTCCCTAAATTATAGGTCCCTCTAAGAACTAATTAATATTCCTAATTTGGAGACTTGCATTTAAGAATCTCATTTCTATGCAGGGTCTTAAAACTGCACTATGAAATATCATGTTTTCTTTTGCCTTGATGCAAGAATTTAGTTAAAGGAAAAAGAGACCAATGCATTGAATTAATAAGGCTGGCAGATAAAAAAATTAGTAGGCATGGGATAGGGATTAAAGGAGAATTTCAAAAATTAATTTCTTTAACAGTAATATTTTGTTTTATTTTTACTTTTTGTTTCAGATTCATCTGGCTGGAAAACTGAAGATTTTGAATTCCCTCTGTAAGTGAGTAGCTCACTGCTGAGCTCTCAAGGAGCTGTGACTTCTGAAAGGATGTAAGTCTGGTAGACCAGCTGCCAGAAAGCAATCTCAATAAAGGTGAGTTGGCAGATAATCAGACAGATTTTGAGAATTTAATCAAAACTGATTTACCACTATGAAAATCCCCTAATTTGATGAATAATCAAAGTCCAGTGACCCTCAAACCCAGTTACTTACTTTGTCCATGGCACTTTACTTGTACAAGTGCTTCTGTGACAAATAGTAGCACTACGTAAAAGAGAAAATTGGATGTACTTGCCAGGTATGTGAAAAATCATGTTGCTCTGCTGCACAGGGGATATTGGAAATGAATTCTCTCAACCTCCTGGCCAGAATCAGGCTCTAACCACAACTTTGACAATCTGAACTGCACATTTTCATTGCCTGGTGTGAATGCATCAAGAAAAAAATGAATGTTAAGTCTCTCAGACAGCCAGTACATCTGGCCTTTATCCTGCTCACTGCCTCATTGAGGAAGGAATATGGTTATTTTTAAATCTAAGGTGCATGTGTGGAGCCAAATAAATGTAATGCTCTAGCTGGTTCAAAGATGACAGGAGAAGATTTTAAATGCTCTAAATTGTATAAGCTTATTTGTCATCTGCTAAATCCTCTCCCCCAAAAAATCAAAGGACTCGTTTGTTCTTTGAGCACTCATCACAACTTTGGTCACTATATAAAAGCCTCAGAAAACCCCACCCCAAACCATGCGATTTCATGTACCTGAATACAAATACCAAATTACAAATATTCTTCATGACCAACTCATCAACACTGTATGAAACATAATATATTCATTTACTGGGACTTTTCAAGTAGCTGTTACATTCCAAAAGTTGAATACAATTTCCACCACGATGTTGTAGGTAGATTACGACCAAAATTCCCCAGACTGCTGTTGACAGGTTTTCCAGCATCTCTCTCTGTGACCATAGTTTCTTTTGCTTTTCATCTCTTCTCGAGTGTTGTAGACGAGGGGAAAAGTATCACACGATCACAGTATTGATCATGACTAATCCAACTTTATTGCTGTAAGCTTCGTGCTTATAAAGGTTAATAATTAGCCTCATACATATTCCAAGCATAGGCTCATCATTGGCTTCTAATTACCTAAGGCATATTTATGCAAATGCTGCTTCTTTCTCATGGCTATAGTTACATATTTGCTATTTAGCTACTTTCACTACTTTTCCCATCCTGTTGTTTTATTCTTTCTATCACGTATGCAGTTTCTTAGACAATACAGCTTCACATCAGACAATGCAGCTTCACAGTTTCTTAGACAATGTAGTTTCACAAATACAGTGAACAGTGACCTTCTGATAGTTTTCCTGCTTTAGCATGAGACCAGAGTTATAGAATCTTTGTCATGTCCTCTTTCTAATAACCATGTTTCTACAATATTTTCCACACTCGAGTATTTTGACTGTGGGTTTTTTCAAGCTGTGGTTACTCTTGGAAATAATCTCTTAAACAGTGTTTGGGACTGAATATTCTAGTGGACACCATGGAACCACAATTACCAGGACTTTTTTGTAGGTGTAGCAATCAAGTCACTCATAACCCCTGGTCCTCCAGTTTGTGCGAATGCTACTTCCCCATGAATTGACTGTGCATGAGTCATTTGCACCTAAATACAGGTTGCAGGATTCACTTGGATATATGTTTATACATTTTTACCAGTCTATTTAGTGAATTACACTGAACAAAATGATGACGTTTATAGTCTTCTTGTTTAAAAAGATAAAAGAGTTTCCTTTTTATAGGAATACTTTGCATATTTGCAAAATAAGGCTTGGTCAGTTCTTTGAATGGCTGAAACATCTAAAGTTTTGTCTAACCATATTAAATATGTACACTTTAGAGGATGTTGGTATTTAAGTATAGAAAGCTGTAGTGGTTCAATTATTCCTTCTTTCTTGGCAATTTGGTTAGTGTTCTATTTTTCATCTAGTCTCAACACATTTATTAACTTTAGCAGGTATAATAGAGAGACCTCATAGTATACTAAGTAAAGATCTTCTTTAAACATCATTTTAACAAAGCAAACCCAGATAATTATATTCATACTATTCAAATGGTTGTAACATTTAATGGGTTTAACAGTTCTTTCTGGATCTACCCAGATGGGATTTTCAAGTTAAAAAAAAACAGATGAAAGCAAAATGCATTATTAGACTTGGAAGATAATGGTAAAATCAAGAGTCCAAAAATATGAGCTTTATTTGTACTTTTCCTTGTAGGGAAAGTATGTTTCTACTAATTTTGTCAGTGTTTGAAAACTCCAAATCAGAGTTGGTTTCCTTTCCTTTTTTTTTTTTTCTTGTGAAATTGTAAACGGAGTCAGAGGCATGTAAATGTTTCACCCTCTCTATATAGATTTACAGTATATATTGTAAATCCCATTAACGTGTCACTAAACAATTAACCACATCTTCATCATACATATCTGATACTGGTTATCAAAATTTGTTCCTTATATTCAGCCTTTCTATTCCCCTCTTCACTTTCTGCTCCCTGTTGATTTATTGATTGTATCTTTATTAAGTTATATTTTTCATGAGAAACTAGGATTTTTATTTTCATACTGTATATTGTTCTTTTTGGTTCTCTTCAGTGGTTCCAGTTATTTAAGTGAAAACAGGTGAGACCTTTTTGGGAAAGAAGAAAAAATACAGTGTGGCTTTGTGACCACAGGCAAACAAGTAAGGAATCTTTTTCTTCTTTGTTTGAATGTGCTATTCCTTTCTGAGATCCTAAAGATCAGATCTCCAGCTCAAGTTAAATCCCTTTCTATTACTCTAGTTGTGCACAGGATGCATGAAATAAAACAGAAGGAGAAAGTGAAGATTTTTTTTATTCTCATCCAAATCCCCTTCCCATCTGGTATTAATCCTAAACTCCTACTCTCTGTCACACTGGCCCCTGGCTAGCGTGAACCTTTTTGTCCCCTTCACTACTGTTCCCCCTTTCTCCCTGTCCTGTTTTAAGTACAAGTCCTGCAGTACTGTGCACTGGGCTCTAAAAGATCAATAGTGGAAGCAATATCCTTGTCCTACTGAGAACAGGCTGTTTTGACAATGCACAGGTTTCTCACATACAACTTTACATCAGACTTCTTCATAAAAACAGTCACAGTCACCTACTATGTTCTCAAACTGATAAAAGAGAAAGACTTTCACTGAGAACACCTAGATGAGCCCCTAATTAATTATTTATTATTAATAATAATAAAAGCAGAATGTGCAAAAGAATGAATTCCTTGGATTCCTTCTGGGCCTGTGAATGTAGCCTCCATACATGAGACACCTGCTTTAGTTAATGTGGTTATTTTTATGCATCAATAAAACAGTAACCACTACATTAAAAAGCTTTGTAAAAGTCCTGAGATGGTCTAAGTGAAAGAGATCACTTTAAAAAAAATATTTTCAAACCCTGTAAATCCCATAGAGAGCTGAATGCTCTTATTGCAAGGAAGTCCCAAACTCTAGCCCAGAGGAAACTGGATTCTTCTACAGATTCCTGGCAGTAAGGAATGAAATTTTTCAGTGGCAAGGTGATTTTTCAGTGAAAATCTGCTTGATGCTGCTCAGATATTTGGAATGTGAAAGGAAGTGATGGAGAGAGAGGTTAGTTATCAGAATCTGCATTAAATACTTAGAAAGGCATAATGCAATTCATCATGTGGTTTTCTCTGACACATATATGGTCTTTATTTATACTTGAGGATCTATCATACCAGATTTTTTTCAAATCTCAATACTTTGTTGTAGATACAGATTTTACACGGATGCTTCTTGTACTCATTGCTCTGCCTGCAAGCCTGCTTGTGCTGCTAAGAGAAAGCTTGTCTCCATGTCTCAAAGGGATAGTAGTCTTTTCACTTTTAAACATCTTTTTTATTCATGGATTTAAGTGTGTTTACGTGTCTTTGTCCAAGTGCTGATTCTGTAATCTTGCTGGTTTTCCCATCTCTGGCTCATTGATGCTGTTCGTATTTATAGCTTGTGGACAACAACATCATCAAGCCTCATACCATGAGCATTCCTTGGCAGAGCTTTTTTGACAGGTGATTTTTTCATTAGGGGATTTTTCTTCATTTTGGCTTCACTCCTAAACTCTCCACTCAGTCTGCCTGGATGCTGGAAGCACACTTCAGACTGACTGCAAAAAAATCCCCAGATTTGTGCTCACTTCTCATTGAGATATTCATAAACATAGTAACATTTTCTAATGTAAACTCATCGTAAAGCCCACACATTTCTTCAGTAAGATTGAAGGGAAGCGTTAAGCAAAATTTAATGTGAATGTATGCGTGAGAGATTAGAAAGGAACTAAATCTTCCTGTGAAATTGTGTTTTTACATTATAGGGAGACTCAAAAATTGGATTCTCCTCAGTTCCAAAATTAGCACTTGATTTCTTTCAAAAAAAGACCATCATGTGGCAAAACGAAAGATTTGATTTTTATTTCTGCCTGAATTTGTGACTGATCTGAAAATCATCTTGCCTTTTTAACTGCCTGAGACTTCAAGGATTTAGAGTTAATTTTTACCTAGCCAAATGCATTATTGAAATCAGTTTTGTCTTAGGATAATAAACTAGTCCTCTGATAGACAGACTCACAAAATGCAGTGTTTTAAAGGCTTTTACTCTTTCACAGAGATAAACTGAACTGTAAACAGAATTTTAATGCCCCTTGGGTACAACACCAACATTTTATTGGGTCATTTTCCTCTGGAGGAAGACCAAAAACTGCTTTAGAGCAATGATTAGGGCACTTAGCTGGGGTGACATAAGTAATTTCTTCTCCCAGGGCTTGGACATGTAGTTTTATGTTTAATGTCCATATTCTAGTCCCTGGGATAGATGCCTACTCAGATGTCAGGCAAGGGGAGGAAGTGGTTATTTTTCTACTTTCAATCTGAAATTGAATTCTAGACCAATGTTTTTCAGAAACTGATAGATCTGAGAAGACACAAGAATGAATTTTGATGCATCACCACTTCCTGAGAGAAAAAATAATTTTTTTTCTGTAAAATTCCTGACTACACAGTGCTCCAAAAGTCAATAGTAATTACAAACTACTGAAAAAATATGGTGCTCATAGAATGAATTGTAAAACAGAAAAAAAGGTGCAATATAATATGGGAACAAGTTCATATTCACTGTATTATCTTATATGAAAAAAATTCAGTTTCATTAATCATTCTCAGAATGAGCATGTCTGCTCCATAGTAATTTATGAACACAATACATGACCAAGTTATTGAGATACTTGTCATATGAAGGTAATGGTTTAATTTAATGGGGGGGGTGAGCAGAATGTGAAGACAAGACATTACTTTGTGAATACTTTTGGACTGGAATGAGATGATGGCTGAGTTATTACCATGAAGGCTTTGCTATTTGCCTTCGGCCACCTAAAAAACCTTCTTCACCCATTCAAAATCAAGCAGCAGAGAACCAGCAAAGCTAAAGAATATAGCACTTACAAAAGGGGATACTTCACAAAAATCTAATCAGATGAATAAAAACAATTTTTCAGATATCAGAAGCTGCCAGACATGCCTGTTCTATATCTAAGGGATAGTAGACTATATCTATTATAGATGCATTGAGTATTTGGGATTATAAATATAATTAACTGAATTACGTGTTTTATCATTTAAAGTGAAACAATATTTTTAAAAACTTGTCTTGAAAATTAGTTCACATCTGGTCACAGACTACTTGAGGGTAGAATTGACAAATAGCATTGCTTTGTTGGTAAATAAAAATAACACACAAAGTACTGTGGCCAAGAGCCCATTCTAAAAGTGAGAAAATCATGTCCATGTTGTCCAGGACAGGTTAAAGCATTTTGGATAAGGACCAGAGGAAGGAGAATGATAAAATTATCCTTTTAATCCTGAGACAAATATGACCTCATTTTTGGGAAAAAAGTACTGCCAGACAGAACAATTTAAATCAAATAACCCTTGCTTCACTGAAAATCTGAAGCAAACCTCAATTAAATTGTCAAAATACCCCAGATATCCTGTTTTCAGATTCTCCAGTCTGACTCAGTTAGAACTGTGGAAAAAAGGTTAATGATTTTTTCCAACCCACCACTGTAGTCAAAAAGCTTCATTTGCCTCCTTTTTCTTAATCAAATGGAAGCCATATTACAACCATTGAAAAGCTCGTTCAAAGAGCTTAAACCATTTTAGGCTTCTTCTACTTGTTAATTCAAGTGAAACATGCTGTGTGTCCTACTTAGGAACAGAAAATTGCATCTTAGCACTCCTCGTAGCCACTGCTAATTGTTGCAGGGTTGTTACCTGTTATATACTGCTTTAGATAGATTTTTTCACTTAAAACTGTACTGCTGCTTCATAAAGAGCATAGCTATTATTTTAAAAATCTCTGTCTGGATGCTGCTTTTAAATCATTCAAGTGCAACCTAAGTCATTTACACTTACACTTGAAGTGGAATATGACATGACAGGTTAAAGTTCTCCATCTAAATATTATTTATTTTTAGTAAACCACTACTCCAGCTCATAAGCTAATTGTTACTGTAATGATAGAAGTACCACAGGAATTCTCTGCCAAAGTTCATTTAATTTGCATTTTAATATACTAAATCTTCTTTCCATTAATAGTGCTGATACAGGAATTTAACAGAAAAAATAAAAATGTGGGTGTGTTTGTGGATAACTCTGAAATCCACTGTGGCTTATAAAAGTAAATGAGAATCCTCTTTGGCACCATTACCTAAATTCCTCTCCACCTCTTTTCTGTGTGAGCTGAAGGTTGTGCAGATGGTTTGGCATAATTCACTCAACAAAATGATTCAGAGACAGGAAAATAAAGCCCATGTTACTTGAAACTTCATCCCGTTCTTTTTGCAGTGTGCTGCATGAATTTACTACCTGGAATACTTTGTTAGAATTTTAACAACTTAGTCTAATGAGATGCCATATTTTTCTAGAAAGCATATAGCTTTGTTTCTTTAAAAGGCCACTCAGAGAACACTGTAGCATAGTTATCACATCTGCATTTTGAAAGAGAGAGCTGCAATACAGGTCTTAAAATGTCATTGACATTTGTATGTGCCAGCTTTGTATCACAGCTATCTAATGAAAGCACAAATGAAAGTAAAGAGTTACCAGGAGAAGTAATAGTTACCTGCATTAGGAGGTTTGTTTGAATCCTTTGTGAGAAACAGAATTTCTAAAGAGCTGTAATTTCAATTTATCACAAAGTCTCTTTTTTCACTCTTTCCTTAAGTGTTATCCCTTCATCTGTCTTGACAGAATTCACCCAGCTGTTTTCTTGTGTGTCTTAGATAAAATGACCATGTCTTCAAACTGCTGCCAAACAGAACAATTTTCTGATGGCATTTTTATAGAGTTACAAAGAATCTCACAAAATGTATGATGGTGTGCTTTCAAAGTTTACCTCAACCTCAGTATTATCAGCTTATGATTCAGTAGTGGCATGTGTGTGTTTCTCACGGGAACTGAGGAACTGAGCAGTAGGGGATATTTTTTTTCAGAAACTTGGGATTTCGAATAGGATTCTAACATTTTACAGAAAGCTTTGAGATCCACCCTGAGCAAAAAAGCAACTTTCATAATGAGTCTCTTTTCTTACCAGCCAGTGTTCTGCCTCATTTACTTCTTTGAAGTGTTTTACTCTGCAAGTAGTGCCATTAAAAGCAATGTGAGAGACAATCTGAACCTTGAAAAGAAAAGGAAAAATGTATTGTAGTTTTTAGGAAACAAACCTGAGGCTTCAGACAAAAAAACCAAACCCCAGCTGGTTTAAAATCTGCCTTAAATCCTTTGTGCAATGTATTATTCAGCTTAGCACATACAATTTTGTTTAGATCATATACTTTCTCTAGCTCTCTTTGTGTATTTTTTGACCCCCTCAGATGTGTCTGCTTGATGATTTTTAACTTTTCTATTGCTTCATAAGGTATTGCTTTAAACCCAGTTTACAGATGGAGAACTGAGGTACAGAGAAAGTCTTATGACGTAGGAGAACTATAACTAGTACTTATGGGCTCTAAGTAATGTTGCCTAACATTATGTGGGCCAATTTGATTATTTTTTTTAACTCACATGGAGTATTCATTGACATTTGAGTTGACCTTGGGTACCCCACTTAACCTCCATTTGTCACCACCTTGAAGGAGTCCAGGTCTCCCACAGGTCCTGTAACTGTCCGGTCCAGAAACCCCAGGAATATGTCATAGATACTTCAGGTGATCTCAAGTGACACTGGACACCAAGATGTACAAACCAATTCCAGCCCAAGGAGTGTAACTCTGATCATAACATCAAAGCTCTCAGGATCAATTAGTAACTAATCAGTCTCATCAAGATTGCAATTTGTCTTCCCAGATGTGCAAGACTACAAATCTACTTTAGGATGAAGTAAATGACAGTGTGAACCATACTGAATTCACTGACTTCACCTTCCTTGACTAAAATGGCCTGCAATGGAGACAGAGATAAGGTGAATGCTGACATGAAGACCCTGATTGCTGATCTTCATTTCTTGACTGGTTTGCCCTCAGTTATTTGTTCCTTTTATTTTGTCAGTATACTTCATAAAAGTATATATCATCTACTGTAATCAGCAGAATTTAGTATTGTTTCCGTTAGTACTTTTAACTTAAAAGCTCTAGGCTTACTCATCTTTTTTTTAATGAGATAAAAAACTAAGCCTGACCATTACAGGCAGACAGTGAATCCAGTGTTGGATGTAGTGATTAATGAGGGCAAGCTGCCCCTCCAATATCTCGGAGAGTCTTTTTTTTGTTGTTTATATTGTCACTGATACACGTGTGGCTGTGTTTTAGCCAAGAGGCGGTATGGACCAGCGGGTGGCTGCCTTCTCATCCCTCAGCCAAACAGAGAAAGGGAACATGATTCTAAACCAGTACTATGGAGTTGGGGTTCTGAGGAGAAAAAGGGAGAAATAAAAGGTATTTAAAAGGATACATGTGTATATAATGAATGATCAAGCAAAAACACTAGATGTTTCTGTTTGTCAGAAAGAGAACAGAGGGTCTGAAGGGCCAGGTCACTAAACCAAGCAAGATATCTCCTTTTATTCACAAATACTGTTACCTGACTTTTGTGAGCTTCCCCCAACTGACCCACTGATCCAATCAGAATCAGTACCTAATGATGCAAAATGTCTCAAAACTATGCTAGTTATTTCAGATCAATCTTCATATACATGAACATGCAAATCCTTCGTGTTGTTCTTGTGAAAAATTGCCTCATAAATAGTCCTGGTAAGCAAGGCAGCAGACAACTTAAGTGAAACATATCATAAAAAGTGTGTAAATAATGTCATCAGGTCCAGCCAATATAGTGTCAGATTATGAACCTGATCCAGCATCTTTGCTGCCATGTGTGATTCAATGTTTCTGGACTTTGTCAGCGAAAAAATAAATCATGGGTCTGAAAAACCTGATGCTATTTTTCAGGCATGGCAAAGAGATATGTAGAAAAATGGCTTCAGAACTGATTTATAAGATCACTTTCTGTCTCCAGGGGCTGACTGGAACACATGCATTTTTATTTTTTTCCTCCAAAATGCTCATTTATAGAAGAACATGTTTCAGCCCCTAAATGATTATTCTATGCTTGTCACTTTTAGATTGCAGCCCAGTTACGGTAATGATTTCTGAGGTGATGCTGATGCCTCTGAGGCTGCCTGGCAGAATTGCTAACATAAAACTAATGAGTATCCCAGCACAACCCTGCACTGCTAGGACATGAAGGCGAAGGGGGAAATAAATTAGAAACCTGGGTGTGTAGAAAGAGTATCTGTAAAGGCACTTAATGAAGTCCAGAATAGAAAATTAATCACCCATAATAATCAGGGTTTGTGAGACTATTTAATTTAATTCCGTTTATACATATTTTCCACCCAATGATAAATGAACTCTGGGATACCTTGTAAGCAAAATCTGAATCCCATATAAGCTTTAGAAGTGTGTAGAGTAGGGGGTTATTAGGCCACAGCAGCTTTTATCTGCTGTTTTTATTCCATATCTAACAGGTTTCACATAATCTTTGGGTACAAAATGGTGTGGCACCAGTATGGAGTGCTATTGGGACATGCATAACCTGAAAGTGCTTGATATAATCTAAGTGAAAAATGGTAAATTAAAGAGCATTAGTCTGAAGCAGACTATTATAAAACTATTAGGAAGCTAAAGGCATTACAGTCTCTTATTTCTCAGTCTCTAAATTCTTATTTAGCATTTCATTTTTTTCCAGGTCAGTAATATGTTGATTTTTTTTTCTTAATACAGTCATTAAACTCGAACTCTTTTTGTAAGGATAATTTACCATTATTTAAAGCTCTAGCTATGCTTGTCTTAAAAGTAACTATCAAGCAAACAAAAAAGAAGCATTAAAGATCTTGTCTGTTTTGACTTTTGAGTGCACAGGTTAATGAGAAGTAATTTTTGTAATTTGTGGCACAAATTTCTGAAATTCAGCGCAGTATGTTATGCAGTCAGTGAAACTTCATGGTCATACTCACTCCTTCTGATATTAAAGTCTGTGCATGTGTGAGATGGTTTTAGAATAAAGATGATAGCATTATTCCAAAGATGGAAATAAAATCATTCTAATATAAATAGCATAAATTCAAATTCTCCTGAGTAGCACTTCAGAGTTTGACACCTCTGTCTGAGATCAGCAGCTACCAATCTTCTGTATTTTTTCTTCAGAGCTGCATAATCCTAATAAATGAAGTAATGCATAGTGTTTTACACCCATAATTGAGGACTGTGAAAGAAAAAAAAAAGAGAGAAGATAAGAAAGTGTGTGGACAGGGGATATATTATAAAATATATAGATTATATATTAACTTAAACAATACTGGTGATTTAGTCATAATAGTACTGAGTAAATGAGGAATGCAAAACACAGAAATAATATGTGAGTTTTATTTCTCTGTTGTGGAGGGTGGCAGAATAGTCAACTATTTTATTTTCAAATTGGAATGAAAACAGAGAAAAAAGTCAACATTTTCTATGAAAGAATTTTGTGAAAGTTTTTTTATTTTGTTTTCTTTAGTGTATCATATTTCTTGTACTTTGATAGTTTTCCTCCAAAAATAAAAGCTGGAATATATAACTTCAGTTTGATATCAAATATAATTCTAATGAAAATGACATCATAAAACGTTCTGCAATTTTACTCAGTGGAAATAGCCTGAAAAATTTTAAAAATCTATACTTCATTTATCAGATAGTGATTTGGTTTGCCTATTCAGATATTTTATATTTAATTGACATATTTTCATTATGTTAATTATGATGAGAAGAACACTTTTAGAAAATTTGTGGGCTTTTTTTTCTGTGGCATTCTTTTTAAATTAGAATTAAAGTGCTTATAGGCCTCTGCTGCTAGTATTCACTCCTCTGGGTTTTGGGTATCCCGTATCTGAGTTGAAATATAAGTACCTAAATAGTGACATCTGTTAAGGTGAATCTGTACTGAACATTTTAAGAAATCTATTTTTTCATTCCATTATTCCTTTCTAGCATGCATTTCAATGCCTTTTTTTTTAATCACCTAAGTAGAGCTAAATGTAAGTACACATGATGTATTGCTTTTATGAAAGACAATTGTAATGAGTTTGTATCTCAGTAGCATTTCATGAGTTAGCAGAGTCTACCAAAAGTAGAATGAAAGAGCTTAAAGATTTAAACAACACAGTGGTAAAACAGGAGTAGGAAAGTGAATGGTTCTCAGTGGAAAGGGGATTTGATTAAGTAGAGAGTTTGAAGGTCTTGAGGTGAAATTTGGAGACAGTTAAAAATAAGATAATAATTCACAGCTTGTAGGTTTTTAGCTTTGCGTGCATGCTTTTGAAAGACTGCTTAACTATCTAAGAATTCTGGAAGAGAAGATTCTTGTAGAAAAAGTGATGGGAATCATAAGGAAGACACAGAGAATGTTAATTCTGGATCTAAAGAATTTATTAGCTGAATCGCTAGACCTAAATGTGTCTTGCTTATATTTAGCTGTATAGAAGTTTAACATTTGGTACTAAGTACTTGATCATTTGGCTTTCAACATAGTCAATAGAGGTAACAGGTAGTTCAAAATATCAGCTCATTCGAAGTATGTGTATTTGTGAGGTAATTGTCTCTGAAAGAAGCTTTTGGAAATTCTCCATGGAGAAAATGTAGATGCCTTGTTGATGATACAAAACAGGGTACAGTGACTGAAAAAATCAGCATATTGTGCTAACATCTAAAAAGACTTGAGGATGGAGAAATGGGCTGATGGAAACTCCATGAAACTCAGTGAGATGAAGTGCCAAATTCTACATCTAAGGAGGAGCAACCTCATGCACTAACACATGTTTGGGGCCAACCCAACCAGCTGGAAAGCATGTTGGCAGAAAAGAGCCTGGGGTACAGGTGGACAGACACCAGACTGAGAATGAGGAAGCATTAGAAGGAATGTTTTTAAACATCTGTGTCAATTTTATATCCAGTACCAAAAGATCTTGTTGTATTAAGCCCCGCTGTTCCCACCAGCTACTGAAAAATTAGTTATCAATACACATACACATAGATATGTGATGATTTACTTGTGATTTTTCACACTCTGCCAACAGATAACTTTACCTTGCAGTTCTTATCCAGGCCTGTCACAGTTCAATGCAGCCATCTGTAA
This sequence comes from Neopelma chrysocephalum, assembly GCF_003984885.1. Lineage (NCBI taxonomy): Eukaryota > Metazoa > Chordata > Aves > Passeriformes > Pipridae > Neopelma > Neopelma chrysocephalum. The sequence continues at coordinate 38,949,990 of NW_020897693.1, read as the reverse complement.
GCTTATGTGGAGGAAAGAGTCTTAGCAGAATAAAGGAAGAGAGCTCAAAGATAGTTCTACCTAAAAAGCGATTTGAAAAGTAAAGCTGGTAATGCTCTGAATGGATAAAGGGAGCTTACCTTGAATTTCCATTGCTTCAACTCTTCCTTATATAATGATAAATCACTGTTTATGCTTTGGCTTGACAGCTGAGTGAAAGTGTGTCAGATATGGCAAATACACAAAAAGTTTTGAGCAATAGAGAAAGTTTGCTGTCTTGTAAGTAACAGGTTCCTTGAAAATACAATCATGACAGGAATGAATGTAAGTATTCCTGCATGATATATATTGTGTCTTTGAATACTCTCTATATGAAAGTTATTCTACTAAATAAACCTAAAAGGATTCTATATGCTTTTATTAACATCATGTAGGCTGAAAGCTTAAAGTTTTTTTTAAACTATATTTTGAAATTTGAAGAGCAGGTATAGAATTTTTCACTGATTATCAAAAGGTACTCACAATATCCTCTAGAATATTATAAAAATAATAGAACTGCACCATGAAGGAGTCACTTTGCAATATCTAACCTTAATATATTGTTTTTCAAATGTAGTTTTTTATAAAGAATCACTATGATTAATACACTTTTTTTTAAAAAAGTAAAATTTCTTTTATGCTACATCATAGAACCATTACTGAGTAGGAAACCATCATTGACACTGATAGCATTTGAGAGTATTGACTAGGTTAGATATTAACCAACAATCTGTCCCATACAAGTTACGTTAAAATTATTAACAAATAGAACAAGAGAATTCCTCTGAATACGTTACATAATCTCAATGGTTTGTATTATTAAATGTTAGTTGCTTCAGGAGACTCTTCTGTTTCATTTAATACACACATAAAAAATTGCTTTGGCTTCTTTATTTTATATATATATATGTATACATGTATGTGCACTCAGGAGACAACTGTCTTTCCATGATCACAGTTTGAGCTGTTGGTGTATTTCCACCTGCATGTAGCAATAGCACCAAATATAGCAGAAGAACATGCACGGGAGCCACACTTTAAAAAAGGGATATGGTTTTTGATCTCCAGCTTAATTAGGCCAAAATAATTATGTAGTAGGGATGAAGTCCTAATCTAGCAAAGAATATAAATTCCTTAATAGTTTTAACCACACGGAAATCTCATCTGTTTCTATGATAATACATATACATTTTAAATTTCTTCTTTCCCTTGCATCATTTCTGGATTACAGTTTATTCAAGTATGGGACTTGTTATTCTTAATTAAAGACAAATTCATATGCTCTGAATAACAGCTACTTTGACATCTATACATCTAAAGCAAGCTTAGATCTATGTTGACATGAAAACATTCTCATGGGAAACACCAGTTCTACCATAATCCAGCTGAGTCATGCCCTAATTCCCGGGTCAGTCCACAAAGCCACTGGAAACTCCCCAGTAGGTCATATTATCAAAGATTGTCATCAGTGTCTCAAAAAACAACCCTGTGAACTTTTTCTTAATAAGGAAAGAGGGATGCAAAACTTTTTATAACATATTTAAAGCTACTGAAAAAAGATATACTACTATAAAACTGAAAGTTTATGATAGCTGAGTGGTACACAGAGTGGACCCAAGATAAAGTGCATTACTAGTAAATGTGGCATTGGATGGTAATGAAGTTTGAGCTGGGTCATATTTTTCTTTTAATTAACAGAAAGTGCAATAGAAGTAATTCAAAACAAATTTTATGCAAATACATTTAGTCTCTTCTTTAAAAACGTTCCTTAGTGTGCTGATTTTAGCTGGGATAGAGTTCATTTTCTTCATGGTAGCTAGTATAATTCTATATTTTGGATTGGTGCTGGAAACAGTGTTGATAATTCAGGAACGTTTTAGCTATCACTGAGCAGCACTTGCACAGAGCCAAGGCCTTTTCTCCACACCCCTCCACCAGAGAGGAGGCTATGGGTGCACAAGCTGTTGGGATGAGACAGCTGAAACAGCTGATCCCAACATACCACCACATGGGATGGAACCCTCCTTCCATGGGAATGGTTGAGCATCCGCCTGCCCATAGGAAGTAGTTAATTAATTCCTTTGTTTTGCTTTGCTTGTGTGTGCAGCTTTTGCTTTATTTATTTAGCTGTCTTCATCTCAACCCATGAGTTTTCCCACTTTTCCGATTCTCTTCCTCATCCCACCCAGGGGATAATGAACGAGCAGCTGTGTGGGACTTAGTTGCCAGCTGGGGTTAGGCCATCTAAGAAAAAAAGTGGGCGTAGGAATTCCTCTATGTTCATACTGCCCTGCAGGCTTCCCAGCAAGACTCTTTGTGTATTTAAATTCATCCTAGAGCTGTGAGCCACTAAGTTCTTTTTGTTGTATTACTTTTACATATGACCACGAGTTACTTATGCAATGGGATTTTGGAATTCGGATCTGAAGGGTACAGTGATGTGAATTTCTTTCTTTTCCCATATAGTGTTATCTAAATTCTCTGAGAATTAATTCCTGTGTTTCCAAACAACAATAATTGTGTGATAGCTGAATGGTGGAAGACAAGAGAGCACCATGAAGAACAATTATGTAATAGTTATCTCTCAATGCAAGAACAAGGAAAACAAAATTCTGTTGAAAACTTACAACAAAGATAAACACACAAGTAATTGGATAGCTGAATAGTGGAATTTAGTTTTGAAATATAACGAAGCCAAGAAGTCAAACTTAAAAAAATAGGACACATTTTAATGACATATGATATAGGGCACTTCATAGGCTAAAAAATAAAACTGCAAATTCTTCTTTAACTGTCAGCAAAGATTCCTTAAGAACCCTCTAAAGCAACTTTACTCAACTGTGGTCAGAAAATATGAGAGTAAATGAACCATGTTGCCTATTCTAAGTGCTTCAGTAAAATTATAGTTTATTATTTGGGATTTCTGGTTTTGGAAATTACCTAGCACAGCATATTTCTTGTGCATTTTTCTTCTTTTTCAAAACTCCACGTAAAAAGGCCATCAACTATGCTTACTAAATTTAAACTCATGACAGTTGCCTTACATTAGGTGTTACAGAAAACACTGTAATAAAAAATATAAAAATGCAATGTCTTATATCAGATTATTTCAATACATTTTTGCTTAAATGGTAGTCTGATATGCACATGGGTAACTTTTCTGACCTCAGTGAAATATGCTTCCAGAATGGTATCTTTCAGCAAACAGCCATGCATCAACACATTATTTTCAGTCTAAAGCCTGCTAGAATATCTGCAAAGGCACCTAAAACTCACCATAAGGATTCAGATTACTCCCCACATCTCAATTTCCTCCTAATCAAATTGAAGAATTTTTTTTGTATTAATTCTGTAATAACTGTGAAAGTATCTACTAGTAATAAGTAGTCTTTTTTATTTACTAATTTAAAATGTTAGCAGCTTTAGAGCTTAACTGGAAAGACAGTACATTTTTTTTAAAAAAGGCCTGGTATAATTAGATAGATCATGAGTATTCTGATAGAGTAGGGGATTCTTCTATAGTCCTTGTCTAGGCTGGGTCCCAGTTTTGTCCTATGGATACAAATTAATTTTTCCTAAAGCTATAGGAGGCTAAGAAATTAGCCACTGGAACACCAGTTCAGCTACCTGTCCTGTTTACCTACTCTGCCTAGTCTCACTGGTATTGTCAGGGCCCAAGACAAAACTTGTCCTTAGAGTTTCTCTAAAGTAGAAAGGAATCACTCGTGGAAGACTCCCTGAGCTCTGCTCAGCTGTGAAAAAATGGGACAATTTTCATAATTTACAGCTATGCATGGCTTTTCTTTTACTTCGGACTGTCATGCCTGACTTTGATTTCATCTGTATAGAACAGTGTTTTAGAATATGCACCTAGGAATGCCTAGACTTCTGCTTGAGCTCATAGTCATAAGCAAATTTGAAGAGGGCCATATAATGGATAAAAAAATTTCTCATTTCAAAAGCATTCTGGTAACTTTCAGACTCATGATTTCATTTGTGATGGTGAGTCCATACAGACATGCTAATGTGCAAACACAGAATTTTATCTTTCATCTTAATTAACTCTTGCCATACCCTTTGCTGTATCTTATGTTAAAGGAGTTAAGGAAAGGAGGGTAGAGAAGGGTGAGTCTTATGCGAGTGGTAGGTGCTACCCATGAGAACTCTCTGTAACACTGTTAAGGTTTGCAGGTGTAAGCCCGTGAGAGCAACAATGAGAAAAATAGCATAAGAACAGTAAAGAAAATTACAGCCAAAGTGCAAAACACTGCCATCGTGGCCAAAGTGGAAGGTTACAGTGCTGTAAATAGCAGGTCCTTAACCATGCTGAGGCTGAGGCACTGAGGCATGTAGGGTGCTGTGAAACAACTTCCAGGTATAAAGTGGCAACAAATGCTTTGGTCCACTGTTGTTGAAACCTTGTAGTAATCACATTATCAGGGATAGTAAGGAATTAGAATTTTTCCAGCTTATTGTCTCCATTTCAGACAAATGCACAGACCCCAGAGATTTACAGGTCTGTAGCTTTTCCACTTATATCAAGTCTCATGGAAATCACTCACAAGCTGACAAAGGACATGTATTTCTCTCTACCAAGGGAGCTTGCTTTCTCAGTGAAATTCCAGATAATCAATTCTTGTATATCCCAGAGGAGGGAAAAGCTCCTATTGCTAGAATCAAAACAATTTAACAATCATGTACTGTATTGCAAAGGAATGCCCTTGCACTTGCTGACCAGCACTGGAAACAAGGAGCAACAAATGTGACTTAGTGATGTCAGTAGGAGATACAACATATGCCTAAAAGAGTCTTGGGAAGAGTCTCCTTTTACTCATGCAGCATGCAAGACCTCAAGATTCACTTACACTGACAAAAGCGGTACCTTCTTCTATGTCCCAGTACACTGAGCTGAATCAACACTGCCTGAACACAGGCAGTTCTCTTACTACCTTCCAATCCATTTGAACATCAAGAGTAGGAACACTTATCTATTGTAGATAAGTGTTCTGTCTTCTTTCTTCCCCACACACCCATTCTTTCTCATGCAGACAGATGTGTACTTTTTGGGACAGTTGCACTCCAAGACAACCATTTAGCTTGGGCACAGTTGAAACCATATGGAAATTTTTTTTGCCTGTCCTACTTTATATGAAATAATCATCTGAAATAAAGACCATCATAACTTTCTGGTTATTTGCACATTTAAATGTTGAAGAGCCAAATATGTAAAGAATAGTCTTACAAGCATAATGGGAATTAAGCCATTAATCACATGTGTGTTTTCCAACAGTTAGAATACAATTCTAGGCTTGAAACTGAACAATTCTGGTTTATGTCCATGTCCATTACCCTTGATTTCTTGAAATCTTTGTCCAAAACCGAAGTGTCAATGCCCTGCTACGTATCTATTCTTCTCTTGTTGGTGTAGATGCCAGCTCTAAAGTTATACATTTTTCCTCCAAAAAGTATGATGAAAGATGAGCTTGTTTAGAGACTCATCTTTGTGAGATGTAGCAAAGAATTAAAATTTTTTTATCATAAAGAGCTTAATTTTTTTATACTGCAAATCCCTTTTTGTCCTTATATTAGTACAGAAAACAGTCCTTCTTCATTCACAGAAAAGAAATAGTGAACTTTGTTCTGTAGTCCAGGATAGTAGAGTTCACATTGTAAAAGTTCTATTTTTTTCCTGATTATGGAAAATTACCAAATATTCTTACATTTTTTCTGAAATGACTTTGACATTGGTGGTTTTTTAGAGAACAAAGTGCATACACGAGTGTCTTGACGTAACTGTTTGTGTGTTTATGGCACACTGAGAGCTGCACATAGCATCTTGTGCAAGTACTCTGAGAATTTCAAATGCATTTCATAACAATGCTACAATATTGTTGTCAAAGACTAATCATATGTTTGGGAAGGGCTCTACCCACATTTGCTACAAGCGCACTGGTGGCTAAAAAGGCCAATACAAGATAGACAAGTCCAGTTGCAAAATACACAACGGAAAGACTCCTTAGGTGGTATCAACAAGACACGATTCTTTTTGTGTTGTCTTTTCTCCTTGAGAGTGTTCCTACACAAAAGCATCAGCAGCATTTTGGATAGGGTGTCTCCAGACCTCCCGATTGGAGGCCAGAGTAGTCCAGTGATAAAGATCAATATGGCCAAGGCTGAGGTGCTATTTCAGGGAGTCCTTGAATCTTCTCTTCGGGGCTCCTCTCTTGCGGCAGCCAGTGGTAAGTTCACCATAGAGCACGATCTTAGGGAGGCGGTGGTCCTTCATCCTTGAGATGTGTCCTGCCCAACACAGCTGTGTTCTCAGCAACATGGCCTCAATACTTGTCACTGCTGCCTGTTCTAGAACAGATGTGTTAGTCACATAATCTGACCAGTGGATGTTTAGGATTGCACGGAGGCAGCATTGATGAAAGCGTTCTAGGAGTCGCAGGTGGTGGCAGTAAATGACCCATGATTCGGATCCATATAAGAGAGTAGACAGCACTATGGCTCTGTAAACACTGATCTTTGTACTCTTCTTCAGGTGTTTATTTCGCCAAACTCTTTTATGGAGTTTTCCGAAAGCTCTATACGCCTTTGCTAACCTGTTGTCTTTCTCTCCGTCAATCTTACTGTCCGAGGAGATGAGGCTACCTAGGTAATTAAACTGCTGGACTGATTTGAGCTCTGATTCGCCAATCATGATATGGGGATGATGGAAGACTTCCTGAGGTGGAGGTTGATAGAGAACTTCTGTCTTCTTTAAGCTGACTTCCAGCCCAAAAAGCTCAGCAGCCTCTGCAAAACAGGATGTTAAATGCTGCAGAGCTACTTCTTTGTCATAGAGGCTGGTGCATAGAAGACTAAAGAGGCCACCTCTGTCCCCATAAAAGAAAAGCTTACATATCCTCCTATTATCCAGTGAGCAGATGTGATTCCTGAAATGCCAGGTCCTGTACTTGCAAGAAGCAGAGGTAAAGAGCTAGACTCCTTTTTCTGGAGGCAGCATTTGTAACACATATTTGACCCAATGTGACAGGGCCACAAGAGAAACATAACACAAGAGAAACATGGAATCCCCTATGACAAGTTGAAGAAATTGCTGAAAGAGAAGGTGAATCGAATCAGTTTGCAGAGGCAAAAGCTATACAGCTGGCTTTAGACATTGCTGAATGAGAAAAATGGCCCATACTATACCTCTAAACTGACTGGTGAAGGGTGGCTGCGGTGATGGGAGCAACTGGCAGTTCAGACATAAAGCCATCTGTACTGCTGCATTGTAGCAAGATATTGCTTTTTGTTAGGGAATCGCACAGATGCTCATTTACCCATGAAGTGGACCTCTGAAGAACATCAAAACAAGCAACAGGTGGATCTGGCTGTAAAGTCTGAAGTGGTTCAGGCGGATCTGGATTGGCAACATAAGAGTGAATTATTTCTAGCTCAGTGGGCCCATGACACCTCAATCCATCAAAGAAGCAATGCTACATATAGATGGGCTTGTGATCTAGGCGTGATCTTGACCATAGACACTACCACACAGGTTATTCTGTAATATGAAATGTGTTGCAATTAAGCAAATCAAGCAGTTTGGTATGGAGGACAATGACTGAAATATAGATATGAGGAGGCCTGGCAGATTGCCTGTATCACTATCCCAGAAACCTGCCAATGTAAGTTGCATGTGCTTGCAATGGTGGAAACAGCAAATGGTGGAAACAGCAAATGGTGGAAACATATTCTGTGTCCCATGACACTACCTGGAACAGCATCCTGGGCCTTGCAAACAAGTCATATGGTGAAATGGCACCCCAGAAAGAATTGAGTCAGACAATGGGACACATTTCCAAAACAATGTCATAGACCTTTCAGCCAAAGAACATGGCATTGAATGGGTATCATGCACCCATTGGGTGCATGCACCATCATGGGTATACCCTATCATGCACCATCCTCTGGGAAAATTGAATGATACAATGGCCTATTAAAGACTACACTGAGAGCAGTGTGTAGCCGGACCTTCAAACATTGGGATACACATTTAGTGAAAACTACTGATTATTCAACACTAGAGGATCTGGTCCCGCTGTCCAGTCAAAACTGTTACGTACTGTAGAAGAGGATAAAGTAGTGCACATAAAAATCTATGCTGGGGAAAACTGTCTGCAATATTCCTGCTTCAGGCAAAGGCAAACCCATTTGTGTGATTGCTTTTGCTCCAGGACCTGGGTGCACTTGATGGGTAAAACGGGAGGATGGGGAAATAAAAGTATACCTGAAGAGGATTTTCTTTCAGGTGAGAATAATAAACGAATTAGATTGTATGATATTAATTGCTATATAACACTGTACATTATCACTTTTAGGTAGCTGGATATCCATCAGGAAATTGGGTGCCTCATGGAGCCCATCCCTGCCACTGTAAATTTGGGGATCTGAAGTGGGTTCCTTTTGATCACCATACCAAGGGTGTTACTGTAAAAATCACCCAGATTAATGAAGAATTAACTTTGCCGAAACTGGAAAAGTGCATTGGCTATGTAATCAGAACTGGTTTCAGCATACAAGAAACCAACACCAAGCACCATCTTTCCTGCTCTGAGATACTGTTATGACAGATAGAGCCCAAAGTCATGGATTAAATAAACTCAGTGAACATTTTATAAGGAGGACCCATAGACTGAACTAATGAGATTTGTGTGTGGATATCAGAAGATAGGAAAGGTGTTAGAAACATTGGAAACATCAGAAGACATTGGAAAGTGTGGGACCTGGGCATGACATAAGTGGTATAGAATAAGAGCTGGGTTCTGTCCTGGTGTTGGCCAAGATAGAGCTATTTTTCTTCCTAGTAGCCAGTAAAGAGATGTGTTTTGGATTTAGTGGGAGAATAATGTTGATAACACACTAATGTTTTTAGTCACTGCTAAATAGTTCTTACCCTAAGTCAAGGGTAATATCAAGTCTTATGCTATTGCAGCGAGGAGATGCATAAGAAGTAGTGAGGGAGCACAGCCAGGACAACTAATTGAACTGGTCAAAGGGATATTTCATACCATATAATGTCATGGACACTATATAAGCTGATGGAGTTAGCTGGGAGGGTGCTGAGTGCTGCTGGGGGACTGGAATAGAAAGTGTCAGATGAAGATACTTGTCACTAAATATTTCTGATTATTTCTGGGTTTTTTCAGGTCAGTTTTTAGTTCAGTTTGAAATGTCCTTTATGTCAAGAATTTACATGGACTACAGAATACAATTACCTCATAACAGACCATATGTATTAAAGTAAAAATCTTTAATATTGGAGATACTACTCTCATATTAAGCACTTCCTTAAAAATCTTTCCTTACTGGTTTTCTCTCTCTGTCCCAGAACCAATCCAAAAGCAAATAAATTTAAGAATACCTTTTGTCCTTGACAGGTCCTAAAAACCAAAGCAAAGCAAAACAAACAGAAAGGTTCTTTTTCATATAATAAGCATGAAAAAATAGAGAAATATTAAAAAGTAGAAAACATACATTCTTGCTTGCTTTCACAGAACGACAATATTCCCTCATGAATTGCTTTCCTGTTGGAGGATTCTTGTCATCCTTACAGTCTGACAACTAATGTCACTGTTTGTCAAGTTAATCTATCTTTATAAAATGCCATACAATCAACAATAGGAAAAAAATATCATGTAGCAAATGGCAAAACTACAAATCAAACAGCTGCTGATGAATAATTTTTCCCTAGTTTTTCCCAAAGGTAGTGTGTGAGAAAAGAGGAAGAAGATTCAAGGTCTCTGTCATTCCTATAGAGACCGAAAAAGTTAATGAATGAGTAAATACAAATCAATAAATTTAATTATTTCTTGTATTAGTTTGTAAAATGCACTATACTTTTCACTACTTGATTATCATTGATCTGTTAGGGAATAGGGAAAGGGAAAGAAGTAATCAACCAAGACTGTTTGAGGCACAGTTTCTTTTCTTCTTTCAACTTGGCATTGCAGTTTCTGTCTGTCAAAGGATCACGCTTAGGAATTATGCATTAGCAATTGGTCTTGAAAACCTTAAATAAGTACTGTAGAAGAGAATATTTTGTGCTCAAATAGGGTTTGTTTTCTTTTGAAGCATGCCTGGAGTTATTAGTAGCCTGTAGCATTAATCTCATAGATCACATCTAAGACCTTAATGTTGTTCTCAGAGAAATTGCCTTCCGAATGCTGTTGGAACAAACTTCAACTCTCTATTGTATTGGAGGAGCTCACAATCCAAGTATCCATTCATTCACGTGTCCCAAATGAGGAATATGCTGATGAAAAACAGAGAGAAAGACTCTCGAAGTGAACATAACTTGTCCTTACACAAATTTTGTACCATCTCCACAAGTCTGTGCAAGAGTAGAATAATACTGACATTTAGAATTAGCTTGTCTGTTTTTTTAAAACAAATTGCTTCTTTTTTACTATTTTAGCAATTCTTGGACTCTTCACAAAGCAAGATGCCTTATCCCTGAATTAACCCATAACAGTTTAATAGTCAGTGGAAAATTTTGAGAAGGGAAAGTTAGATTTATATTTCTTCAAAAAACTGAGAATCAAACCTTTCTTTAAAGTTCTGGAAAAGTATTACAGAAATTCTACGACTGCCTGGTAATGGTGACCTATTACATGTTTTGGGTTGCCTGACCTGTTAGCATATATTCAGTGCATGTAAAGAGGGATAAGGATCCTAATTCCTCATAAGAATTAGTCATCTGTGTTTCCAACACTAATGAAGGTATTGGAAAGTCACCTCTGATGAAGTTTTTTTGGGTGAGTTGTGCTATGATGAGAAGTGCACTGTCATTCTGATATGACCAAAGATGGCAGATGAAGATAAACAGTTACAGGTTCCTATATCACAAAACAAAATATACTTGCTTGAATTTACAAGCTCCACATTGGTATTTTGCAATCTGACTAAACTAACAGGAACTGTACTACCTAAACACTCAGATCTTCCCCAGAAAATGTCCATAGGACACCAAAATAGGTTTCTATACAAATTCTGATCTATTAGCAAACTGGTGTATTAAATCAGATTAGCAACTCTCTCAGGTTAAAACCCTTTTGAAGACCTCAGCCTACTTGCCACTTTGTGGGTCTTTCCTAGGACAAGAAATATAGTTCAGTAAGTTAAAGAAAATTAATAGCTTGACACGAGTTCTCCAAATAGCTGTAGATACACAGTTTATTTAGAGATACTCATTTTAACTCTCCTACACAGGGGAGTGTTCACATTCCTGCTACATAAATGAGAGGACTTATTAATTTTTAATTATAATCACTGAAATGAAGAGACTGTACATGAAGTATGTTTAGAAACTGAAAAAATCAGGAATCAAAAAATAACATTAAGCCCTAGAGGGATATTTGCTAACAATAAATTTCAGAGGAAAACTGAGGATCCACACGTAACTTCCTTTTTGTGCTCCACAGAAGTTGAAGAAAAACAGTATGCAGTGGTCATGAAATCTTCACCTTAATGAAAACCTTCCCTGAAGTGTGACAGAATATGCTTGATCTTGATAACAGTAGTAAAATGATTCTTCAAATGTAATAGGTAGTTATATCTTGAACGATAATAGACATCAGGTGAAATGAGTGATCATTTCACTCAAAACTGTTCAGAATAAAACCCTGAACAATTGCACCGTATTTCTTCACTTTTAGTAAAAAAGTGGAATTGAGACTGTTACCAAATATATATACTTTACTAAGCATCAGGTGATGTAGAGCTCAAATAATGTTAAAAATGCATGAGGCTGTGCAACAGAAATTGACTTGAGTTTGTAAATTTAGCAAACTATTTAAAGTCTTATCAAGTAATCATGTCTTCTTAATTCATTTCATAAATTCCTGTCACAAAATGGTGTTTTTTCCCAAATGATCTTGTCAGTACAGAATAAAATTTACTAACAGTACTCCAATGATGAAGGTTTTGAATACTGATCATTGCTTAACACTGAACGGCTTTCTGTAATGATTATAATTTAAAAAGAGTCATGAAATCTTGTTAAAGGTCTCAGTGGTCTGCAAATGCAAAAGCCTTAGAAGGTCACTGGAAACACTTTAATTATACGTGGTCATCTTCATTCCAGTTAGACTTGAAGATAATATCTTCAGAAACTAAATAGAACCTTAGGATCATATTGAGTTTAATATCGAAAGCTCTTTGCTTTAAAATCCCTAGTCTAAATTTAACTTTCATACTAATCAAATAGTACACCTTGATGCAAGTTTTAAGCTTTGTCTTTTGCATTATATTCAATAATCATCATACAATAAAACAATAATTCAGAATCCTTGCAATTTTGCACAATGGAGGCATTATAAACTCCAGAATCACAGACTAGAAGAGATTGGAAGGCAACTCTGAAGGTCACCTTTTCTAACCTTCCTGCTCAAGCAGGACACCTAGAACAGGCTACCCAGGAGCACATCTGGATGGCTTTGAATATCTCCAAGGAGAAAGATGTAATGACCTCTCCAGGGAAACCTGTTCCTATGTTTGACCACCCTCACAGTTAAAAACCCTGTTTCCTGATGTTCAGATGGAACATTTTGTGTTTCAGTTTGTGCCCTTTGTCTCTGGTCCTGTCAGTGGGCACTACTGGAAAAAGTCTGGCTCCTTCTTTGCAGCATCTTTTCAGGCATTTATATACATAGATGAGATCTTCCTGAGCCCTTCCTTCTTCAGGAAGTCTCAGGTCTCTCAGATTTTCCTCATATGCTCATACTTAATCATCTTCATGGCCCTTTTCCAAACTCTCTTGAATGTGCTCGTGTCTTTCCTGTACTGGGGAGCCTGGAACGGGACCTGGTGCTGCAGATGTGGCCTCCCCAGTGCTAAGGAAAAGGGTCATCTCCTTCACCTGTTGACAACACTTCTCCTAATGCATCCCAGGATACCTTCAGACTTCTCTGACAGGGGCATATTGCTGGCTCCTTTTCAGCTTACTGTCCACCAGGACTCCCAAGTTATTTTCTGACAAGATACTTTTCAGCCAGTCAGTATCTAAGTGGACAGGGAAATGTTTACAGCTTTTATGTTGTCTTTGAGCATCTGCCTAAAACCTTGTTAAAACTTATTTGCAGATGAAAATATGAAGCTATTAATAAATTTCTTTTGACATGGTGTCCAAGTTGAATAAACAATGAAATTGTGCTCAAATGACCATTAGAAGGAACATTTTAAAGCAAAGATAAAAACTATAAATAAGTTTACAGGAAGTGCAATCTCTTCTTCTGCATTAAATGAGATTTTTTGATCAGGCTAGGTGTGTGAGAAAAGTTTTAAACTACTGTTGTGCTTACTTTTTCAATTTCAAACTTTTTAATTTGACCTGATGTTATTCTTTTACCCATTACTTTATAACAGTAAACAGTTGTTTTCAGTAGTGGCTTTTTGATAATATAGCAATTTCTTTTAATGAATTATGAAATAAATTGACCTGGAAGCAAACAATTCTCTAATCTACTGCTATACTTTATAAGAATTTTTGATTCATCATGTATTCATCTTCCTGATTGAATACAAGCTATGTTTTTTCATTTTTCTTATTTTTACTGTGTGAAGATTTACTAATTGTTACTATCTCTCTCTCTCAAACTGTTTCATTACCTGTATTTGAATAAAGACTTCTCATTTATACTATTTTTTTACAAGTATTGCTCTTTGTATAGAGAAAGAAAATGAATCAAGATCAATTCTCTTGATCATGAATTTAACCAGTAGTGCTCAGCAAAAAACTTTGTCTGCTTATAACTCCTTTTTGTGTAGACAAGCCCAAGTTACTGAGACTTAGAAATAGGGAACAAAAAGAATAAGAGAACTGGAGAAAAACTGAAATTAAGGAAAAAAAGGAAGTACAAAAAAAGTAAATCAGATTTCTGATATTTCATTGAATATTTTACCTTTGATCACTAACCAGGAACATGGGAGTTCACTTACAGTATACTCTGTAGGGAAATAGCAAGTGAAAAAGTAATGTTGCCAAATCTGTTATTTTACTTTCTTTAAAATGTCTTTGCATATTAAAAAAATCTTTTCTAATGTCACTGATGAAAATATGTTGTCCACAATGCTGTAGCATTTTGATGTCAAAGACAATAGAATTGATACAGATTATCCAGTAAAAGAGGATCTTTCTATTCCCATACTAAACTTTTGGAGAGTATGAAATGATTGTTACCTGATGATTGATGCTTTAAATGAATACATCTGCAACTGAGTGTGATGTTTGGCAGTAACTTGTTTGGAAAGCATAGGGAGTCACCAGTGCCCCATAGCCTGGTTTATCTGTCTGTCAAACAGGATTATTATTTAGTTGTTTAAAGGCTCAGTAAGGGTTAATGAATACATATAACAAACCTAAGGAGCTCCAAGCAAACATCCCTGTACTGAAGAGGAAAGTGTTACTATGAAGCAGACTTTTCTAAATGCAAGAAGGCCTTGTGCCAGAGCAGGACAGCTGCAGACAAACCAGACCAGAAGCCAAAGTCAACAGATACTGATATTTTTATGCCTAGAATTCCCATCAGACACTCGATTCCCTGCCTTATAAGGATTACAGGTCTCTACCTTTTCCTCCTCAGCCTCAGATCTCCTCTGTCGTTCAGGTGTCTCCCCCAAACTGAATGCCAAGTGATAGGAGCTGATGATGTTCTCCTTCTAGCTAAAACCCTTAAGATATTGTGTTAGGGAGAAAATATTCTCCCCGGAAAGTTTTAAGCTTTCCATAAAAGGAATTTCAATGATACCTTGTCTAAATCCTGTTGTTCCCAGATCATGCTATTCCTATCGCAATTGTGGGCATCTCCTTTTCCCATTGTGTAGAATCAAGCTTATTTGCCAAGGACCTATTGCTTCTTCTGCCCTTTGCAGGAGATTTAAGCTTGTGCTCCATTTGCAATAAAAAGAGCTGTGTAGAAGCAGAATGTGCCATCTTTGAAGAAGGATGAGCTATTTCTGCAGTAAGCAAGAGACATTAAAGAATTTCAGTGTAGGGATCTTGACATAAATTTCTTCTTTACTTCCAGATATTATCACCAAAAGAGATGCTCATTTCCAGTGAGTTAGCATTTCATTGTTGTGCAGTTGTTTAATGTTGCTTTCCCTTGACAAATCGTACCTTTTCAACTAAATAAAAGAAGTTAAAAATGAAGTGTGTGAGAAATTCATCAGCTAATATCCATGTGAAATCTACAAACCTCTGGGTAAAAATAAAACTGAAGTAATAGAAAACAACTCAGGCAAATTAAGTAAGTGAAGCTGAAATTCACAGCTGGAGTTGTTTTAAAGGTGTCTGTATATCATTACAGATATGCCATATATGTGTATTTATTTAAATTGCTTTTCTCTGGTGTTCATTTGAAATGAGAGCCAAATCCCTGGAAGAACAAAGGTCAAATTTTGTCTTCAGAAAGGCATGTTCAGTTCCTGCTTGTTTAATGAGTGCTGAACTTTCAGGACAGTGCTCCTTCCTAAGTGTTGTCAATGCAGCTGAAGTCTTGAAGAAATAGAGTCTTAGTGGAGGCTTTGTTCTTCTAAAATTTTGACATAAAATTCAGCTGGGGTGATTCAGAAATTAAAATCAAGCTTATATAAAATATATTATTTATATTTTTATATATAATATAATAATAAAATATATATTTATATATAAAATATATACCTTATTATAAACCAACCAATCTTCTTGTCATCTTGGTCATTTGTTTTGAACAGTGGCACACAAGGATATGAACACTATTGTTAAAGTGTGTGAGTATATTGAAATTTATAAACATAAACAAGGACTCAGCCCTTTAACTAGAAAAAATCATTATAAGTTGGGCTATAAAAACCATGATAATAGGATATTATATTATATTTTTCATCATAATACCCCTTTCTGTTTTGGACTGATGAACAACGGAATAGGTAAAATTATATTTGGGTGGGGGGAAACAACTTTACGATCTTTGGGAAACTCTTTTGTTTACCATGGATAGTAGTGTCCAAAGTGTAGTTTGATAGGCGTGTTGCACTGATGGATTTGCTCCTGTATAAACTGTATGACTGAATGTGAAGTTAGCAAACGGTCAGTGAGAGTGCATCAAAGTCTTGAAGATTTGTTCTCTGCAGAGCAGCCCTCACCAAGTGTTCTCCAGTCCTGCACAGGTCTGGTGTAACAACCTGTCAGCAGAACTTTGTATTCTTTATTTCGAGGCTTCAAGCAGGTAGCTTGGGTCTCCTTCACTGTCTGATTCTGCCAGAACTGTGAGAGAGCAAGAAGACATTGTTTCTTCCACACTTTGAGTATCCCTACTGCTGGCAATAGATGCTCAATGGATGAAAATGCTTTTTGACATGAAAAGGAAGGGGGAGAAAGGGGAAGAGGGAGATAAGGATGTGTTGAAATGGACAGAACTACGTCTTGTGCATTGTGGCTGATATGCTGGGAAGCAACGGATAACTAGCAAGGACTGTAGGGACAAGAGACGAGAAGAGGGAGAAACAGTGGAAAAAATGCTGTAGTCTTGTAAAAAATAGAAGTGGCACAGATCTTTCCTGTTTGAGTGATCATAAGACAAATATTCTTTGGAGGGTAGTGGAGAAAGGAAGAAATAATAGGCTGATTGTGCCGCCGCTGTGAGCACGAGTGATCTAGGAAACAGATCAAAAGTTTCATAACTTGTCAGCATGTGCGTTAGCCTAAATCATGTTCTTCAGATTTAGATTTTAATATTTGAGGGCAGCCTTACATGGAGAATGGAACTTGCATTTGATCAAAAAAAATTAGAAGAACTCTAATAGTGGGCACCCCAATCAGCAATTGAACGTCCTTACAGGAGAGAGACCTACCATTCAGCTTACTCCCATCATTTGTCCCACCAGTCATCATAGCCATGCAAAACCTTTTTACATCTGGATTCAGAACTGAATTGGTAAATGACATTGAAAAAATATGTAATAGTCTTAGCGTTGCTTTACTGTAGGCCTTGCTATGATTTCAGGAGAATTTTCTAGGTTAATGTGTTTCTCCTTATGACAGATCAAGACTATAAAATGATACAAACTTTTTTTCCCTTTGTCTTTTTTTTTTATTTAAAGGACAACAATTTCCCTAATCTCTTTATAATTACAGAAGAAGATTCACATAAAAGGCTAACAATTTCACCCTGAAGAGCACCTCCTTTAAGTCCCCTGACATTACTGATTGGAGGATGCTTCAGAAACATTTCCCTAATCTTTAAGGGCTCTTTTCAATCAAAACAACAATTCTTGGGCATTTGTAACTGTGCAGATCCTCATTTCTATTTAAGATAAAGATATTCTGCCACATTGTTTGCTAGTTCGTCCTTATGAATTTTTGTCCCCATGATTTTGCTGACCTCAGTGTTGTGGACATGGAAAGAGTTTCCCATCTGTTGAATTGCTTTGGGTGTACATAGATTTGCTCAAATAATGGAAAATTATTTCTAATCCCCAAATTGCTTTGGAAATGTTGAATAAAGTAAAAAAAAAAAAAGACGGCGATTGGTTGAATCAATTGAAACATACTGTGTCAGTCTTTTTTAATAATTTTTTTGGCGTGATATTTCAGTTATATTGGTTATACTAGTTATACTTCTTGCATAATAGGTAAGCTACAACTAATAACAACTAGAAACAGGAAATAATTTTATATTGAACCTGAAACTTGAATTTTTCAGCAATTTTAAGGCTCCAACAAGCCAATATAAGAATATAGCTTTCTAAAAGATTACAAATTGTAAATTTAACCTAACTTCAAAACTATTTCCACTAAAAAAAGAATTATTAGTAATTTTAAAGTTCAAACATATATATTCCTCTCTTACCCTTGCTCATGCTTGTTGGTCCCCATCCAACTAAAGTAGTCTATATAAAGGCAGAATAGAGTTAGAATTTAACAAGCTTTTCAAGTAATGATATGACAAGTTAATAATTAAGTTTGTTTTATCACAATTCCATTGGTAAACAAAAATTTAAAAAAATTATTTGTTTTTTTTTTGTTAGGTTTACTATTAGTCCCAGACTACTCATAGGAAGAATACTGCTTTATCTCAATATGTCTCCTGTGTTCATTCACAGCAGTGGTGAGAACTCCTGGAAAAGAAGGCAAGATTGCAACAAAACATGAAAAAAAAAGATAAATAAAAAAATAAGGAGACATGGCATCCAATAAACACTTATGAATCAGTTGGCCACTACTTAGTATTTGTTTTAGGTTGAGGGTTTGTAATTCTGAAAGCATTTTATTCTTCAAACTTTCTTTTCCATACTCCACAAGAAATGAGAAATATGGTACCAACCAAACGCTTTATCACTTCAGTTCCTGAAAAACAGTCAGGCATTTAAGCCATTGTTAGTCCTATAAAATGTGGACATATTACCTTTGTCAGGTGTCAATGACTACCTAAATACTACATGTATAGATAACATGGCATTCACAGAGGATTGCAAAAGTAGGAATGCAGATGAAGCCTGAAAGTTAATAAGCAGCCCTTCTGCAGAACTTCACGAGTCCAGTGAATCCTTTCAAAGGCTGAATTAAAAAATTACATTACTAAGGAGAGATAGAGTCATGTGTCCAAAAATGCATCCCCTTTTGCTTTCCCTTGACATATATAACATACAAAGTAATTGAAACTGCAGTTGACACAGTTAAGGTAGCCTGGTGAACAGCAGTAATTCATCAGGTGGTAACAATGCTAATTTGGAAAGGAACAGAACTAACCTCTTCACTTTTTTTTAAAAAAGAAGAGGTTTACATTCTCTTCAAAGAGAATGTAAAAAAGCCTTTCTGATACTTTGTGAAATATAAAATTAATTCTCTTATCACCCAGATGCAGCCTTGATACCAGAGTAATGAATGCTTTAGAAATACAAAGTGATTAGATTTTCTTTATGTTTCTAGTCAGAGATGCTTAGTTTAGGTAGCTTAGATCCACAGTTTTGGATTTGTAAAAAACAAACAGCTTATATATTCAGAAAAATCTTATATAAACAAAACACAAGTGAGATTTTCTTTTGGCTCAGAAATGAAAGAGGCCCCAGTCTCGAACACTATAACTCTCAGCAAGCACAAGCGGCCAATTTTAACTCATTTTTCAGCACATAGAGCTGCACGTAGGTACACGCAGCACATTTCTAGACATAAGAGAAGTATGTGACCAGAAGGTAGGAGTATATATTTTCTTGGAGGATTTCAATTCTGTAGTCATGAAGGCCTAGCAGGTGTTTGTGAGAAATTTATTTAACACCAAAAAATCCAGTATTATTTTGAAAAATTAAATCTGTAATTTTGAGTCGGAATCATACTCTTTCTTTATTTGACATCTTTATAACACAAATCAGTCTGAGTACATCTCAATAAATTCAGTGTCATTCAACAAGTCTTAAGGAATATGTTATTACCAACATTTTATAGATTTGAAGACTGAGCACAAGGAATATGAGAGACCTTCTGTTCACAGCTACTAAAAACACTATAACCAGTTGAAACACTGCTCAAAAGATTGTAAATGCTGCCTGCTTTGTTGTAAACCTAGACACCAAGCTTCACTGTAAGTCTACATTCATAAAGTACTTCATTCATACTTTAACCCTACTTATACTATCAATACAGACCGATAAGGGCTAATTAAATAATGGGAAGTAGTGGCCTTACCAATAATTTTATATGGGTTTTTCTGATGGAATTTTGCTTGTTTTTTTTTTTTCTTTTTTGATCACTGCTATTAAGCCTTTTTCTCCTGTTCTACTTTTTTCTCTGTATTTGGGCCCACTTTCCCTTCTGATATTATCTGTATTTATAGTGATTTTTCTTCTCCTTTCTTCTCCCAGAGGAGAACTATGTTCATTGCAGATACAAATAAAAAATCTACATATGGACACGTAATTATCTGGTTTTGACTTTTCTGGTTTGAGATGTTTGGGATCCAAATGTTCTGGATCAACATATGTATCCTAAATAAATTGAGTATAAAGCGAACAACAATACACATTTCTACTTACATGGTAAATTTGCAGCTGGAATGTTAAGCTTTTACTCTAATGTAATTTTGACATTATAATTATTTCTTCAGAAATCAATGTTGCTGCAATGATAAATAATAAAATTACCCTAACAAAGGTAATAAAATTCCAGGGCATTTCCTCAGGTTACAGGTTCCTCAGGTGAATATACCCCTGTCCCTGTGTTTGCCTCAAGTAATGTCATGAGTGATAGAACAAGTGAATTTCAAGTCAGAAAGACAGAACAAGTGAGATTTAGATCTACAAGTGTGAGGCATAGGAGAATATTACCAAATCTTTTACAACAACATATGTTCATTACCAATGGTGTTACTCAAACCCATAAATAATGAAAGAAATTGATGTCATGAGTGCAGTTTGTCTAGCATCGCTCAATTATACAAGCACTGGGTATGTATCAAGTTATGGTATTGCATAAATCTTTATTAAACACTATAAAAGGTTTACACTTTTGTAACAATATGTAAATATAGGCCATTTAAATTACTTACCAACCTATCAAAATAAAATACCCATAAGGTATCTAGGTAGCAGTAAAGAAAATCCTTTCAGGAGTTTGCTGCTGATCTTTTTATAACTGCTAAGCTTCCAGGTACTGCAAGGAATACAAAACTTGCTGCTGTAGCTTCTCTGTAGCAAC
This sequence comes from Neopelma chrysocephalum, assembly GCF_003984885.1. Lineage (NCBI taxonomy): Eukaryota > Metazoa > Chordata > Aves > Passeriformes > Pipridae > Neopelma > Neopelma chrysocephalum. The sequence goes on along the minus strand of NW_020897693.1, from coordinate 38,929,256 downwards.
AGAAAATGGCAGGTGATGTTTTGGAGGACTGTATAGTTTCTTATAGTATGGGTTAACTTATGATGGACATACTGTCCCTGTGAACAAGTAGATTCTGTTCCATTTATTAATGTATTTATTTGTATAACTTTTAATGCTGTTTCCCTTGATTATTTTAGTCCTTTCAGAGAAATATTTGCTAGAGTAAGTGGACAGCAGACTGAAAAACACTGTTTTATACATTAATTAAAATTCATGCAGTCTAAACCCACAGTTATAAAATATGTAATTTTAAGAAAGCAATTTGTTAATTGGTAACTTAGTTTTCTCCTCTGAATATGACCAACAACTGTTATACCTTTGTTATTTACAATCTATTGGTAATGCATCATTCATGTACCAGCCAACATCACTGCTGACAGTACATTGTTTCTCCTTAGCTGCGCACAGCTCCATTTTACATTTCATATTCTACATTTCAATTTTAAGTCATTCATGGGTATATGTATCTGTCTGTATGCATTTTAAAGACCTTTTAACTGGGCAAGGACAATATGAATTAGATATTTATTTCTTTTGAATTATATGGGTAAAGGAAGAAAACATAAATAAACTTTGGGGGTTGATGAAGATACACATTCCCAACAGCAATAAGCACCTTTCCTTCCAGGACCTTCAGCTCATTTTCTAAACTAAGAGTGGCAATATCATCAGGAATCCAGATACAATAAAGGAATTGGTCATATTTAATGGGATGTAGCTGAATTTTGGGTTCTTAAGCCTGAATTCTAATTATTCTTCACTCCAATTCAGTCTTACCTAGCAGCTCCTAACTTCCATAAGTGTCTTTGAATTTTTCTCATCAAATGTAGGCATTTTTTGCCTGCATTGCTTGTTTAGTCTTGTTACACAGTCAACTGAAATAAACAGATACTTCTAGGTCACATTTTTTCTGTTCTAAGCCCAGTGTTTAAAATAGATCAGATGATTCACACTCCAGAGAGGTCCATTTCTCTTAACTGATTATAAGAGGAGTCTAAATGTCTATTGTTAGGGAACATTGAGTCTATCCCTTAGATTCTTGGAGCAGACAGTGGTGCCATGCAGGCATCACGCAGCAGGCTCGGGGCTAGCTCTTTTGTCCATCAAAGCAGATTCTTATAGTTCCGGAAACAAAGGAATCATATTATTGTAGTCTCCTGACTAAACTTGCTGCTATTCTCACATTTGGAGCTAATGTTTGGCATTGGCTTGGGCCTTGTCTAGAACTGCAGTGCCATTATGTGAATAACCCCCAGTTTTCACTTGTAGGTTCTCCAGCTGTTGGAAGTTATGCTGACATTCACCCTGAGCTGCTTTTGGCTTCTGGTTTGTAGGTTCAAATGTAGACCATTGATGTAGTCTTTCAAGCTTCTTTCACAGGGACCTTAGGCACCAAAGAAATTTTTATGCCAAGTAAGCTATCAGGGTGTAAGAAGTCACCTGCACCTCACACTTAGGCCAGAGAGACACAGTGAAATTGTGTGACAAATGTCAAAAAAAGTCTCCGAAGAAAACAGAGCTAGGAGCTGCTGGGCATAAATACCTTTCATGGCTCTGTAGAACAGGTGACCAGAAACCTTTGCTGAATAAGCACAGCAACCCTACTGACTCAGGAAAAGATAACAAACAGCTGCAGGGTTAGAATGAAAGAGCTGCAGAAGTAAAAGGTGAAGAAAATGAAAAGTGGATCTGTGTATACGCACAGACATGTCAGAGTCCTTTCTCCACTGCTGGCCACAAAACACACCTAAAGAGTTCATCACAGTCCAGCACACAAAAGCGTGTCCTGCTCCTCTTTCGTGTGGTGGTTCTACATATGTGCCTGGAATTAATCAAATATCTCTGAGTTATGAAACCTTACCAGCAGAGATATCTAGAGGCTACACCTCAGCCATTATTTGCCTTCAACTCCCTTAAGTCTCTTCAAACCTATAAGGGCATTATTTAATTTTGTAACTGACGAAAATTTATGAAATAAAACTTTTTAATAAAAAATGTTTAGAACTCTATAAATCAGTATTTTCCTCCTGATGGACCTGTGCTTAGGGGCTTATTCTTCAAGCACAGTAAGTCATTCACCTTCACATTCGTGTCTATGGAAGAAATAGTCTGAATTGTATTTTCCATTCTTTGAGATACCTTTTATTTTCTTCACTACATTGACTGGTGAAATTTGGACTATGGAAGACTGATATTTGAAGCTGCATTGCAAGGAAAATTCAAACTAAGGCAAAAAGGCAAAGTAATATCTATTTTAAAATACACTAACTTTAAAACCTTCTTCATAGTTATAAGTGATTCCACTGATTTTTCTTAGTACAAAACTTCAAGGCAGAGATTACTCTACTGTGATTTTCTTTTTCTTGAAGGAAAATATTTTTACCTTAATTTATCAAATTGTTCATTCAAAGACTAATACAAAAGATATTTCCATATTGAACATAAGAGTCTAATACCTGTGCATGTCTGAGTAATATAGAAGAATTTAGGTTTGCTTATCCAAAGTTAGATGGTAATTGAGCAACATGCATTAACATGTAACATGACTTTAAAACAGTATTCTCTGATTTGGAAAAAAAAAAGAACAGGCTTACTGGTAAGATGTATCAGGATAAATAATAAAAAAAAATTACACTGCAAACAAGAACATGTTGGTTGATCAGGTAACTTCAGAGGTACAGAGAGAGATGAAATACAGACTCCAGAAAGTTAATAGATGTATTTCTATATGTAGAATTAGGGTTAGGTCAGTTTTCCTTGGAAAAAAATCCAGATAAGAATACAGCCATTGATCTTTAGTACCCATAAAATAACAACTGACAAAATCACAGCAGTTACTGCTCGATTTTTTTTTTTTTCACATATGTGTTTGATAAGTTAATGTTTACAAGCTTTTTCAAATGGATTTGGTGATCTAATAGTAAAATCCATGACTTCTCCTTAGAAACCTTGCCAGTTTTGATGCAAATCATTATGAAATGGAATGGCCACTCTCTTTTTTTCAGAACAAATGGTTAACTCTATCTTAGGTTCTCTAAATTTTTCTGATTTTATAATCACTACTTTTTGCTCTCTTGTTAAAGACACATTTTAATTGCCAAGAAGTTATGTCTTATAATTATTGTTGAGAATTTATACACATTTAGTCCACAGAGAAATTTTGTGACTCCTGCGGTTTTTCTTCCACTTTTGAGTACTCTATAAAAAAACATTGCCAGGAAAACTCTTCCGAACATGTTAGCCATGCTTAATTCATCACCTCCTTGCTTTTCTGTATGAGAATTTCATAAGCTTTTGGCCAGAGCACCATTTCATTTTGAGCTGATTTTCCATTACTGCCTGCATAGTCTTTTGGTATCAGGGCTTTTCAGACCACCTCTTCTTAGCAGTAGAGAATGTGGTAGTAGCATGAATCCCTTCTTAGAGATGCACAGATTTGCGGTTCTAATAACCCCAGGCTGCTCAGTGGTACATTTCTCTAGTGTAAGCCTGTCCCTCACTGTTAGTTACCTTTCTTCTTACCTGTCACCTACTGATATATTTCTTTTTCAGCAGCAATTTCGTATTTACTCCTAGTTCCTGGATAAAAAAATTTTATTGAGTACTGTCAGATTGAATATCAGCTTGTCTGAAAACATTCTCATTCAGTGATAAGTCTTCAGTGACAACTACTTTTAGAGATCCTCAATTTTTTTTCCATTAGCCATGTGCTTTATTTTGAGAGAGTCTAAAGGTAATATTTAAAAATATATATCAGGTGGTTAAAGTCAAAATTTTACAGAAATCTAACCACAGTCAGTCTGAAGCAGTGTCTTTATTAACTAAACATATAAACCCATCAAAATTAAATAAGGTTTGTCTGACAAGGTTTATTTTCATTAAGCCATTTTGACTGATGTTAATTGTACTCTTATCTTCTCATTCTTAACTAACTGGCTACTATATTACCTCTTCTATTATTTTGTCCAGATGGGTATCAGACTTACCAGCCTGTAAATATGCTGGTTATCCTGTCTGCCCTTTCTGCACATCCATAGCATTGTTCTGTTATTCTGGAATATTCCAAGTATCTGAAGAATATTAGAAATTATCGTGGCTCAGATTTTTTTAAGGTTAGATCTTATGTTTGTGCTTAGCAGCTCTTAAAACCTCTTTGGTTTCTGGTAGGCTGGAATAAACCTCATCATCCTCATAAGGTTAAACAAAACATAATATTTTTTTCCCATGCAGTGCAGATATATTTATCAAACACATCTGCCAGCTAAACACCAATTTTTAACAAATTCACTATTTCCATGTAGTACACCTATAACAATGTAGATCATTAATTATCTATTCTTCTCTAGAGAGCAACTTTTATTTGTGGCTAATAATAAGCAACATCTTTAGCATTTTGCGGGTTTTATTCAGCTTTTTACACTTCATAACTTTTAAAGTTCTTGCTGTCTACTTTTGAGTTTCTCCTTTGTTATATATTGAATTTTTAATTTCTTATGAATGCCTTCATATTATCATAAAAACAAGTTAACATGTACAAGAAAATGACCTTTTTTCTCATTGTTCTTCTGTATTCCTGACTGTAATCAGTGTGGCTCCACAGGGACTGCTGTTTGGGAAGTATCATTTAGCAAATGGCAGAGCACAGGATGAAGAAGTGTCAAGTATCTGTGGCAAACATGATATCGCTTAGATTTTTTAACCCATCTAGTATCTTTTGTCAGTCTTGGTCAATCATGTCATAACCATTCTTATTTAAACACAATGTTCAAAAACTAGAAAAAGCCATTCTTCTTGATAGAATATTGTGAGTACTTAATTCAAATTTGTTATTTTTAATATATCTTTTCCTATGATCTGGAACCTGAGAATCTTTGACACTTCAAATGCTTATGGTTAGATCATTACTCTACTGAAATAATAATGATAATAATAATCATTATCATTATTTATTAATTTATTTATTTATTATATCAATGGCTGTAGAAGCACTGCCAAAGAAAGATCCACACTTCCAGCAAATCATGTGTGCATATTATGGCAGGGAACATGGAAAAGCTGATACTGAATTGATTTTCCTTATTTGCACCAAACAGTTCAAATTCTGTATACCCTGGGGTAATTTCAAGAAAGAGTTGAAGTCACTTTAAAATGAAACACCAGCTGAATTCAAACTTCAAAATTCAATTGCAATTTTACAGCGAAATAGTTGTAAAAAAACGCCAAAACACAGGTCATTTAAAGCCTTTCAGTAACTACATTTCAGATCAGTTAATATTAAAACCTTTGTTTTCTGTACCTGAAATCTCTGATTCCATTTGAAGAGAAGACATGCTCGGATTTAAACCTTCTTATTTATTTATTCATGGGGTTTTCATATTGGGGAGACTATAAAATTGCTTCTGAATTATGACATTTTGAATTTTATACTTCTGGTGCAAACCATCAATGACAACATCTCATACTTTTAAATATTCATCAAGCTTCTCACTTGTGTTCATTAGTAGTCCATATAAATATATCTATAATACATATGTACACATATGTATACATTATGTATATTCAGTAAAAGTACTGAAGACATATTAAGACAATTCCTCAAGTCCTGGAACACAACCTGTCAGTCCAGGAAAATCTTTGCTTACAGTTCAGCTGCACTCTCCTGGACCTTTCTGGCCTTCTTGATCAAGACTCTCATTTCACAAAGGAATTTATTTTCTCTAGCAGTTTAGGAACTCATCAAACACAACAAAAACAATGTTTAGATCTAAAAGTCTCATTGTTTATGACTACAATAATTTCCATTGATAGAGCAACCTTCATCCAGATTGATTCCAAAGCACTTAAAAAATTATGTCTAACAGGAGCGCTAGGCTATTTGTCAGTGGAATGGTTCAGCTCTACCTACTGAATTACAGAGATGGAAAATAATTCATCAACTTTGTGAAAATAGGTGTTTAATGAAATAAATTTTGTTCAAAGAGCAGGACTTATACACTGTCACCTTAAAGAAATTTCTGTAAAAATTTCAAACACCCAAGAAGTCGCCTATGGTAAAAATGTTTCCTGTCAGCCAGGGATTTTCCTACCATAAATATGAATCTTCCCCTGGAAACTTCTGTGATCTTTCAAAATGAACCAGACCATCATTAGAGGTTTATCATTCATAGTCTAAGCACATGTAATTCTTTTTGGCTCATGAGCCTTGATGGTTATGTTCCTAAAAAGTACAGGAAAGCCTGTTTTGACAAGAGATTAAGTATTTTTACAGGTTGTATGTTTCCCACTTGTGTCATGTAGCACAGAATTGTCACTAATGCTTATTTTCACTCAGGCTGAGTCCCGTGGACTCCTGAAGAAGGTAGATTCTGATCACTTACATTGTGTTATGCAAGATTTATTAGGGGAACCAGTCCTCATCATGGTCTCAGCTATGTATGCCGCACTAATGGCTAATATATAGAAACAAATTCATTCATGATTAGCAAATTAAACTGCTAATTGCAAAATAAAATAGGTTTTTCCTGTTACATCATTGATAGCTGCTAGTAATTCTATTAATTTGTCATTAGAGAGAGGATCTATTCAATGTGTATTATCAAACAGAAGGCATCACTAGTCTTAGCAGTGTGAGAAATGAGGATGTATAAAACCCCTGCTGCAGAGTTACAGAGGGTATTAAACACAAAAGAAGGTTAGCAGAGTCTTTTAATGGAAAATTTGTTCTTGTCAACTTGATGAAGTTATCTCAAAACCAAAAACATTCAGGCTTTCTCAAGTTCAGGAAAGCTAACATTGAATTACAATGATGGAAAATAAAATAAAAGCAATTTTTTAAAGAAGTCAGTTTGAAACAGGAGACCAGTTACAGAACAATGTTCTTGAGCAGCAGGGAAATAATTGTTCATGGTCTAATAAAGCAAATCCACTGACCAAAAGCTGTATACCTGTCAGTTGCTAACTAAAAATTCTTTAGTATATGGGCAACTGCAGCATGTTTCTGCTTTGGGTATGGCAAATCTTACTAAGATTTAGTAGTCATACCTGCGAACTTTAATGATGGTTTCCAGAGAGAAACCCTTGGGAGTGGAAATTGAAAGGATATTAATCCAGTACTATTCCTTCCAAAACAGCATTTAAGTGTTGTGGAAAAGTATAACATTTATGTTTTCATTTCCATCAGTAAAAGAAGACTTGGTCTTTATGACAAAGATTCTTTAATTTGTCACACCTTCAGATTTGTTAATCATGGTAGGACAGCCTCTTTGTTTCTCATGAGTACTAGTACAGAGACATTCATGTAGGCATACCCAGAAAGACTAGTGGGACATATGAACATAGACAAAGGGAGAGCAGAACACAGCTTTTATGAAAAGAATGATGATGCAGACTATTTTGCACAGAAAACTCTCTATGGGTCAGATTAAGAAGTCCTGAAACAGCAAGGGTAATAGAATTGATTTGGTAGGAATGTCTGGTTAATTTTTCACAAGGCATAGAGTCCTCAAAAATCAATAACTTTCTGCTGTATCTTTATTCTTCTGAATAAACTGTGTCTGTCTAAGAAACTTGATTCCTAAGCTCAGTTGGATTCATAAAACATTCACAGACATACACAGCACAAAAAGAAACACAAGCTTTCCCAAGCAGCAGCGAGCATTTAACCCCGAGGTAGAACAAAGTGAATTGTTCTTCCTTGATAGAGTGTCGTCCTTGCACAGATGTAATTTCTCTTCTTTTCTTTAGTGCTATAATTTCTTTATTTTTGTTGTGAATACATGGGCATCTACTCAGAAATTCTTTTAAAATTTCCCTTTTTCCTATGAATATTACATTCAATCACATTTTACATTTTTAAAGCATATGAAAGAAAAATGATACAAGCAGGGATGCACATGACCTTTCTGCTGCAGTAGGCTGGTAAATGCCTACTAAATAACAGAGAAACTGTGAGAAATCAATATAAAATCAAGGAATTTTACCTAAAGGAGGCTGGAGCAAACTCCAACTTGAGTAACAATCTGTGAAACCTAGCTATGCTATGTTACCTACTAAGTTAATCTTTCTGCATCTGACCTATTTAGGTCCATTGATTATAGAGCACCAAGGGAAATAAATCTCTTGAGATAAGCACTTGCATTTACCTGCCTGAAACTAAACTGTGTAAAAACCTTTCCTCTTTCTTTGGAAAGATGCTGACTATGACTACACAACTGTATCACAAAACTCCTGATTTCAGTTATAATTTTCCAAGGGTATTAAATTTGCTTTTGCATCATACAGTTTACTCTCTGCTAAGCTGGTCTCCAAAAAGATTTTATGCCGTTCCAGGTGGACATACCAAGTAATCAAGACGTATCCTGAGCTGGAACCTCTTCAGCTCATATGCAAGTCCATAGCCAAGAGTTGCATCCTAAGCAGGAGCCTTCCTTAAACACATGAAAAGTCAGTCAGGCAATAGTCACTGCTGTTCCTGTTCTTAAAGGTAGTGAATTAAATTACTTGTGAACAGCACTCCCCTCTTCTCCTTCATCTGCCTGTCCCTTCTACCTCAGAGTGAATTACAAGCAATGAGTGAAAATTCTGACAGATGGGACAATTTCACACAAACTGGATAATTTGCTGTAACAATTTTGACATCTTTCCCCCTCAAAATTGGTCTTTAAAATACTTTGCAGATATTCATACTTATTTTGTATATTTACTATACTGTAAGTGATTTGGGAAATAGGGAGGGAAGGAGAATTAATTAGAACTAAAATAACAACTCCTCTTCCAGACACTGTACAATGAAGCATATGACTGGGATGCAAACCTGTGGATGTCACCTTGAGTACTGTTACTTAATGGTCATGTCTACACTGGCACAAACACATCCTTACAGGTAGATGTATAGCATGTTACAATATATTTTGAGTGTGTATTCAAAAGTCCATGTAGTTACAACAAACTTGGAGAATGAAAAATCTGTAAACTTAAGCGGACTATTTTTTCGTACAGTGAAGACATATAACCTTAGCAACAGAGATTACTCTAGTTACAGAATTTTCCATTATTATAGGCAACTCTTGGCCAGAACAATTTTTTTTTTTAAATCTCTAAATTCTAAACTATATAGTTTTATTTTCTTTTATTAATTCAGAGTTGTACCATCTGAGGTTTGGCCTTTTTTTTTTTTTCAGGAAACTTATAGAAGCATTCAGGGAAAAAAAACAACAACAAAAACAAAAAACCACAACACATAAAAAACATCAACAAAAATCCCAAACAAAAATGCCAAAAAAACACCAAAACCAAAAACCAACGAACCAAAACCCAAACAAAACAAAAAAAAAACCCCAACCAAATTAAAAATACCCTTAATTTGACTTTCACTTATTCTGTATTTTTTCACCTAGATTCTGATATTTCAAATGTTACTTCACATATTTTAATGACCTCTTAAAAAATTCTCTGTGTATGTGGAACAGAAAAATATAGCCCTATAGCTTATCACCTCCAATACATACAGTTATCCTGCTTGGGTAGTATCTCAAGGGCGAACTGCGATAGGTTAGGAGTGGGAGTGTGCATGAGCCCTGAAATATGTCCATATCTGAGTGGAGTCCATTTGTATCCAAGTATATTCTGTAAGACTGCAAAGGTTGCTTGAAATATTACAACAATAGATTTTCTTATGAGCTATGTGTAACCACCTAAACCTGATATAAGTTGAGTTACATTGGGAAATATCCTTTCTCACAGTTAGGCGGCACAGTGTTCCATCCTATATCCATGCACAGGATGTTAAACTGCCTTTGCATCCTACTGAAATCATCACAGAAAAGCCCTCCCACAGATGAGCCATTTTAATTTCATCATTTTTATTTCATTGTGCAGGAGTTAACATTCCATGACAGTTTTTAATTCTGATGATTTAGATAAGTGTAAAATATTTTCCTGATTGTGGAAAAAACCCTTTGAATTCTTACTTCTTAATGGGAGAATGATGGAAACAGTTCAAAGGTATTAAATTCCCTGTGTAATTAAATGAATTAGGTCCTAGTTATCTAATTTCACCCAGAAAAGATCTTTGACCTCCATAGGTCTGCAATGAAGATTAATTTTTGTTTAGGGTTAAAATTGTCACAAGTTTTATTTTAAGTTTCAAGAGAGAATGAAAGCAAGGCCAGTCAAAACCCGCAGTTTCCCTTGGTTTAATGTCAAGTCCTTAAGCTTCCTGTGGTTTTCATGAGAGCACATACATTAGCCTGGGATTAGCAAAAAGAACATTCCCTTCTATACTTTCAGCTGCATTTTATTCTTAGAGAAAAAATTGTGTTATGCTAAGGTTACATTACAAACGTGTTGCAGCAATCTACTGAAAATAACCACAGTATATATATAAAAAGCATACTATGGTATTTTTATTTCTGTATGTATTTTTCTATACCTTTTTCCAAATACCATTTGAAATCTCTCATCGTGTGAAAGATTGTTTCTTTTAATTTCAAATAAGAGAGGAAAATGCATTTTCAAACTCTAATTTGTTCATAACCATTGTCATTGAACAAAGACAGAGCTCATTTTTAAACCATGTTCTATGTAACAATAAGAATGATAATAACATATGCTGAATGCATAAGCAAAATGCCAATGACTGGAAGATTAAGGCTTTGTCGACTTCATGAAAATCATTTCACAGCTGGTATTTCAGCAGAAGCATGTTCAGTGAGAAAACTTGTTGCCAAAGAAAATGTTTCATTTTAACAGTTTTTCTCTTTATTGGATGTTTGTTTCAGAGTACCGAAAGGTTTATGGAGAATATTTTGGTTTAATGATTATAGAAAAGAAACTGATTCCTTTAACAGACTTGCTCAATTCATCTTTTTCTTTCCTCAAGAAAATTTCTTTTATTTTATTTTCTAAAAGGAAGAGCACATTGGGTGTAGAAGTCAAAACACAGGGAAAAAAATCAACTTTTGCTGCTGATGGTGAAATTAACCAAAATTCAACACATTCTGGACTTGGAAATCAATAGCTCCCCTTCCTCCTCTTCCATCCTTCCTCCCATCTCTTCTCCTGATCCTCTCCTTTCCAAATACTGTACAGTCTTGTCTTTCTCGTCTTATCTCCTGTTTGCCCATCAAAAGTAAACAAGAATAATTTTTGAATCTTTTCCAGGTTGAAGCTAGTGATGATTCAGAATGGTGGGTGAGGTGAGATAGGAGAAAGCTTTCACCCAAATTGACCTTTAGCCAGTGCTCCAGGTTAGCAGCTATGGTAACAAGAGCTCCAGCTCCTCCCCATGGAGGCCAGTGTTAGAGCTTGATTACTTTCTGTAGCGTCAGTATTTCACCCTGAGTTTATGGACAAATAGGAAATATACCAGAACTGGTTTTCCCTACACATGGAGATGACCTCTGAAGACTTCTGAAGCTCTTTTTTAGAAAAACCATAATACTGCTTTTCTATGGAATTCACCACATGGGATATGTAATCCCTTTCAAGAAATGTGAAACATTAAGGATTCTGCAAGTATTTATAGGCTGTTGTTATCTAGTTAAGAGTCTTTTGCAAACTAAGTGTCCTATAAACTCCAGATAGGACATAGTACTAGTGGGAACTTGCTATAGTTCTCCCTGTTTCCCTTTGTGTTCCACCAAGAACAATTTTCTAGTTGAAGTAAGGCACATTACTGGACTGAGGAGAGGGACATTCAGTGCTTCACTGCTGCAGTTTTGACCAAAAGAGCTTTTTTGGAGCACACAAGAAATCCTTTAAGCACAACAGGGCCAGAAAGGTGAGTAACTGACACACCACAGACGGTATCACAAAGTTGTTCTTGTTGACAGTGCCAGTTTATACATTTTTTTATTCTTTTTAGCTGCACGCAATGCCAGAGGGTCTCTCGGTCAATATGATACAAGTGACAGCCAAGGGACCAGTTTGGAGGCAGCTGCTTTAAAAAATTCAGCCTCTGGGAATTTCTGTAGTTACATTCACAAATGGATCAACTCTATCATTTAGAAGTTCCCAGATGCAGTGAGAGTTAACATAATTGTAAAGAACAGTTACACAAATGAATATCTGAACAATAGAAACAGCCCATGGGAGTGAAAGAGCTGATACAAGGAGATTAGACTTGAACTAAACGCCAAGACAGGACAAAGAAGAAATATACTGCAAATGTACTCTGTGATGTATAAAACACTGACCAAGAATATACCCCTAAAAATGGTTTGGATTATTATCTCTGATAAATCAAATTCATCTTCACGTTTATGAGCCTCAGCTTTGTGCAGTTTCCATAATACTAAACAAACTCTACAAGTGTATTAGTTTACTATTATTATTGCAATATTTCTAAAACGCAACCTACTTTTGTTTTTATTACACTTCTAGATCAGGAAAAGTAAAAAGAACAGTCTTTTTATGATCTGTAGCACTTAGCCTTGTAGGAGATAAGTTACTATAAACTCCTGATCTTCAGATATACATTAACTTATTATAGTTAATAACTATACTGATGAAAATGTTGTTCATGAAGCTAAGGCCTGAATATTAGCACTATTGTGCAGACAGAGGTCATTCAGAGTTCTCACAGCCCCTTTCAGTTCACCTTAATCTGTACTTAATCCCCTGGCTATTACAGGCCCAGAGTTTTCACACATTGCTTTGCCAACATACATCAATCCTGGTCTGTGAAGTGTCCCCTGTTATTCCTGTTCCATACCTTTCTTTAGGAGAAAAATATATGTCATTCTTAATGGTATAGTGAAATCTGTAATGTGGATAAACTACACCTAGGGGGATCAGATTGAAGCCATTAAGATTATTTTCACTATGGGTCTTGATGCAGAACTGGAGCATTAATCTGCAGAGATAAAGGGCATCTAGCTGATTTACCACTTTACTCCCCATTTTTAGCTTTGACTTTATTATTTTTTTGCTTTGTAACTTTCATCTATTTTCTAGACCCTCAAGCATTCAGAAAGTCTTGGCAACACAACTGTATTCAAATATGCTGTGTCTGGCTGATAGCTCTGAAAAGTTCAGAGCATATCTTCAGTATCTGAACTGGAATTACTTGACTCGTAGCATAGATTACACTGATATGAAATAGGCTATTATGCAGCAGTATTGGAATTCCTACAGCAGTAGGAATACAACATTAAAAAAACTATTGGAATGGACACAATGTTTACTAGCTTTGCATTGATTTCTCCAAGCAGGAATTATGATCAAAAACTAATTTCAAGCTGAGTTAAGTTTCACTAAGATTGAATAAAATTTTCTATTAGTTCAATTACTACACATCAAAGAGTGAGATAGCATTCAAAGAATGGCAGCTTGTTTGGAATGATTTCTAGATCACTGAGATTCTCTTAAAAACGTCTTCTAGGATTTATCAATATGCATTCAAAAAGCCCTCAAAGCTTGGTGCACCAGTTTTAAATGATTCTTTGCTCCTTATAGTTAGAAAATTTGTTTTTCATTGCTTCTTGTTAGTGGAATAGATGGAAGAATACAGATATTAAGTGCTTTTCTTTCCATATCTATATTCTTTCTTCTACATATGAATGAAGAGATTTAAAATATTTGGAATATCTAAATTAGAGAGACAATTAAAAGAGAAAAAGTGTTGTTTTTCTTATGGTTGAAGTCTGGCAATGAATTCAATGACTTCACTATATCCTTAAGGGATACTGACCGTGAAAAACAAACACCTCTGGAGACAGGTTTTGAAACGTTGCATAAATCATGGTCTGTAAATAGTGGACATAAACTGTTTTGATGGTTCACTGAAAAATGTTTCAGTGGCCATTTGGTATAAGAAATGCTATTTTCCTCCATTTCTATTTGTGTTGGATGAAACATGTAAGGACTGGGACATTGATTAGTGATTTGGGAGAACTTGCAAGAAGAAAGCAAAGAAAAAAAGGTATACTAAAGGAACTGCAGTTTCTCACAGTCACCTCGAGAGACAAGCTATGATCCATTTGTCTTTGTCATTTGTCTATCAGTTATTTCCAGATATCTGCAATAGCATGATATTATTGACAACAAATATCAGTATATAAAGTATAGCATACGGTTATGGGCACAAAGCCCTGTAATGGCAGAGTTTCTCTTGGTACAGAAACGTTCAGGGCAAAATCTGCAATTAAATGATTGTAATTGCATCACAAAAGATGTACTGAAGGTAATATATTTCCTCAATAAATTTCTCCTTTAGATCAAATTAATTAGGTAGAGGTAGCACACACAGTTTTGATTCCTACTAAAAACAAGGTTACTGCTTGTTGGAACATGTAAATTTTTTATCAATAGCATTTTAGTTTCACAGGTCACAACGAAACACAACTCTTTTCCAGTCTTGGGATGAATTAAAATTGCATCTACAAAAAGATAATTATATGCATCTAAATCCTGCATATGAAAATACTTATGCTCTTAACTATACTTAAGACTTCATTGTTCTCTACAGTTTCCTGAGGAGAGGATGTGGAGAGGGCAGTGCTGATTTCCTCTCTGGGGTCCAGGGATAACACTTGTGGGAATGGTTCAAAGCATTACTAGAGGAAGTTCAGACTGGACGTTAGGAAGAATTCCTTAACCAACAGGGTGGTCAAAACCTGCAACCTCCTAGAGACGTGGTCGATGTCTCGAGCCTGTCAGTATTTAAGAGTCATTTGAATAATGCCCTTAGAAACATACTTTAACTTTTCATCAGCCCTGAATTAGCTAGGCAATTGGATTAGATGATTGTTATAGGTCCCTTCCAACTGAAGGAAGTCTAGTCTAGTGTTTTCTATGGATCTGTTGAAAATGTTCATCATATATCCATATCTACGTATTAGATTATGATTACATGACTGAAGGCCTCTAGTTTAGTTAAGTACATAAAAATTAAAGACATGAGAAGCATCAAGGCAAGGTTTTTATATTCCCTGTCAGACAACTTATTCTTTCTTTCCTAGGAACATAATATGCATCTTTAACTGTAGAATGGCTGTGGGTTTTTTTCATGGAAACTCAGTGAATGAATGCTGACCAAGAGAAATAAAAGTGTTAAAAAACTCCAACAAGAACAAAAACCCCCCAACTAACAAAAAACAACACCAAAAAAGCCCCACCCCACAAAAAACCAAGAATCTAAACCCCAGAAAACAGCAAATAACAGTTTATAAAAATTAGTGAGATGGGGAAAGGTATTGAGGAAGTTAACCACGGAGTTTTTACCACAGCTCTTTGTGCTACTTCAAGTCTACTTTCTGTGCAGTTGCTGCTATAGAACTCATCCACGAGAAAAGTGAAAACGGGCCAGAAGAGACCACTGCAGAATCTAATTGGATTACCTCTGCACTCAATATGCAATTCTACATTGATATTCCTTGACACAAAGACTTGTGCACTGTTTGCTGAACTGAGAGGAAAGTAGGGTTACTCTGAGGACCTGGAAATTTTAGGAGGAACTGAAATTAACAAAATTAGGATACTAATTAAGAGTTGTTTCTAGTCACAAAAGAATAGGAAAAAATAGTGAGAACAAACCCATCTCCCAAGCCATCTGTAGACAGTGTAATATGACATTATGAATTACATGTATAAGGCACTATGAAATAATCGCCTGCTTTAGTGGGAATTGAATTCACTGACCTTGGAGGTTCTTGTGAGTCTATATTTGGTGTCTGTCTTTTTGATCGTAACAGCAGGAAGGGTGCTCATGCCTTTGGCCCTTGTCTGTAACTATTATTCAGTTTATCTTCATTATAAAATCATGTAACCCTATCATTCAATTATGTGTTTTACTTCTCTGTGGACTGATTTTTTACCTATTCATCTTCTTTCTTTCTTTTTTTTCTTTTTTTAGTTTGTGCTTTAAGAAAGGTTTTCTTACAAGTCCAGATTTTTCACACAAGATTTTCATGTTTTTTAAGTCAAAGAAAAATTTAATTTTAATATTATTTGAGTCAAGATTTTAAACTCACATAGAGGAAGAAGATTCAGAATCACACATAAGATATTTCTTCATCCTTATTTTAACAGAGGGTATTATGATAACAGGTGGGCACTTGGCAAATCTAGAAATTTTATTGTACAGCTATGTGCATTTTAACCAAGTCTGAAACACAGAAGTAATATGATATGATGAAGTGGTTTCACATAGTAACTTTGCTATGTCATGTCAGTAACACAGTAGCAGCTAAGTAAATATGGGTCCTCAATGGAGTATATTGCTAGAGCATTGAATATCAAATTAATGGCCCTATTTATAACTTGCGTTTAATTTTCAATCATCTTAAGACTGAAGGCTATTTTTTTTCAGTTGTTATGGAGTGTTCTTTTTTTCACCTTCCTCTTTCAGTCCCAAGATTAAGCACCACATTTTGAGCTGGCATAAATTGTTATCACCCTTCTGAAGGCAATGAAGCAATTCCAATTTACACTAACTGAAAATTTGTCCAAACAAAATGAAGAATCTGATCCCTAAAGCGAAGTAGGTACACAGTTTCTCTGACTACAGTGATAGCTGGGAATGTGGGAACGTTTTAGGATTTAAACAAAGGTGGGTTATTTATACAACTATCATCAGTAATTAGTTGTGAAATTTTGTTTCCATTTTAGGGGAAACTATTCTTGTATCACGTGCAGTTTGCCAGGCCGTAAAACATAGGATACTAGCAATTAAAAATAAGCCAATTGCCTATACTGACAGCTAAAAGAAAAAAAAAACAACCAAAAAACCAAAACAACCCCAACTCCCCCCTACAAAACCCCTGAGTTTTAAACTGTCAAGAAAAGTGTCTTTCATGTGTGGTATTCACATTATGTATGAACTTAAATAGCCATGCCTAGTAGAAATACAATTTAATAATTCATTATATCATACTACTACATTACTATTTTCTCCCAGCTGCAAAGGTCTAGGCATCAGCACTGGAAACACATTGTGATATAAATAATCAACAACATTTCATAAGTAATAAAAAAAGCATACAATGAGAACAGTTCTGTACTCTTATTTGACTTCGTATGTTTCCTTCCTTCACATAACAACTTTACTGAATAATCAAAATGGGTTTATAAGCCCTTAATGAAGGCATGAAATCTCAGGGTCATTTATCTACAATCAAACAGTGTGACCTTTACATAAACTTGAAGTTCTGACAGTCACAATGACTGCAGATCAGCTTACGGCATCACTGTACTGCAGTGGCAGATGTTTGTAATTGTACTTGTTCCACCACCTCTCTAATGATGTGCAATTGTCTTGGGGGAAAAGCAAAAAGCCAACTTAATTTAAGGATCGAAAAAGTGTTTGCTTCAACAATTTAAAAGAAGATAAACAAAATAGACAGTATGAGATCTCTAAATAAGACAAACCTTTAGGGATGAATTAGTTTGACTATATCCTTTATTAAGCTTACAAAAAAAAGCTGTCAAAAAGAACATAATAATATGAATTAGTGTATCTATTCATGTTTTGGCTGTTTCATCTCAATCAATATTAACTTAATATTAGTTCAACATAAATATAGCTGTTATTCTCAAAAATGTTTCACATCCACTTCACTGCAACGAAGTGCAGAAGGATACTTTCATTTTATGCTTCACATAGCACAAAGGGATGCATTTGCATCATACCTTCCTCATTTCATCTCACCTTCCAACATTGTTATCATTTTGATGACATCTTACCCTGTTTCCAGTGATACAGAGTGCATATTAGTGCTCATGAACCAGAGGCAAAGCAAAATGCATCAAGTTAACAACAATTTTGTTACTTATTTTTGAGAAATGAAAGGAATGAGGGGAAAAGTAAAACTAAAACCTTCTTTAAATGCTTTCACTAGCATTTTTTTATTTTAAGATTATTGAAAGGTTGTTTCATCAAGAAACCATTTGCTGTACAGTGTAGTAAAATATCTATTTATAGAGTTACATTCTGATATAATTTAAATCTAGATCTTTTAGATTTGTATTTCATTTTTCTCCGTTGCTGGTAAGTTTCCTCCAGTCTGTTATCATATTAGTACTCATTGGGAACCAGATTTATAATTGAATGAATCCCCATATTTTGATTTCTTTTCAAGCTGTAACCCAACATTTGTGTTAGTGTTAAAAAAAAAATAAAAGAGGCTTTGTAAACACAGATGTTTATTATTTTGAAAATCTTAGAACCACAGCAGAAACGAACTAAAACTCAACTAATGTAACAGAACTTTGAAAACAGACAATCTATTTTTCCAAGCCTCACAAATCCAATAGCCCTCTCTACCTCCTGTCCAGAGCATAAATCTGCAAAGCAGTAAGTGCTCTAAATTCCACACAGCAGCATTTCACCTATGTGGATCTCTGAGGACTGGAAATTCCACATGAAGCTTTCCAGTACTCAGAAACATTTCCTTCTGCAATTTCTTGGCCGGAATTTGTTGTCAACTTGTAGGGTTTTTTAATACTAAAAGTCAAACCAATGTTTGAAAAAGAACAGGTATTGATAAAAATTTCAAATCCAAAAACTGTTGACATGCCTTCTGAGCTTCTGAGCTCAAATACGAAATGTCCTTCTACCAACTGGTCTACATAACTCCTTCCCACCCCTAACTCCAACAAATGCATATATTTAAAGTGTGTGTGTACACAGGCACACACACACGTGTACACACTCACATACAAATCTATGTTTCAATTATCATTCTCCAAATCTCTTTTAGATTTTGCGTTCCAGGTGGAAAAAGCTATGAAACAGTAGTCTAGCTAGACCCCTCCAGGCACTGAATTAGCATCAAGATGTTAAGTGAAAGCTACATCATCTCCTCTGTCTCACCTCCACCTCTTCACAATGATGAAATCACTCCTTCAAAGTACCTTTTAATACTCAATATATTTAATTCACGAGATCAACTTAATGTGTCCCAGAAGATAATGTTGTCAATAGCAGACACTGACCTAAAATACCACAGTTATCCTAAGAATTAGACTTCACTCTCTGCTATAGAAAAAGGCAAAAAAATAATGTCATTGCCAGTCTAAACAGGGAAAAGGAAAAGGGTAAGATGGTACTTTTTCCTAACAGCAAATCTGGAAATGGGTCTAACTCTGATATATTATTGGTTTACTAAAATTAGACTTAAACATATAATAATTCTAACACAGCGAGCACTTCAATCAGGCCAGTTAAAATTTCTCATTCCTAATATGTACACAGAAATATATTTCCTATTGACTGACTGGAATTCTTGAAATGCCTACACCACAATGTTCAGGACTCAGGGTAAATATTTCTTGCACTTTAGCTCATTCACAAAAAACAGCCTTCTCCAACAATATGAAGTCGTCAAGGACATTCGTTTCTTTCAGTGGCAAAACAGACTCCTTCTTCCAGTAACACATAATTCAATACACTGATAAATCTGATCCAATGCATTTGATTTTTTACCTGTGCCAGACTTGGACAGATAATTTATAAAGCAAGCTGATGATTGTAAAAAAGAACACCGCATTGTCATTTGTCTTTGTTTGACATTTGAGAGTTGCAGTGAGTTCATGAACAGCACAGCATTGCCTCACAATGAGCATTGTGTGTGTTTAGGTATCAACCTAATATAACACATAAATATGACTGAACATGTGAGTCGACTCTTATAAGACATATTCAGTAGGACTGGTCAGAGAATAAGATTTCCCCCGAGGTTTACATCTCCAATTTCCTGAACTATGAGATGGCTATGAGCAAATGACATCAATAAGCAGAGAAGGCCTTAGAGCTTCATGGAATGCTGTTGTTCTTGAGTGATATTTAACTTTCTCCAAATTTCAGGGCAACAAATCACTTAAAGTCCATCTTCTCATCAGCCTTATCTAATCTCAGCAGTTTAGACTTGTGGATGCTAATATGCAAAAAAAAAAAAAAGAAATTCCTCTTCTGGCTCAAGGTGCTCATCAGCCATCTGGAACTGTTTCCTCAGTCTCATCCATTATGTAAATGAGATGTAGTATTCGTTATGTTTCATCTACTGATACTAATACATTAATGTAGATGTTACAGCCTAAACCCCTGAGAAGGAATTGGTTTCATATCACTCACTGGATTGAGAGCACATCCCATTACTTTTAATAGCCCTGTGGCATTTAAGGTCACTTGATTTTTAATAAAGTCGATTTCTGTGATGTCAGTAAAATGGTAGCTACCACTCCTCATTTTCCTATCTTTTTTTTTTTTAATCTTCCCAAGAAATTATAGTATTTCAGATCATTGCATATCTAATTTGGTCTATGAAACTAGTTTCTTCATTTACCTTCATGTCTTTTCACTGTTTCAGAATAAAATAGCTGAAAAGTTCTTTCTCTATCCTTAGGATAAAGAGGGGGGTGAAAGTGTCAGGGAAATTGTTAACAGAACTAGTAAGGAGATATAGACAGGAGCTGAATAACGCTTCTGTTCAATGTTTCATATGTCTTTGATTTTTGATACGTTAAATGAGACAAATTCAATCTCGTAATATGATACCTGTGTAAACAGTCCTTAGTCACTCAAGTGAGTAAGTTGAAATCAATGAGTAAATAAGCATTATGGCTATGTCCTTGAAAGGCATGGTTTGAAAATGCTGCAAATTCAACTGAGTCACATTTATAGCTATGAAATACCATCTGGGATTGAGCCCTGTCAGAACAGGATAGCACACTTTGATGGAAACAGTAGGCAGATTCCATTCCAGTACCCTTTACCTTTTAAGTGAATACTCACTACGTGCCAGAAGTTTAACATGCTTTCTCAATATTCCAAATCATCTATAGTGTAAAAGAGGAAAGAAAAGTATGAACTGCAATTAAAATCTCTCATTTAGCATGGATAATTTAAATATGTTTCTTCTGTATTAAAAAACGGTTTGCCAAAATCAGGGTGGAAACAAACTTTAAATGCAATATGAATTTTCACTGAGCTTTATTAAGAGAACTATTTGACTAGAAAATATAACCAAATTGGTTTTTTAAGCTATGGAAATGTACTGCAATCAATCAAGAAAAGTAAAACATGCAGCTGCATCGAATGAGGTAAACATGCATGTTATTAATAAATAATTTCAAAACTACACTTTTTTTTCTTTTACTAACCGAGCAACCCCAGGGTCTTCAACAGGACTACTTAAATGAGAGAAGACAACCAAGTAGGATTCCAAGCAACTATTCCTTTGAAGATTATGGGCTTCATAGAACATAACAGTTCATAATTTTTAGTATTATATGAGGATACAGCATAAGTTTCATTTAATAAAAATACACAAATAAGTTTCAAAGTGAAAGAACTAGTTGGATCTTAACTTGGCCATGTTGAATTTGGTTCATCAGATCATAAAGGATAAGATGTAATAATATGTAGTTTGAGATTAGGTATAAATATATTATTATTATTCTATAGGTATAAACATATTATTTTTTCTTTTGGACTATTATTCCATTTTCTTGTTATATATCTGCATTTATCATCTTGAAACAAATCATAATATTTTGCCTCAAAGTACAATTCAGAACAAAATATATTTTTACATTCACCATTTTATCATAAACAATATTAGCAGATGTTCATTTGCATTTTAAATTTGAACACAAAATGAGAATGGTGGATAGAAACTGTATTTCTGCAAAAATTATCTCCTTTCACATCCTTGAAGAACAAAGTCTTTTCTCTGGTATCAGCAACTGTAAACAAACCATGTTATATTATTCTGTAGGACTAGCTCTGAAATGCCCAATAACTGACTCAAGGGTGGATTAGCACTAGCCTTTTTTGCATATTCAGCACACATATTTTTCTTTACACCTAGCTTCTGTTTAGCAGGCAGAGGGAGATGTTAACAAACACTATTTATTCTTGTTTGGTAACAAGAGGTTTTCTTGAACTTTAGCCCTGCTATTCTTTATCTGCTTTTTCACATTATTGCTGCACATTGTTATTTTCACATTTTCTTAATTCAGTCACAGGGGTGGCATTTAGCTTCATGGCTAAACTATCAAATCCAGTATTGTTCTTTACTCAGCATATCCTACTTGGAGTTTGTTCATGTGTTAGTATATGATATGCACCTTGCTAACTGCAGCAATACCTAATTTTGAACACAGTTCTCCTCCAACAGAGTGCTGAAGACTTTTGAACAAATTATGCTTTAACACTGACATCAAATAGACTTGCAAAATTTAAAGCAGAATCAGCTTCAGAGTTTCGAAAAGGAAAAATAATGCTGTTTCTATTACTTATTTTTATTATGTTGTTATTCACTGATGTTAAATGTCAGGTATGAAAAGTCAACAGTACCAATTAACAGTTCAATTAGAATTGCAAAGATATCTTATAATTGTGCTCTCTTTTCAGGCATCTGTAAAAGTCTGCTACAGATACAAATAAAATAAGAAATAAGTACTATCAAACTGTTTGAAATATATTCTTTAAAGCTGTCATGTTGAAGTTAAAATATACTGATCAGTTCTCCACTGGAATATTTTATACAACAACATATGCATAGAAACAGAAGATTACCAACTATCATGGCACAGCTGGAAAGAAACAGGCTGGTAACACACTGGCTTCAAAAAAGGCTAATTTGATCTGAACTAAAACAATAGCTTTGAATTTCTGCAGCAAGCATAGTTTGCAAAGTCAGATTAATCTCATGGAATTCAAGCTTGTATTGTGCTTGTTCGCAAAGAGAGATGTTCGTTAACTCAGATTCAGCTTGTAAATTGGGTATAGAATCCAAATATTTGAGACCTTCGACATTATTTCAGTTTTGCAAAAGGAATTAGTTTTCCATTCTACAATATACTGTAAAATAGATTCCACCAATGCCAATAAATATAGTGAACACATGGAATAAAAGCACAATTTTGTGTATCTCAGTGGTGTACCCCCAGTTTTCCATCTGCTCACAGTGCAGGATGGGTTATTTTGGTCTATATTAATAGAGGATCAAGTATCAGCACCCTCCTAATCTTGAGCATTCTCCATGCCAAAATGTGGCTTTTCCTCCAAGCAATGTGGATACTGAACAATTTGAGAATGAGCTTAGAGTTATACTTGAAAGCCATGTAGACAATTAGGAGCAGGCTGTTTTGGTTCCTCAGTTAAGTGATTTAGTATTATATACTGTTTAGTGGTTATATATTTTTATTTTTTCTGTCAGGTTATAAACATTATCCTTCAATAAGCCATATGGGAGTCTCATTGGTCTGTGCTTCTAGATCATGTTATAATTTTAATTATCTGTGATAAAATATTTGAGTGAAGATGAACAGTTTTTCAACTCTATTTACAGATGAGAGTTTTTATTTATTTATTAACGAAAGACAGTTTTATAACAGGAAAGAGCTTGGCAATTCTCAAACAGACTTAAAATTTTATAAAAATCCAGGTTTTGCTTCTACATTCATAATGGCAGTATGACTGTTCAATTTTTTTTAAAAAAGGGTGCAAGTAGAGGATGAAGACCTCTGAAGAGTAGTTAATTGCTGGTTCTGTCTAAAGAAGGGGAAGATGGCAAAAATGGTTCGTGAAAGAAGCAAATGCTGAAGAATATCCTAATCTCTCCTTACAAGCTGTCTAGTGAAACAAGGCTGCCTGTCTACAGAGTAACTTAGGGGCAGATTCTGAAAAACTGTCAGAGAATACACACTAAAAAACCCCTCCCTGCAGTCATACTGAAGCCTTTCTGGATGGATGGGACTAGGTAGATTTCTACATATTCAGACCTGTCAGTCAGCTCAGAAGAGTGCTTTGCCCAAGCCCAATGTGTGATAAACACAGTGCTATTATGTGTAAAAAGGTCTCTACTCTCTAAGAAAATGGGTCTCTAACCTGTGTTTCACCCTCATCTTGCTTTTCTAACTTAAGTAAAGATTCTTAATGATGTTGACATATGTTGCAATTGCTGCACTTGCTACTAATAACAATCCCTAAATCTTTCTGATCTTTTTCCAACAAACACATTTTAAAGAAACTACTGGGAAACAACTCATGCTCATAGAGTCAAACTTCTGTGTAGGGAAGGACAGGGCTGGCTTTTTTCCCCCAGTGAAAACGGCGATTCAAAGTCATTTATCCAAGAATCATCTGGGACTGGTAAGTCTCATTACAAAAACACAGATGTAGGCACTGGATATTAATTTTCTGGCTTTGTTTGTCACCTTCTGGAATGGAATTAAACCAGTGCCCTGAAGACTGCTCTCTGTAAATCTAGTCCGTTTTCTTCTTTGCTAGTTTGTTCTTCCCTCTTCACATCCATGCGTTGTGAAAACGAAACATATTATCCCTGCTTCTGTAGTGCTGAAATCCACTGGTGTTCCTGCTTTCAGAGAGCAGGAGGCAAAGATCTGGGTCTGTAGTAATCTCTGGCAGGCACACCAGTTTACTTGTTACCTTTTGTTCAAACAAAGCCATGAATTGAATACAAAGGCAAGTCTAAATGTCTGCATTCTGTTAATCAACATCAGAACACATCGCAGCAGTTTCAGCAAATTGTTTCTTCGGTACATGACTCATTGCTGCAGGTGAGCAGTGCCTGAGAATGCACTATCTCTGCCCCTAGACAGAGAGCTACAGAGAATGCCCCTACTTTGAAAACACCTCATTCTTATTCTCTCTTTGCAAACAGTTCTAAATTGAAGATTATTAGCTGCATAAAATCCAGACAGGGAATTTAAAGCTGCTGACATTGTGGCATTGAATATACAGAGCTCAGCAGCAAGACGCCAGCAGCAATCTGAAACAACCTTCACTAGGCCCCCCATCTAATAACTACAGATTCAGAGCATCATTGGATGTGCAGCCTCCCAAGGTTATTGAATAACAATCCTACTTCTGCTAATAGTAGATGCTCCTAGTTCTCTTATAATTAGTCACTGTGGAGTTTTTATGAAGGGTATTGAGTTGAAAGTTATTGTTGTGAAGGAAAACACATACACACTGAATGGAGGGCATTATTCTTCTATCACTCATTAGCAATAGTCACAGTTACCTCTGGCACTTTCTATTTACATTGAAGGCCTTTTATGCTCTGC
Source organism: Neopelma chrysocephalum (assembly GCF_003984885.1). Classification (NCBI taxonomy): domain Eukaryota; kingdom Metazoa; phylum Chordata; class Aves; order Passeriformes; family Pipridae; genus Neopelma; species Neopelma chrysocephalum. Next base: position 38,904,200 of record NW_020897693.1, on the reverse strand, counting down.
ATCCTCTGAGTGATTATTGTGCTGGGAGAGGTTGGCACCTGAACATCTGCAGATCCCCTAAAGCCAGTTAAGTCATGGTCTGCAATGGCCACCTAACTTAAACACAACAGATATTCCTGGATCTAGTAGGAATTTAACATTAAATCTTTCCTCCAGCAGACAGCATGGCAGTGCTTCCCACTGTGGGTGAGTGAGCCTGTTGTCCCTACATTGTAAACTGCAAATGGCTGGAGAGCACAGAGGTCCTCCTTAATCTATGATGACCTTTATAATTTTTGTGGTTTTGAATAAAGGTTTCACAATTTTGCCTGGTGATTTAACAATGGTGTGGTTAGTGGGCTGGCATGGTATCGGATTGATGCCATGAACATCAGTCTGCCTCACACTTCACGACTAAAGGTCAAAGGAATGAGGCGTGAATAGGTAAACAGGCTCATCAATAATAATATCTTTTATTTTCCAGACTGATGAGCCGTAAGTTAGATTGTTAGCACACTGTGATGTGTGGATGCTGGCAGGTTTTAATACCCATAAAGACAGCTGTATCTGCAACATGGGAAACTTAAATTTTAGTGTAAATATTTGAAGGATGAATACTGAAATGACAGATTCCAGAGTGCTTCCACCGTAATAAGTACTGAATGCCCTAACCAAAATAGTACAGACTGGGTTTGGGTCCCAACTGGTCTATCCTTTCACTGATGAAGAAAAGTAGAGCACAGTTCTGGGCACTCTGCAGAAATCTGACCAAAAATTGTTACCTGGGGGGAGTGCATGTGCATGTGCATGTGCAGTGCTGCAATAATAGCGCTCTGCACTGTCTTGGGGATGTGTGCTTGCTTTGAATGTTCAGATCCATGCAAACACATCAACATCCATCTGCCACTGCCCTTGCCTTCACCAGTGACTGCATCATTTGCATTTTAATGCAGAGATTCTCTGCAGAGTTTGCCTAAGAAGCACATTTGTGAAAATGAGTTCAATTACTCTCTCCTCTTGGTCCTTCTGAAGTCTCAGAGAGAACCATAAAGTAGGATTTGTGGCTGAACATCGGGAAACACACAAGCCCTTTTTTTCCAGTCAGGTAAGCCTCAGTGTTTTCAACATTTTCTGTTTGCAAAGGTCTACGTCATGTGAATAACCATGAAGTTATCCAAACACAAAGGATGCATTGCTCGGTAATAATATAGTTTTTTTCTAAAACAAACAGAAAGCATCACACTTTTCCCCAGGAGACAACTGAAGCTTCTTTTCCCGTGGCATTGCATTATTAACAAGATTTCTTCCCTAAACCACAAAAATTAAACTATTTGTACATTCTGCAAATTTCTCAGTTCACATTTCACTAAACTAAACAAGTATATTTATAATTCTCAAACAAAAAGACTCTTAAAGCCACTTTTACAATATCTATCATTTGAGAACCAAGTTTTCTCATTGCCTAGATCTACATTTTCACTTCAAAGGCTGCTATTTTGCATTCAGTTCCACCACACTCAGTTACTGTTTCCCTATCGCCCTGCTATCAGATGTTCTGCAGGTTGACACTTATTACCATGTGCCAAGAGAAAATGAAGTCAGCACAGTTACATGTGTTTTTTCCATGACCGGCATGTGTGATATTATCCTAATCAGTGTATCTTTCTGCGGTCATCTCACCTTGTGTCCAGGCTTGATTTAAGATATATTTTGAAAGCACAAAATCGGGATGTGTGTGTGACATTCTGTTCTTTATCTATTCCAGTACAGAAATAATTTTAAAAGTTACATATTGTTGAGGTTACTTGTGATTCATTAAACTAATGGTCTGCTCCTGGCAAATGACCTATGTCCTATGAAAGAATAAGAAAAGTTAGAAGCTAGACTTGAAAATTTCTTTATTTTTTAAGTGACACTGGAAAGATAAAATTTGTGTATGAAATGTGAGGAAAATTTATTGTTAGTATCTAACAGTACTTTTGTATTCAAAAATATTTTTTCTTTGTATTTCATCTTCTTAGACAATGTCTCTAGGTTTTTTCATCTTTATTAAATCCTTTTTTTTCTTATTAGGTGACTTTTTTTTTTACTGACATGACATGGAAGTATTCTGACATGCCAATACAAGTCTGTAGTCCTTCTGCAGGAGAGATTAAAGAGATTGTGCATTTTTATACACACACAAGTATTAACTTTTAAATGTATTTTTACAGCAGAAATGTTACATTAACCTTTTAAATTAATATGTTATTGTATATTTTTTTAATTTAAATTTCATATATATACATATATGTTGTGAATACATATATGTTGTGATTTTGGAACAAGACTATCTTCAGGTTCTCAGCTTTTCTCACTATATATGTGATTAGAAACTACCATGCTGTTTGGGTTGGTTTTTGTAAATTTAATTATATGTTTAATATTATATACTATCTTGAAGCTTAGAGGAATTATGAAAACACAAAAAAGTTTGAACCCCAAAACAGAACTCTTTACTGTCAGTCTTGAAATTTAGAAAATGATTTTTCAACAATGACTAAGTTTCCTCAAAACAAAGAACAAACATAAGAGGAAAAATTCACACATTTTCCATAAAACCAGATTTTTTAAGACAACATAAAATTATTGTTAATGAGAAACAGACAAGAAGAATACATATGAGATCACTGGAGTTCTGATGCAACTTCTGGACATAATAATATAAAGTTGAACTATCTGGGAATAATGTTTCTACTTATTCTATTATTTTTACAGAGGAAAAGGTTGCTTTGTTTCTTTCAAAAGATGATTTTGAAAAATCTTTGAATTAAGATGGTAGAAAGAAGCAAGTGGAGTATAGAAATGAGAAATTTTAATCTTTAAAGCAGGTCCACTTTGGAACTCTCAACATATTCATGGTAATTTTAAAATAAACTGTAAATGTTAAACAAACATTCCAGAGTTATCAGGTTATTTCAATTTATTGACTGAGTGATTTTATAGACTAATTTTTCTTTAATATTTTTGTTTATATTTTTTATTATTTCATTGTCTAATTCAGTATGAGAGGGAATGGGTAAAATTAAAATATGTGAAGTATATTTCCCAATCTGCGCTAATATAAAACTTCCCTTCTGTGTGAGTACTATCTGAGTAGAAACCTATATCTGTAAAATTTCAAAAACACTGCAAGTACTCTTGTACAAGTCTCTCCAAAATAACAACTAATTAGGCATACAGATAGAGATGAAATTTAAAAAATATACAGAAACATGAATATTCTTTTCTATTAGGAATCATATCAAATTTATTATAATTACAGCAACAATATAAGTTACAAGGTGATTGCTTGTTAATGTTAGCATTACACTTCAGTTATAAATAAATCTATATCTTAGTGGAATGATAGAAGCTTATTGAACTTAAGGTTAACACTGTCCATAACTTTCACAACTGATTGCATTAACCAAACTGTGTATGTGAAATCTGTTTGCTAAAAAATCTAGAGTTTACTTTGTTAAGAAACGTGTTTATTGTTTATTTCTTTATTAATTGTTTATTAAATAACTTTTAAAAAAACCCTCAAATTTTGTGTTTTCAAAATAATAGTTTTCTTTGATAAATAGCCATTAGTATCTATATAATTTTTCTAACCTTAATGCAATTGCATTATTTCTCATTGTGGATGAAGAACGTTGAAAAGAAGAACAAGAAAAAAAGGAGGAAACTGCAAAAAGTATCTACTGGACAATAAGTTATTTTCTGGTTGGTTTTTTCTATGAATCAGTATGGGAATTTAATTTTGAAAACCACAAACGATGTCCTATAAATTAACAAAACAGTTGATAATATACTGGGGTTTTTTTTAAGAATATTGTTTAAATTTATATACAGTATTAAATTAAAAAGAAAAATGGAAATCTGTTTTAAACCAGTAAATATTTCTGTTTCTGAAATGGAGCATTTAGAATTTAGAATGCTGGCATAGAAACTTCAGATATTAGACATTTTTCCCCATTTTTGGCTAAATAGTCAGTAATTATTTCTCCAAGATCCCTTTCTGTTTAAAAGGCTTCAGAAGCAGTGCTATGGAACTTAATTTTTCTAAGTTTTTAAATAACAAGATTTTGGCTTCAACTTACGCAAGAAAGGAAATTAAAAATAAAGCCTTTTGTACTAAAAAAGAGGATTATTAAACAACGTTATGCTATCAGGGTTTATTCTGACGTCACTTGATAATGAAACGTCAACAGGAAGGTTGTCTTTCTGGAAAAAAAAAGCAAAATCCCCCATACAAACATCCCTGAATTTGTGGCTGAAAAAGCAACAGATCTTCTTAGGAACAGGGTTTCTTTGCAAAGAGTTGAACACCGCAAAGAAGAAAAAAAGATAAGCTCCTCAAAGTAAGAAAAATCTGGGAAGTAAGGGGGTTTTACCAAAGGTCTAAACCAGCTGGTAGCCCATGGGAAGTGTCCTCCTTTACAGTGCATTAGGAATGTCAGAGCCTAATTTTTTCTTTTTATGACAGAGCAAATCATTATGGAAAACTTTACCACCCCAAACATTTATAAGACTGAACAAAACCTTACAGTATATATTCCTAGGCAACGGAGGCTGTAAGACAGTCAAGAGACCTTCCTCTTCCTCCTCGCTGCTACCAGCCCTGAGGGCACCCATGTGTTCTGATTGCCCAAAGCAGTCACCTAGGAACCCCCACACCCTCTGCCTCTGCCCTAGAGCTCCATTTCAGCTTCAGCTGATGTTAGGGAGTGGCTCAAGGGGGAGCTGGGCCACAGATGGATCCTGGCATCCAGTTTGGGTGAGATTATGTCAGATGGAAAATATCAAGGAAAGGGAATGGTATAATCTGCCTGACCATAAACTGTGTTCTTTGCTTTCAGGCACAGAGAATGGGCTCTAGTTTATTTCATTTATAAGTGTAACATTAGCCTAAGGAACCTCAGGGACTATTTCTCTTGGACTATTTCTTTTGGGCACCGTAAAGAGTAAATGCTCTGAGTATGTGAGAATCAGACAATTGTCATTAGGGTTCAACGACTTTCAAGACAACAGTGAGAAACCTCACAAACCTCAAGTCAGAGCTCTCACTTTTGGGCCAGAGCATTAGCTTAATAAAATAAGAGAAACACCTCTTGCTGTTTATGATTCATCAGCACATGTTTTCCTGACTTTGTTTTTGGCACAGTGGTCAGTACACTATTCTGGAGTCCCTCACATAGGCTCCAGAAGTTACAGTGCTTGGTTGTACTGGAGGTGGGAACCAAAGAGCACCACAGATACTTGCTTTGCTTTTTCAGAGAGATCAAAAGAAAGAAAAAATATATTTCTGTTATTCCACAGTTACTGGTATCAAATGCACTTCCAAAGATTGAACAACAGCAATCAACTTCTACTCTGATGCTCCCAGGAAAACACTACAGAAACCAACAAAATTTTTCACATTTTAAAGCAAAGTGCAACTTTGTAGGAGCTTGTCTATTAGATACTCAAGTGCTTGTCACAGTTCTCCTACCAAAATCAGTCCTTATCTCATTATTGTAATATGAAACAGTTTACATTTGAGAATCCATGCTACTGAGAACGCAGCTGTGATGGGCAGGGCACGTCTCCAGGATGAAGGACCACCGCCTCCCTAAGATCCTGCTTTATGGTGAACTTGCCACCGGCTGCCGCAAGAGAGGAGCCCCGAAGAAAAGATACAAGGACTCCCTGAAACAACATCTCAGCCTCGGGCATATTGATCACCATAACTGGTCTACTCTGGCCTCCAATCAGGAGGCCTGGAGATACACCATCTATAACACTGCTGATGTTTTTGAGAAAGCACGCAGGATCACCCTTGAGGAGAAAAGACAACGCAGAAAGAATCGTGCCTTGCAGAGTATACCGTCTAAGGAGTCTTTCTGCTGTGTCTTTTGCAACCGGACTTGCCTTTCTATTGGCCTTTTTAGCCACCAACGCGCTTGCAAGAAATGTGGGTAGAGCCCTTCCCAAATCTTCGTTTGCGAAGCCTAGCCATGAACATTTGAGAATGCAGCACTGCAGAAAGGCAAAGGCTAACGTACCTTACTCTACTAATACCATCTATTATAAGATTTATTGTACTATAATTCTGTTGTGTGTTTTTTGAGAATTAATGCCAAAGTAAGTGACATTTGCTGCAGTTCTAAACCTACAGCAATCAGTGTGATATGAAAGTATTTGCTTGCCTAAAGACTTTAGAAATGTCTTGCTATTTGTTCCAAGTTATGACTGCTATATTTGGGTGAAAGAGGAGATAGAGGAGAGTGTCTGTGTGACAGAATTTTAATTAGTTCAACTCTTCAGTCATGTAAATAAGAAATCAGTATTGGTGTAAATTACATTTTTCACATACCTACCACAAATTCAGTGCCTGCTATCCCTTTTTCTCTTTTCCCCTCAATCCAAATCAAACCTTTACAAAATTTGGACTCTTTTTTTATATCTTTCATCTGGCAGATAGTTGTTATAAATAGTGAAAGATAAAGAACATGAGGTAAAAAGAAGAGGTGTACTTCAACACAATGCAATATATTCTGGGAATAAACAAATTCTGAAATTCCAATGTTAGGATAAGAAGTTGAATTTTTAAAGACATCTCCCTTAACAATTTTTATTTTAAATAGTAGAAATTTTGCTTTGAGAGTATGGTTTCATGGCCTCAAGAACCAGAATAATCCTGACAAACATCCAGCGTTAAACAATAGTGATTAACTTAGGAATCAAATGATTAGGTTCCTAGAAGCAACCAGAAAACCAGGCAACTATAGAATTTGAAATAACCTTTGGAATCACTTTGTGCAAGACCGTGAATCCATAGTATCTCCACTGTTGGCTGCTGAAGGTATGCTAAATGAGATACATTACTCACAGTGTTTCCTGAAAGACTAGTAGGCTACTTTGCTTAGAATCCCAGACTCCTTCCATTAAATATGGGCCTAAAATCTCCTTTAGAACACTTATTTTCATACTACATTTCCTAATTTCTTTGTTCAATAAAGAATTCAATGTAAAAATTTGCTGCATCGTAATCTATGCTTCATGTCAACTTATTTAAGCTAGGCCTAATTTCCTTTCTTGGCTTCAAGTAAGAAACATAGTATATGTTCACTCACAGACATTGTCTGTCATACTGAGTCCATAAAACACTTTGCAGATGCCATTCTGCTGACTAATGTAGTTGTTTAGCTCTTTATCCTGTCTTATCGTTATTAAGGTAAGGATTGATAGGGGCTTGCTAAACTGAGGACTTTCACAATGCCTGTTCTCGTTTAAAAGTAGTTTAACTTATTTATGACCTGTAAAAGAAGCAATGGCTTTTGATTCTTTAAACCTCTGAATTGTTGATTAACTACTCCTTTTCTGCTCTAGTAAAGTAAGAGACATCTGAGACTTACACTGTTCAACACCTTACTAGAAGTACCAGGTGTTAACTAGTCAAAGTATTGTTACAAGGGATCTGTGGAAATCTTTTAGGAAGACTTTTCATCTTTCAAAAATTAGAATGAGGTAATACTACAGGGAAATCTACAGTTGAAAGCACTAAACAACAGATTAAAATGCAGTTAAGTATGTATGACTGAACTACATTCTCAGTTTTTGCCTTACAGTAAATGCAGAAATAAAGGTAAATACAGTAACACAGGTTCTGCAGATGAGTTGATTAAAATGAGTGATTTCTCCTTCAGTCTCACAACACAGTCATGGCATCATAAAGGGAGTTAAGGAGTGCCAGCCCTTTCTGTCATTATGTAAATCACTTTCAGGGAATTAATTTCCTTGAACTTCAGACAAACTGCCTAGCTCTTAAAAGGCTAAAGTAGTCATTCAAGCACCTTTGATAGAGGATAAAAATGACCATGTTCAAAGGCAATTACCCATTTTTAAAACCAGGTATGCAATGCCGTATTTTTCCAATCAGTTTAAAACAGATTAAACTGTCAGGGCTGCAGAAAGAACTGGCTTCATTGTTCTTCTGCAGCTCTATTTCTCCCTTGTGTGAGTGCAAGCATTTACCTTCCAGTTAAAACTAAACAGTTGGGGTTTTGTGTTATGTTAGTTTTAAGCAAGATCAGTTCTCTGACCTGGTTCACTGTACAGCTGTACAAAGCTTTCCCAGGAGGGAGAAGATGGCAGGGAGGTGAAAGGGGAGTGATAGAAACACTTGGCATCAGTGCCAGATGCTGCTGCTGCGAATTGATTGTGAAATTACAACATTAGATACAATAGGTTGCTGCCTCTATTGATTACAGATGGGACCTCAGTGGCTGACCTGGGCTATAGGGCAGTAGAAAAAACCCTAAAGATATGTCTGTAGAGTAGCTGAAAAGACTCACATTAAAACATTAATTTTTTCATATAAAAATATATTTCTTAATGAAATGGAAAGAATTTACTTTTCATCTTAGAAGACTTACAAACGTGCTGCGCGCATAAACCTAAAGAGGGGTTTTTTTACAGAGTAAAGCAAATTCATTTTCAGAATACTAAATGGATACATATTATACTTATATTTTAATTTTAACTGTGCATGGGGGAACTAAATACATAGTCTAAATCATATAGAAACATGAGAGAAGTAGACCCACAATATATCTTGACTATAGTTCCTATCAAAGGCTGGAGTCATTTGGGATTCATATGGATTGATAAAAAAATTAAAAAGGAAAAAAGTAATAAACTGTAATGGAAACCATGTTTCTGTTCTGTTGCCAGAAGGGTTTATAATATCTTGAGTACTACATACCTCTCAGAATGAAAAGAGGGCAGAAAACAAAGGGGGAAGAAGCAGCATGAGGGAGGGGAGGAAAACAAGCTTACATATTTATTTATATGTCACAGTGTTAATGATTTGAAGGGGATCATTTGATATAACAAATAGATCTTTCATCTTTAAGCCCCCAAACACTGAAAAAACTCAGACTAGTGGTACAGTATTTTTAGAAGAGGAAGGAAGAGAGAGAAATCTCCTAATGGAGTAAAAGCTTCCACTTAGTTTGGAAACAGGGAATTTAGATGGATTTTCCAGAGACAGAGGATGATGTTTGTGAGACTGATTTGCTTCTCTGTCTTCTAGAGGCTTAGCAGTAAATTTCCCCTGCCCATGATCTACTCTTAAGTGCAGTAGGGCTGATCCAGATACAGGTACAGAATTTCTCCATCATTTAGGGGATTGATGACTAAGTTATGCAGGAGCCTCAGGATTCAGCAGTCTTTTGTGTTGTTGTGTTTCCATATTATTTTTACTGGATAATTTAGCTACAATTTAAGGACCACATCTGCTGTGAGAAACACTTGTCCTGTATATGGAATTAGGGTTTCCATGGAAATTGGTCATCAATATGCCAGAATAGTGTAATTCTTGCCATACATGTAGAATTCAAAGCTTTCTGAGATTGACTTTCCCTCACATCTTTATTAAAGGTTACCTGGCAGTTATCAATAGAGGCAAACAGTGAGTTTGACTAGCAGAAAAGTACTGAAAGATGCAACAGTATAGACAGCGGTGTTCTGTTTCAGATTAAAGCTTAATTTTTAGATATCCTAAATCATGAGCTTTAGACAGTAGTCAGATAGGAGTTTGGTTGAACTAGCTTGGATAAGATTTGAATTAATTTGCCTTTTTAGTCCATTTGCTCTGTGCTGTAATAGATCCTTCTCTGGTTGTAGGTATCCACATTCTTCATGACATCATGTGGTTTAACAAGACCAAGTGCAAGATGCTGCACCTTGGTCAGGGCAAACCGCAGTGTCAATACAGGCTGGGGGATGAAGGGATAGAGAGCAGCCCTGCCAAGAAGGACTTAGAGTTGCTAGTGGATGAGAGGCTGGACATGAGCTGGAAATGTGCACTTGCAGCCCAGAAAGCAAATCACATCCTGGGCTGCATCAAAAGTAGAGAGGCCAGCAGGTCAAGGGAGAGGATTCTGCCCCTCTACTCTGCTCTGGTGAGACCCCACCTGGAGTGCTGCATCCAGCTCTGGGACCCCCAGCACAGGAAAGACACTGTTGGAGTGAGCCCAGAGCGGGGACACCAAGCTGATCAGAGGGATGGAGCACCTCTCCTACGAGGAAAGGCTGAGAGAATCTGAATTGTTCAACCTGGAAAAGAGAAGGTTTCAGGGTGACCTAATTGTGGCCTCCAGTACCTGAAAGGAACCTACAGGAAAGAGGCAAGAACATATAGTGACAGGACAAAGGGGAACAGATTCAAATTGTAAGAGAGTAGATTGAGTTTGGATGTTAGGGAAAAGTTCTTTACTGTGAGGGGGATGAGGCACTGGAGCAGGTTGCCCAGGGAAGTTGTGGATGCCCCATCTCTGGAAATGTTCAAGGCCAGGTTGGATGGGGCTCTGAGCAATCTGGTCTAGTTGAAGGTCTCCCTGTCCATGGCAGGAGGATTGAAACTAGATCATCTTCAAGGTCCCCTTCCAACCCAAACCATTCTATGATTTTATTCATCTATGATACTCCTGACCAATGCCACCAAATAGGTCTAAGTAAAGTATCCACAATTTTTTTTCAGAGAAATATTTTCTTCAAAACATGTTTGTAAACTGTGATTCTCAGAGAATAATGGCCCTGGCTCAACTTTCGGTTTTATATCTATGGCTGGGGGAATTGAAAATCCCAGATTTGAGACAGAATCTTCTAATTTCACCTCTCAGTGGAGAAAACAGTCCCTATCTATCTAAATTCTAATAGTTTCAATGATTGTAATCTGCTTGATTTCAGCTTTTTTTAAATTTGACTCACTTTAGAAATTAGGTTTTCATCTTTCAATAGAAACAACCACCATCTCTTTTCATGAGATTTCTGATGGTATTTAAGCACAGACTTCTACAATTAAATGTAGTGGGGAAATAACTGTTATATGAATAAAGAAAATATTCTTCTGTGCTCCATCAGATCATCTCATATATTTCTTAATATTGTGATCCACTTGTTTTTGTCAAAAATATAAGAGCTTATAAGTACACAACTTAGAAGCAGTATGCTAAGAGTTGTCTTATAATCTACTCAGTCTATTTCCATACACTATAGTCTATATATGCATTTCTTTCTTTTACTTAACTAAAAAAATGTGTATGAGCCTTGATGCCCTTATACACCAAAATATTTGAAATTTTATCCCAATTAAAAACTGAATAGTCTCACATGATTATATTCAAAACATATTCCTCCTTAGCTTCACAAACTTTATAACTTTGGGAACTCAGGTTTTGGCTGTACGTTTTTCATGGTATTATGCTATTCTTCAACCTCTAACAATATGACTGAAATGATCACTTCTGCTACTTTCCATATCCCTCTCCCCCTCGCCCTGGACAATTCTTTTTAGACGGGATAGATACTAGCACTGGTTTTGATTGCAATTTGACATTATGCTCTCTACATAAATACCAGAATATAAAGTATATCAAATAACAATGAAAAGTCATATTTGTTGAGATGTGATCAATTTGATTATACAAATGAGAAATGGTGGAGAAATGCTGAAATACTCTCTTTTTAAAAAGTATCTGGAACAACAACTGAAAAAAAGAGACTATGCACATCTGAAGTGTGATACTGTGGTTAATTATCTTACAAGAGGAAAAAAACAACTATTATCATGCTAAGATATTATTCAGTGGGAAAGAATATCAACAGAAGCTTCAGGAAAAAAATAAAGGTTTTGTGTGGTCTTCGACCTAAAACCAAAACAAAATCCGGAGCAACTTATATAAACAGTAGAATGCAAGGTTTGTATGACATCATTTATGGAATTTCAATTAATACAGGGACTCATGAAACTGTCAGGCTACAGAGACTGAAACAGAAAATTTAGAGTGAGGAAATGTGATGTGTATGACTCCATTTTATGTAATCTATTTTTAATGCTATATCTTCCCATTATATGTCAAAATAAAATCATAAAATTAAGGTTTCATTACTCCTATTAATAATCTTCCTTCTTACAGTGATGCTTTGGCATCGTAAATGTTAATTTAGAATGCAATGTGCAAAAAGATGATATTTAAAGAAGGTGAACTATCTAATATGGTTGGATTTTTTATTATTATTCTAAACTCATATTATGCCATTTTGTTTACTCTACAGAAACCTTTAAACTTATAAGGATTTTCTATGTTTGGAAGACACTAAGATAGCCTCTGGGACTTTGAAATGCGGGTAGAAAATAATTCAGAAAAGTCAGATCCAGCTCTCATTTTTTTTAATGTGAATTGAGCTTACAATGAAACAATTGGGAAGGCAAAAAAAGCCCCAAGGAATAAAATCAAATACCAGCATAAGTTCAAGTAACTAATGATGTTTTTTTCTTATTTTCTTTCTAAACTGTGGATATGCAGTCTGTGTAGTATCTGAGACCCTCAAATGGAATCAGAGCCTGAGAAGAAAATGCATTTGTCCTGAAGATCAATGCTACCTCCTTTTCAAAGGCAGGAAACTACATGGTATTGTGTCTTCTCAAACAGCAAATTTGAGGTCGAGGATGCGCCTGAATAGAAACTGAGGTCTTCTGAGCTAATCCTTAGTAAAGTGTCAGCTTGACAGAAAAGGGGGACTGTCCCTCCGTCAATCAAGCTAGGTTGACTTATGGTGGGAAGATACCTATCCAAACTTCCATATCTTTGGGAAATGCACACACTTATTCTTGAGAAGACACTAAATTACACCAGTCCAACTGGGAGTAACCCAGAAATACATTTTATTTCTTGTCTTTTCATTACAGTTAATCTGCTTCTATTTATGTTAGAATAACCTAATGTACCTTATTGTTTCTTTAGGTAGTTCTCCAGTACCATCTTAATGGTGGTGGGAAACAATAGATAAATTCATTTTCTTTTCTGTCTTGTAAATCTCTGAGCCTAGGGAAAAAAAATCCAGTTCTATAATGGTGCATGCAGAATCTAAAGTAAAATAAGATGGGGTTGCAGTTTGAATCAAAATTAGTTAACTAGCTTGAATTAGTTAACTAGCATGACCAAGTTAACCAGCTTGAATATTTGGATGGAACAAATGTAAGTTAAACAAATACTGTATAGTAAGATTCTGGATATATGTGTCTTACAGCTTAAAAAAATGGGAGTGTGAAACAGAAAGAAGAAAGGGTGAATATGGAAACTAAAGGTCAGAAGAACTGCTTTCGGTCAGTTAGTGTCATCACATGGTGTTAGACTCCAATAGAATAGAACAGCACGTTACTTTCATACACAAACTGTTTATCAGCATAAGAGAGTGATATATTCAAAGGCACAGAGCGTGAATGTAGCCATATATAAAGCCAAAAGCAAGCAACAACAGAATTATGGACAGGAAAAAAAAATTCAAATATTTTCAGTATCCATTTCACTTCTTTTTGCCAATTACAGGGATAATATGTGAAAAAGAGGGACTTCTTTTTGAATTTAAGTGACACATGGCTTTTTGCAAATATCAGATTTTCATCTATTTCTACACAGTAAGCAGAACAGCTGAAGCATCAAATATGTAAGTGACCAAAATATGGATGAATGTAGTATTTAGTGAAACCCCCTTAATAATTACAAATAAACATATAAGAAAGGACCTGGAACAAATAAGCAAAAACCTAGAACTGCAAAGAATTCATGGCTAGGCTTCGCAAATGAAGATTTGGGAAACTGCAAAGAATAAAAACTATGGAATTCACCATAATTTTCCCACCAATTCTGGATGTCATCAATAATTAACTCAGAAAGATCTTCTGTTCCGTAAGAGGTAAAGTTAAAGAGGAAAAGGTTTTTAAACAGCTGAGCTAAAGGAAAGTAATGGAAAATGCCATGGTAGAATAGGAATGGACAAGTACAAGACTAAACCAAGATTAAACACAGATATAACTCAAATACAGAACAAATAACAATAAAAAGTTCTCAGTTCTTTTAAAGCTAGATCATAAAGGTACAGAGAGTTAAAAAATATGAGACAGTGTTGTTTTATGCATGTTTATGTTATAGTTTTTTATGGCATTCACAATCCACAGGACAGAGAGCAGGAGATGCTAAAACAGGCAAAGGAGCATACTGGGAATTCAGATAGACATCTTGAAGTGAACTTGTCAGAAAAAATGAAAACATTTCAGGTTTGTTCTTCTACTCCAAAATGACAACAAAATGAAAAACTACATTTTCAGAGACTGGACAGACCAACAGGGACTGTCAAGATGATAATGGCTCTTAAAAAATCTTTTCTGCAGCTTCCACTTTTGAGTATGCTCTGGCTGTGTTTTGCAGGTAGTATCTATATTATGGAAATGAATGCTTGAATCTGGATTTTCAAAGGACGTGAGAGGCTTAGAAGACAAGACACCACTTGCACTTATATAATTCCTTTAGTTCTGCCAGGTACTTAGCATCTGGTTTTGGTAACACATGTGAAATTGTCTGGGAGCTTTGACTTGGTTCGTAAGCAGGTTTACTGCAGCCAAAAAGTCAATGGACCACAGCGCAAACTGTCTTTTCAAGAGGTAAAAGGGACACAGGCATATGAAAATAGACTAATGCACACACATCTTGAAAATTTCTCAGCATCACCACTCTGTGATGATACCTGCACTGCTTAACAATGTAGTGATGACGTATCTGTGCGTTAACGAGAACCAAATGTAGATAACAGGGGCCCCTGTGCGTCTTCAAATTTGCTGTACAAACTCAGCCCTGGGGCTGAACTAGGACAGCAGCCATGACAATCCAAGTTTTAACCTCTCTCTGTGTTACACCCTGGCACATACTTATTGTGTCTGTTCTATGCAGTAGGAAGTTGGTTCATACATACTGGATGACAGGCAAGGCATTTGCTAGGTCACAGATGAACAAGACTTGAGTTTAAACTTAGTTTAATAACATATTTTTATTTCATGCAGAAAGAACTTTTAGCACTACAGCTAAGCTGTTCCTGGGCCTTATGTTCAAGCCAAAGCTGAAGGCATGTTTGCAGATAACACCACGTGAGTGGCATTACAAGCTTCCAGAGGGAAAAGATGTAATAGGGAAGATCACAGTATTACTTGTCAACACTGGCTGGAGACCTACATCACATTAAGTATCCTAATCAGGCTGAAGAAAATTTCAGTACAGTATGTTCCACATATTCTTGATTTTTTACAGTACTGTTACATGTTTCTTGTTCAAGTGGTCATGACCTGTTGCAAATCCTCTCTTTTGTTTTGAACATGTTTTTTTGGTCACGAATTTTTGTAATTGAAAAACACTGGACAGTCATTTTCATGCTAGAAATAAAACCTTCAATATATTTTTAATTATTTCTACCATGGGAACAAAGATATTAAAGTATAATTTTTAATACTTAACTATTTATTTTAAGCTAAAAGTATCATCTAATATTTTACACATGCCATCTTTTTCTTTTAAGCACTGTTTAAAGACTACTTTGACTTTTTAGAGTATAATTTATTGCTTACCACCCATGTCACATTCAACCAATGAGAAAAAACATTTTGTAGGTTTTCTTCATCCAGAACTACAAAGAGTAGAGTCGAATAGAACATTTGCCTGGCAAAGCTGCCAGTGCTGCACTGGGCAGAACTTAATCCAGCTTCCTTTTGGGTAGGTGATGTACATGCCTTCACATTGGCAGCAGAACACCTTTTAAGATGGAGGTGAACTAAGGAGCTCAAAAGTTAAATAAAAAGAAACTGCTCTGGAATACTTTTATGAGCATAAATATGTTTCAGCATTATGTGAGGTTAAATTCCCCCTCCTCAGTATTATACATTTAGAACTCACCTAATTCCACAAAAAATGAAATGAAACTGAGGTGCTCATCTTAAACTACTATGTGCCAGAATCTGCCAAGATTAATTTCTGTACAGTACAGTTCACACAGCTGTATTTTAACATTAGCTGTCAAAAAGAGATTAAAGTCATAGATATAGATTCAAAAATAAGCAGGCTCCTAGCTCTAATAGAAACAGTGTGGGCCATATAGCAGACAAACACATGGCTTGAGAAACAGGCAGGACTGCAGAATATTGTCATGCTAGGTAGCTGTTTCTATGTTTTTTTCCTGACACATAGGTCTCTGATTAGTGCATCATTTTACAAAGTACAATTCTATGTAATCTTCCGCAACATTGCATTTGGGGCAGATACTGTAGGTATGGAAAGCCATGTTTCATCACTTTGCTTCTACAAAACCCCACCAGGCCTTTATAATCCATGACCTAACAGACTTCATGGTGCACATTTTGATGGCCATTTTAAAATGTATCAAATATTGCAGGATCTAACTGCTTGTAGAAAATATGCGTGTTTGACAAGTGCACAGAAATTAACCAACAACAAACTCTGAAAGCAAGAGTTTTATTATTGTTTTATTTTATCTAGACATACTAATTTTATATTTCTCTATTCAGAAATGTGTTAATATTTTAATACATTATTCAATCCCACTTGAATATTTTGAGCATACGTAATAGTATTCTGTGAATTTTTTTTAATCTTAGTATAGTTTGTAGTGGAAATTTGATACTGGAAGATTAGTGCTTTATGAGGTCTGAGAATTTTTTATAGCTATCTATAACTATTTGGAGTTGCAATGATTTAAAGCCATATAGGGTACTGCATTAAGCATCTTAGACCAATTTTTTCAATGGTTGACTCACAATGGCCTTTCAAATCAGCAATTTTGTACCTCTAATTGAAAACTTTTTTCCTGAACTTTCTTCTTAAGAGTAAATACACTTATCCTTGCAGTTTCTTCTGACACAGGCAAGTGCTACCCTTTTCCATTTTATAGATGAGGAAATGCAACATAAACATCAAATGGTTTGTCCAAGCTCAGACAAATGGTCTTTGACAAAACTATGAGCTCTAAATTCCAAGATACCACTGTAGTCATTGGACCACATTTCAGTTTTTACACAACTACCCTTTCTGTCAAATATCATGTTTAAACTTGTTAAATTTTAAAACTACTTGTCACTTGAAAATCGCAAAGATGTGTGAAATGGTTTATAATATTGGGAAAATTAGATGTTATTATATTTTCATCAAAGTTAAATGAAAGCTCTGAAATATGAAAATGACAGCATTTCCCTCTAGTGGCTTTCCCAATATTTCATAGTGTCAGGAAGACAATTTTTTTTCCTTTACCTTTTTTCTTTTGGCTTATTCCTCCTATACACTGTTTTTTCTGTCATTGAGAAACTCAATTTTTAAATTTCTTCTAGATAAGTTTTATTTCTTGAACATTTACTTTCCATTAAAAAGAAAAGAAGAAAGAAAAATTTTATCAATTTTTTTTTAACTCAAACACTTTTGAGTAAGTTCCTTCCCATCCCACACATAGTTTAAGAAAAAAAAAAATCATGGTGAGGAGTAGAGTTCTAGCAACAGCTCTTTCTAATCTTTTTCTGGTTTCTTCCTTCCTGAGTTCATTGCTAATCACTATACAAAGGCATTTGATCATCCTTAAAGCATCCTAACATTCAGGAAAAAATAATTTTAGTAATTAACAAGATCAGACGTTTTCAGGTACCTAAAATTGTAAAACAAACAAAAAGAAATTAAGAATCTAAACCCATATGTGTTAGAGGTTTTTTTAGTATTATTTAAAAAATCTAAAATAATTAAAAATTAATTTCTTCTCAAGCAATCAGTAGTTGGTAAGCATCAACATATAAAGATGATAACAACAAAATTCTTCCCAGGAACTTCATCCACCTTTACTGCTGTTCAATCCACAGATTTCTAACTCAGCAAATTATTACACTCTGAATCCATAACACCGTTTTCTGATGCAGATCAACCACTTTCCAATGCTTTTTCCCTTTTATTTTTCACTACATGGAGGAGAGCTGGACTTAATAACTCGATGCCTCAACAGGCTCTGCATATCAGTGTATTGCAATGTATTTCTTCTTTGTGCTATTTATTCTGTATAGTGTGCTGTTAGAGATAAAGAGCTTTATTATGGCACTGAGCTTGTTAGGTTTAGGGATCAGACAGGAATAGCAGTAGCTTCAGAAGCATAAGATAAACAGTCAAATATTTTTCTTGAAAGCCTGTAAGCAATTATGGGTACCTTTTCTACAGAGACCACACATATATTTGACATATGTAGGGGAAAGAGATTTCAGGCTCTTTTGAATAAATATAACTTCCTACTTGAAGCAAGAAATTAATCAATGACAAAAACAAAGATAGGAAATGATTTCAAAGGCATCATCCATAGGAATCATCTGATAATGACCATGCATATTCAAATAGATCACTGATGGGATGAGAATCTGCTGGCGTTTTAATATTATTTCTTAACAGTACTATTCTCCAGAACATTAAAACATCTGCCGCTAATTTCATGTAACACTCAAGATGACTTTAGGAAAAGTCAGATACAGTGAATCAAGTGATCAAGTGAATAATTGATATTGAATTATTGATTTATTGATTATTGAATTATTGATATTATTGATAGAGAATTATTCCAACAGTCAACTGTTTAACAAAGTAATTTATCTATAGCTCCTTGTACATTGCAATGCAAACTCATAACCAAAGTTTGTTCAAATCAGACCTCATTGAAAAAAAGGCACCTGGCAAATGACTGAAGTGATCTATACTCATTACCAATCAGATAGTAGACTGTTTATTGAAAGTAGTGTTTTAAAGATAACAAGGCAGATTTCTGTTCTTCATCATCTAGATTCATCTATGATATTATGGATAACACCAACTATATTATTTTAATGAGCAACTCCCTGGAGTTACTTTAACATTTTTTTTCAAAAACAGCTCTAATTTTGATTAAGACGAAGTTATTATCCTAGATGGTTTAAAGGTTTTAAGGTTATATAGGAGAAAAAGTTTGAAACCATCATTAACTCTGACATCTGATTGTATTTCAATGTATTTCTTGCTTGGTAGCCTTGAATGATTTATAATTTTTTTCTCCTATCTAAAGGGAGAATACATAATTCTTTTTTGAGACTCTGTTCTTTCAATTAGTCTTTAGTGGTAGTTTCAAATTTAAAAGGTGTTTGTTCATTTTCAGAGAATTTGCTCCTGCTGCTTAAAGAAAAATGGAGAAAGACGGGATGAGATGAAGATGCCTGAAGCTATTGCAGCCTCCTGTTGGCTTGTTTGACAAGATCTTCGTGCTGCAGATGGGAAATAGGCTATTGCAGAGATGGATATTAGTACAAGAATCAGAGAAGAAATACATTTCATACTGAGCCTGATCAAAGATCAAGTGTATAGGTATGAAACAAGAACAGCCTTTAAAAAAAAATCATGCCAGTCTGGTTCTTATGAAACATATAGAAAAAAAGAAAGACATCTCACACTGGGCCTGATCTAAGATAAAGAATGTAAATATAAAGCAAGAATTCCCTTAAAAATGTATATGTACCAAGACATTCTGGTCCTTATAAAACAGTAAAAAGATTACAGAAATAGATTTTATTTTTTTAAAAATCTGAATGAAAGTAAAACTTCAATATTAATGAAATAAATCTTCAAGCTGCTGAAGGAACTGGCCAAATAAATTAGAATAAAGTTTTGTAATTCTTGCTACGTGTCATTGAGAGGCTGGTGCTGCAGTGCATACTTAACTCTAAGAAGCAATGCAGGATGAAAATCACAGACTACGTATCAATGGTCTACTCCTGTTAAAGCTCTTTTGGGGGCAATTAACAATTACTTGAATAAAAGGTTGAAAGGATTTGTAATGAATCAAGTCATGCCGTCAATAGAAAAAAGTGAACAACATTTTGAAGATTCCTGGGGGTAGGATGACACTAACTGTTCGCTGTCATTTCTACTAAGCCCTACTAGAGAACAGGAGTAATGCTAAACATCAAAGTAATTTCTGACCTGAAGAGCTGTCTTTTTTAAATGGTTCAATCTCTTAGCAACTAAAATATATTTTCTGACATTTATTCTATTTTTGGGGTAATTTTGTTAAATTTCTGGGTAATTTTAGGCAAGTTTCTGATACACAAATAATATTGTTTGTTTCTGAAGTCAACTGTTATATACATTGGATCTTTTTAACACAGGTATCAGTATCTGTACATATATGAGGAATAAATTCCTTCTTACACCTAGCCTTCTAAAAAGAACTGTATCTACTGAAGTCTTCTCAATGGTCCATTTTATTCTTGTATAACTTAGAAACATTTAGTTAATGTTAGTTGAACCTACTATTTTGTATACTTAGAGCTAAAGGACCAATTTCTAAGAGATACAAATAATCACAAATCTTTGTAAGACATAGAATTAAATATCCACTTCCTGTTCCTTTTGGCTGCCTTCATGTCAAGAAATACACTTCTTTCTTCTTTCTTCTTTCTCATTTTATCAAGTTCTTTTGGGTCAAGGCTCGTACTGTATCAGAAAACAGCATGATGGAAAAGGGGGAGAGAAACACAGATAAAATAAAGTTTTCATAAGAAGCTTCCTTGATGCATTTATGCAAGTGAATAAATGAAATATTTACAAACTGGTGACTCAAGAGCACTTTTGGAAGTGAAAAACTCTTTATAAAAGTAATTTGTTGCATTGCACTTTCTGATTCCAAAAAGTCAACTTTCTTAAGATCTGTATCTTGGTCTTCATTTCCTTCTGTACTGGTGAGGTAAAAATATTTCTTTTATCAGTTCTTACAGAGAAAGAAAAAAGGAGATATTGAAAATTTCAGTAGGTTCACAGGGAAAAAGAGAATCTGAAGGTCTTTTTATACTAATGAAACTCTGGAGTTCAGGTCAGTACAGTAAGCAGTTTGGAACAGGAATTGAAATAGTTTTGAAGAAAGTTCTATCCCTCTTTGTTTTAAAGGAGTTATTGTTACTATATTTGGTCTAAAATATGTTAATCAAATACTCTTTTGGTTTTTTAGTGAGACACAGTAAGTTCTTTTCAAAGTACAAGGTGTTTCATGAGAGTTCATATATTAAACTATTTTTTTTAACCATTCTTTTTCCTGTCATTTGCTTAGTAAATGTTGAGGCAGCCCTTATGATCTGCCATCTATACCTGTAACTTCTTTACTGAAGTGTTATGATCAAGTTCTTTAAAATTATTAGAGAGATGCCTCTGATCGAAATAGGGTGCGGAGGAAACCATATGCCAAAGTCAATAGTACGGATTCTATTTAACGGTAAATGTGAGGTAGACAGAGATAAAAAGAAATAGGAAAAAGAGAGAAAGGGAGTGAGAGAGAGACAGATTAAGTAGAAAAATATCACCACTCTGTGTATTCTGACAGTGTCCTGTTGATCCTCTTCTTTTGGTCTTCTCAGTGATGAGAGTCCAAGTCTTGTCGAAGTGGTGGTTGTGGTCTGGAGCTATCAAGGGAAGTCCCGTGTGGTGAAGGAAAAAGCCTCTGGTAGTAAGGGAAGTGCCATGTGGTGAGGGAAGAAGTCCATTGGTGAGCAAAGTCCGGAGTGGTGAGGGAAGGCTGTGTCATCTTTAACTGGGCTTAGGCTAAGTGGGAACGCCCCCAGCACCTCCCCTGGGGCAGGGAGTTTTACAATGGGTGATGTAATACTGGATCACAAGACAATTCTGGAGTCTTTGACACCTTTCAAGAAGTTACAGCTGCCTGTTACATTAGCACAGGAGAGTCAATTGTGGCCTTTTAGCAGAGATGAATATCTTCAGACTATGCGTGAATTGTTCCAATGCTTCCCTGAAGGGGAGTTATTGCAACTGAGTCATTTGTGTAAGGACAAAGAAACGCCACCCCACCTTGCAGGATTTGCCTCCTTATCTTGTTCATCACCCAGCTCGTAGCCTGAAGTGGTAGGTGTGCATGTCCTCGGCACCTGAGCAGTTACTCTGCACATCATCAGCTTGCACCTTGACTGTCTGAACCATTAGCATTCCAGTCACCGACATTTGTGGATACATTCTTTTCCTGGGATAATTGGACAGTAGTACAACCTTTATCTTATCTCAAGTTCCTGTCACAGTCCAAATTAGTACAACTATTCGAGGAGGGGCAGTCTTTGGTGAGAAGTTGCTTTTTTGCACAGATTGCTGTGGTGGACAAAAGTCCTTCAGTGATTTTGGCAATGTTTAAGCCCAGTGTCTCACATAAAGTGAACAAGTTTTTCTTTACTCATTTATTTTAGTATGGAGTAGTTTAGGCTTCTGCAAGAACCTCTGAAGTTGATGGGCAGAACAATTATCTTCATGAATTTACTAAATTCTTTTCAACAAGATTCTTTCTCTGTTGCAGAGGGAAGCTGGGTTTTGGCTACAATTGACAGGTATTTTCTATAGCTGATATAAAGTCCCTTTCTCTAGTAAATTTGTAAGATGTGTAAATCTCTAATATGCAAACACTCTTTCTGTTCCTTCCATTCCTTCTATTTCTTTTAATTAAAATAATGTTATTTTGAGTATTTCTCACAGACAATGCCAGCTAGCAAAACATTAAATATCCCTAGGAAACAGTGTGAAAGGGAAGAGTTTACAGGACCTACTTTTGTCTTTCAGTAGCCGTGGTGAGTAAGGGTATGTTTTTATTTCTGGAAACAGCTAATACGTAGCTAAGCAATGCTGAGGAAGAACTGGAATTGCCTTGCTTTTATCAGTGAATAAAAGTGTACATAAAAATTGTAATTTCAAATCAGTGAAATCTGCATTTGCATTTCCTAGTGCTAATATTTGATTCTAGTTTTAATATTTATCAATACAGTGAGGAATGGTAACCTTTTAAGAACCATCTATTGTCCATAATTTATTTAATTTCAGTGATTATTATTCTAGTGGTTTTCAGAATTTTAAACCTACAATAATTACCATACTATCAATTAAGAACCAACAATCCAGCATTCAAATTTTTCAGATTTAAATGAAGATGTATTAGGTAAGTTTTTTAAACTTGTTGCTTAATAGTAAAGTATCCAGAGCTAATATCAGATTAAGTAAGCATGGTGAACACTTCCACCTGTTACTGCAATAAAATGTGTGTGGCAGTTTGAGCCACGTTAGAAATCTAAAAATCCAATTTTCAGGCTCTTCCACCCCCTCCCACAATTATCCCAACACTACTGAAGATAAACTTTCAGGCCAGAGGCTTCTATAGGGGAAGGGGGAAGTATATACATTTATTTACACAAATAAATACTATACAAGCTAAAGACAACTATATATATATTACATCTCTATCAACCAGTCCTTTCAAGCCCCTCCCTTAAGTTTAGTCCAGGAAAGAGCCTTCTCAAGGCTGGAAAGTAACCAGTCCCTCTGTGGGAGTGTTCTGGGCCCGAACACTCCCCCCTCACCAAGTTCCAGTTGTTTGTTGTAGTCTCTCTCCTCCTCATGAAGTCCAGGAAGATAGCTCTGAGTCCTTGCTCTCCTGCTGCTGTGTGATCTCTCTCTCTCATACCTTGGTTCGTAGGCTGCTGCAGTGTGGTTCTGCTTATCAAGTGTCCACGTCCTGGCATGTGGATTTCTCCTCGGGTTTTCGGTTGTCCTGCGTGGCAGAGACATCCTCCGGGCCCCTTCTCCCTCTCTCTGGGCGGGGTCCGTCTCCAATTTCGCTTGGGACTCTTTCTCCTGAGCGCCGGGCCTACCTCAAGTCAGATTCAGGAGGTGCTGTGAGTCTCTTCCCTCACTGCACACACTCAAAATGCTGCCTCTAACTCTGCTCTGGGCTAGGCAGAGCTGGGGGGGCCGCAGGGCTCCCCTCTCCCCCCCGGAGGGGAGAGAGGGAGCCCAGCCACCCCCCAGCCTTCCACACCTACACGCAGCAGACACCAACAACAGAACTCTTGCCAACAGCTTCTGGTGGGCTGTGTATATATGATTTTGAGCAGAAGCGAACAACATGAGTGGTGATTGGCTCTTCAGGGAACACTGCCTTGACACCCAATCACCTCTGAGCCCCCCTCTTCTCTAGGGGGGGCCAATCTCAAACCATGACAATGTGTTAGTTTTCTATCAGTATCAGGGAAAAGAGTTTGTACCTATATGTATCAGAGTTCAGGGAAGTACAAATTTCAATACCCGTTGTACATGTATTTCAGGGCAAATGAATATGAAAAAATGCATTAAATATTTAATATTAATTAAGGTAATAGAAAAATGCAGTGCTGGAGGCAATGAAAGGATAGCCATCTAATATTTCCATTCAGTTATTGTCCATCATGGTCTTTCTGTAAGGCAGGCATGAATATTCACTGTCTGGCAGAAGAACTATGTTGGTTGAAAAGCTATATTGTGGAAGCTTACAGAAAGAGACTGAAGCTTCTGCACTTTGCCTGCAAACAGAGACCTTGAAGTAATAAAAACAGAATCAGTTCTGCACTGCCAATAATGTAGGCCAAACAGGAATGACAGCAGACAAGTGCCTATATCTATCTGAAATGCAGTGATATGTTTATAACTACCTTAGGAAAAAATCTAAACAGAAACAAAGAAATATAAATGTTCTCACAGCAGGACAACAAGTACAATTTCCCTTATTGTTTGTGTACAAATAACTCTGACTCATGCTCCATTATGCTCCTTTTCTGTCTTCATTTGGACACTGAATATTCACGGGTCCTCCCCAGCTGTAAGTTGTTATTGTTTTGAAATACTTTTATTCACTGTTTATGTTTCTGTTAGAATTTGTTACAACCACTGACTGATCTCATTTAACTTTTATTTTTCAAAAAAAGTGATGCAGTTCTAAAATACACCCAGAATCTGCAATCAGCTTGTCCTTGATGTCCTAGTATCTAAGAAACAAGCATTCAGGCAAACTGAAAGCACTTGGTAGGCCCTAAACAACTCATCAATTCCTTTGTAATTCCTAAGAAACATAGGAGAGAAACAATAATGGGAATAAAAAGGTAGCATCTAAGGGATGGGCAGGGGGTAGCTGAAAGGAAATGTGGAAAGCTAATTGAGACAAAAGCTAGAGATTTTCTATTTAAGAATAAATTTGTGCATGCTCAAACACATACACACATACATATGCACGAAAGATTTGAGGGAAAGAGGACAAAAGTGATTTCTTAATTTTTGCTGTTTCCAATAGAAGAGGGAAAGAAATGTCATGAATTAAAAAAAAAATTCCACACTCAATTTGTCCCTAAATGAATCAAAGAATCACAAACCAAAGCAAAGAATTAAAAAAAAAACAGAAACCAAAGCAAAGTAGTAGAGGCTTGTGCAACACTTTGCTTTGGCCATGTGAACTACATTTAGCTGCTGAAAAAGAATGTGTCATTTCTTCTTTCTCCTTAATAGAAGCAAATGTCAGAGTAGTGTGTATTGGTCAGCACAATGCAGCTGAATGGGCAAGGGCCTTTTTTGTCCTGCAATTGGTCTAAAAATAAATTAATAAATAAAAAGTAGAAAATAATGAGGTTCCACTTTTTTTGTTAGTATTTCCAACTCTTCAGAAAAGAAAAAGCCCCATACAAATGAAAAAAGAGCTTGATACTTGTTCCTCATACTTGTATTGCTGGGAGCTTTTGGTTCAGCATTCCAAGTATAATGCCCGTGACTAAAGAGCTGTGTGTGCAGCAAGCAGACCACAGGCCTTGCACCCAAATGTGACAGCCAAGTTGATTCCACTGTTAGCTAATTGATTTTAAATAATTTTAGAGGCCCCTACATTTTGAAATTATGTAATATAATTTATGTAATATAATTTAAAGAGTGATAGATTGTATCAGTTTATATCCAGGGAAGTGATGGAGGAAGCCACATTCACCTCTCAACAATGCAACCTCTCCCAGTATTGTGCCTCAGTGATAATAGGAATACTATCCCTTATGGCTTTTTTGATACTTAAAGACCATTAGAGCTCAGCAGAATGCTATGCACTGGTAAACATTATTATTTGACTGATGAGTCCACTTTTTTAAGGAATGACTGTAGTACTATGAAATCTGGTAATAAAGAATTCAGGCACTACAGGTTTGCACTTAACTGCAGTTTATTATATTCTAGGAGTGATTCAACAGTGTTGAAAAGATACAGTATAATTCGAGTGCTTCCTTTCAGCACAAAGTCACTGCTGCAAACAGCCACTTTTTGCAGAGATAGAAAAATGAGAGTTCAGAAAAGCCCTTGGAGGTCAGGCAGCCCTACCTCCTGCTCAAAGCAGTGGTAACTTCAAATGTAGACCAACTTAGATTATTTT
The DNA here is from genome assembly GCF_003984885.1 of Neopelma chrysocephalum. Taxonomy (NCBI): domain Eukaryota; kingdom Metazoa; phylum Chordata; class Aves; order Passeriformes; family Pipridae; genus Neopelma; species Neopelma chrysocephalum. The sequence goes on along the minus strand of NW_020897693.1, from coordinate 38,878,067 downwards.
CCAGCCAAATTTTTAAAGTCTGCAAGGATAACAATTTCATTATTTCTCTGGACTACACTTTCCAGTGTTTAACCACTCTAATGGTGAAGATTTTTATTCTTATGTTCAACTGAAGGTTATCTGACTCAAGGCTAATCAGATTAAACAGAGATACTCGGTCAGGATCAGAGGAACAAAGACATTATGGAAATAACCCCTGGATTTTACAGTCCACAAAAGTTGGCTTAAGCTGTCTGGGAAGGATAAATCTTCTGCCTCCAGATGTCCACCAAATTTAGCTACATGTAACTTTCCATTACTGTAGCTGGTGACAGTTTTCTCACGTCCTTTCACTATGCACCTCTTGTCCTGACATTTCTCAGGAAAAGGTTTAGCCTTCCTTTCCTTCTCCTCTGCAACCTTTCTGTAGTGTTGTCTTTTTTCCTGCATAAATAAACCCAATAACTCTAGCTCATAAACATTTTAATGATTCTCCACTTGATTGTCTCTAGAACTTCATGCTCAGTAGAAGATTAAGCGGAAATCCCAGTGTGGGAGGCAAGCAGCAAGCCTTTTGGGATAGCAGCTTTCATTGGCAGATGACTGTCCCTAGGTCCCTTAATAGAAGATAGTTCTTGACTATTAGTGCTCGTGACTTCTTCTCCTGTGGCACTGGAATTGATTCATCAGACACATGTGGTTCTTCCAGAGGCCTGCCCTGCCAGAATTTGCTCTTTCACTGTTGTTGCCAAAAGTCTACAATTTTTCCAAATCTGCAGGTGTAGAAAGAGTCACCTGGTGGTCAGAACATACCATCTTTCAGCTTCCATCATTGAGGAAATCCATCTATGCTGACTGCAGCTTCTGTGAGTCCCTCCTCCTGTGAGAGGTAGAGCTTGGATTCCTCCTCTCCCTCTCCCATTCCAGAGTCTTTGCAAAAAACCCATTTGATCTGTCATTCATTCTCCTTATCCTATGAAGTGCTCTCACTGCATCCCTCACCTGGAAACCAAAACACGCATCTACCACTGATGAGGCTGTCATCTGCTACAGCTCCAGGGAAGAGCTATGAAATCAAATTGCTGCTGAATAGTCAAATAGTCACTTCCTAATTAAGCTCTCCTCCCACTGATATATCTTTCCAGCTCTTAAGTAATTTTTGCTTTTTTTTTCTCTCCCAAGTATATTAAGATGCATCACACGTAAGACGCTGTTGTATAAATGCACCATTAAACTAAGAGCAAAGAGATATTCTTAGCTCTGCCTCTTCACTTCCAAACATGTAAAAAGGGAGTGAATATTTCCCTTCCACACATGGGGGCTACTGGGGATTGGAGTTTAGTCTGTCTCAGAACAGTGTCTAGCCCTCTGGCACTTTTGTTTGAAGAGCTGAACTTCAAGGTGTGACTGTTTTAAGCATGCATTTCTGAATGCAGATAATTTCCACCTCTTTAGCACTGAAACATGGCATCATCAGCAGCACCTAAAATACCATGTAACAAGTAACAGAATCTGTGAATGATCACCAGCCAGTTTACTTTAGCATTTAGCTGATGAGTCTTTGACTATGTTTCCCATCAGGCTAAGTCTCTACAGCAAGGTTTGCACAATGTCATTATTGGTGAAAGAAAAGGTAGCAGCTGCATTTAATTAAAAATTCATAATATCTTTGATTGTAGAGATTCTCAGTTTTACTTGATTGTATCTTTCCCCCCCAGGGTTCTTGATCAAATCTGAATTTATTGCAAATGATCCAGCCATGATGAGGCTTAACAATATATCTATTTTGTTGTTGTTTTAGAAATATTATTCTATCATTAAAATGTTTTCTTGAACAAATATATAATTGGAAAGGTGTTAATAGAAAGTTTTCCTGTTAATAGAAAAGATTTCCTTTGGTGTCTGAGCAGTCCATATTGAGGAGACATGGCTGTCTGTGTTCCACTACTATTTAACCTGAATCAGGACTGAAAAATGGAGGTTTGCATGTGAAGAGCTGTTCCTTGCAAATAACTTATTCTACATTTATAAAGTTTCAGTTAAAGTGTAATTGTGTTTTATATCCAGGTGTAACTTAGCTTGAAAATTGGAAGTTCTACACAGAGTAGTCTGAGCTGAATAAATACCATTTTTTTTGGATATGGAGATCCCTCTTTTTTGTTTTATAAATTTGAAAAACTGGCTTTGAAATGTATATAACACCCCAGCTCTTAACATCACAAACCTTTTTCTATTTTAACTGGGTTATGGTATGCATGGGATAGTAAGGAAGGGAATGGTTAGGGTTTTATTAACTTTGATTAGAATAAGAGGAAGAGTATATGAACATTGCAAAAAATCCAGGAAAACTATATGATGTAACCGTAAATGTTCTAACAACTTGTAAAGTCAGCTGACATAACCTTATAATTGACTCAATGAATTTTTATAAGATATAATGAAGGTCTAAAGAAGCAGGTTTTTCTGTAAAACTTTAACTCACTCCATTCGCCCATATACAGCTTCTATGTTATTACCAGAGTGGGTTTCTTACTAGTTTTCTTTCTGGGTTCAGCACTCTCTATTTCTACTGAGTATGGAGACGCCACTTCTTCCTTTCTCTCTGAATCCCTTTATAACTTATCCTTTTTCTTTTAGATCCACTCCTCGTCAATCATTTTCTCCCCTCACACCAACAATTAACTTACATAAGCCTTCTTTTCACGTTCTTTTCATATATCCTTCTCACCTCATGGTGAAATTTACACCAATGAGCTAATCCTTTATTCATGACCACATCCTACAGACCATTATCCTGTAAACTATTCTTCAATCTTTCTATTTCATTTTTAGTTTTTCACGACTCTTTCATACCTTCTATGACTTCTGCTTCAGACCATAATGTACCATGGACTATTTTGTTAACACGTATTCAACCTGGGAATTAAAATGAACCTAGTATCTTAATGGACAGTTTCTTGACATTAGGTCTATTTTTCAGATTTTATGAATACTTCTATCTTAGATGTTGTAGAAGTTTCTATCTTATAATTTGTTGGTTTCATGCATCCATACATTCATCTTCATTCTCTCACAACACTCATGGAGGCCTCCTTCCATACACACAATCACACTTTTGAAATCATAAAATTTTAACTGATTATACATAAATCATATACCTAAATTACGTTTTGTAAACTGAATGTAAAAAGATATGTGCTTATAGTGAACTTAATAACTGTTAAACATAATAAAAAATTTTTTGTAAACGTTATTGGGCTAAACATCGCTTATACTCATCACCTCTATTCCCCCTCTTTTATTTTTATTTGCAGGTAGGGGTGTCGTGTTCTTGAGGTAGAGCTTTCAGGTGTTTGAGTCTCTACAGTAATTGTTATAAAAAATAGATTAAGAAACTTAATATATATGTTAATAACAAAACATCATATCATTACAAATAATTAGAATATATAAAACAACATATAAAAACATTAATTAATATACATGTATATATAGATATGCATGTATTTTTAGAGTTTGTCTATTGTTTTTTGGCTATGTAGTTTTCTTTTTCTTATTAATGATCCTTCACCTTCTTTTCCTTTTATTATGGAAACTTCTCCTTTTCTTTTCTTCTTCTAGATGTTTTTCTTTTTTTATTGTTGCGATCGCCTTTTTACCCTTGGACATAAAACTCAGCAAATATATTAATAACAAAGAAAATACTTATCATTCGATCTTACAACGAAATCGTAAATATGAAAATAACTTCCTATTCCTAAATATCAAAAGTAGCATGGTTGTGTGGGTTTGCCAACCCTGCAGCCCAGTACCTGCCGTTCAACCAGGGGGGACTGTGCGAGCAACACCTCCCTCCTGAGGTGTGCTTGTACCCCACGCGAGCTGAGGTCGACTCCTCTATGCCAGGAATCAACTTCTCAGCTCAGCTTTTGGTTTCCATTTCACAGCCCAAAGGGAATGTCAACCTTGAAAGGTTAACGAACAGGGGAAAGGGATCTGTCCCTGGTTGCTACCTCTTAAGCTACTCACTGGTTCCCCGGGAACTATGATATTTAGGAAGGATTTTTGCAATTGCGTTACAAATATGGTTAAATAAAGGATACCCATTAATACATACACTTATAAAAGGAAACACATATACCTGTAAACAAGAAGTAATGGCAGCAGATAATAGCAGCAGATAGAGTTTGAGGTAGTTAGTTGTTAATTAAAATGTTCATGATTATTCCAAAAATTCAAGCTTTTCTGAAAACACTACTTTTTGTTCTCTGGAAATGGTTTGATGGATTCGGTGCTTCTTCTTCTCTGTATCGTTCCAATTTTAGTATATGTGCTGCCGAAGTGAGCTACCGGCAAAACTATCCCCTGGGTGGCGCCATCTTGGTGGATGTTTACATTCTGAGAGCCGGAAGCTCCTTGGGCGCCACCATCTTGGATGTTAAGAGTGTCACAAGATGTGGGCGTGGCACAGATGTTGTCATGGGCCTCTGTTACTATGGTGTTGGTTGCCATGGAGGCGCCATTTTGGGAGATGGTAGAATTTTTCGCGCCACAAGTCGAGCCGCCACTTGGTGTTCCTAATTTCCTGCCGCAGACTTTCGCGCCATCTATTTTCCCTCCGTGGCATCCCGCGCTCCGGGGCTCGTCGCCATTTTGTGGAGAATTATTTAACTCGGCGTCCTTTTTGCCCTTGCGTTTTGGTCCGCCATTTTTTATTGACGTTTTTACATTATTGGTAATATAGACATTTTTACTTTCAAAAATACAGAAGGAGAAGTTTTGATTTTCTTTTACTTCTGTCTCCTCATCCGCATTCTCCTCATCCTGATTTTCCCATTTTACAGTCTTTTTTAATATTGCAAAGATTATTCTCCACGCTTCCAAAGTCTTAATGGCACAGCGATCTCCATTATAAGTAGCATATGAAATCGAAGCTCCAATATACACCCATTCCAAATACGTGATTAATTCTGGAACGGGGTCCATATTTTTATAAATCCATCTAGTAAGAGTTTTCAGGGACCTTTTGTTTAATTTATGTCCATGATTTTTGATTAAGTCTTTTAAATAACTATACATCTCAGTCTCCTCCCTTGAAGGGTGAGCTCCCATCTTGATGTTAGTTGTGGAAGGGGTAATTAAAATCTTTGCTCACCTCTCCGGTGATAAAGTTCAGTGTTTTCGTCGTTTAGCTGGGTCTGCTGTGCAGCTGCGATGGCTCTCTAAGCTTGGCAGTGAAGCTCTCAGGTGTTAAAAGTTATCTCACTGAGATCTGCTGCACCTTACCAGCTGCTGCTGCTGCTGCTGCTTGCTGCTGCTGCTTGCTACTGTTGCTGTCGCTCCCCATACGGGCCACCGTTTGTGGAGGTCGGCATTTAAATGAAGACCTCCACAACTTATCTGGGTGCAGCTGGTAAGGTGATTTTATTATAAAAGTAGCAGGGCAACTGAACAGCTTAAAGGGAGGAACAGAAGGGCACAAAAGAGCACTACACTATTGAGGATTGATTAGAAACACGAGGCCATATGAATATAGCTAAGGCTATGGATAAGCTGCTAAAGTGCAAAACGCAGCCTGTCTAGGCCCATGAGAAAGTCTGAGATAACAGGGCCATGAGAAAGCAGCAATGACCTTGTGTATTCTAACTTGGGCTGAAAAACAGGAGCTTGGAATTTGAAAAACAGAAGCACTTAACGAGCCACCTGTGTAAACAATGGAAGGCAGTTGAGATGATATCACCTATTAGTCAAGTACCAATTAAGAGCCTAATCTCTGCAATATGTATGAGCCTATTATGCAGTGTATATTAAGTTGCTTTCTATCTTCAATAAACGAAGTTTTGGATCCTTACATTAAGTGTTCAGAGCTTTCCTCGCCGACACTACACAAAATGGCTCCAGCCTTAAATAATATGGGTAAGGAAAGCACTAGAACAGAAGGTGGGGTTAAGGCGGAGCATGCAAATTATAACCAATCATAGGAAACAGGGGCTGAACATAACCATATATGGTACTGCGTCAAATATCAACCAATGAAGGAACAGAACATACATACATTATATGTAGAATACAATACAATACAACAACTTATATGCAAAATCTACGATTTCCTTATTAATTACACATTTTTAGACCACCACATGGAGACCCTGAGAAATGGGAAAGTTTGATGTATATAAACTACATGATATGCCATCCTCATGGTCACACAAAGCTAAAGAAACCTTGATGAATAAGCTTGTGTTATTGAGTTCTATAAACAAATTTTTAAACTCAATATGCAGTTTAATAAAGTAGTCACGGGTCAGAGGCTGTCCTTGTTAGCAATGTAAATGTAATCTGTAAAAAAGTCTTCTGTGGTCCTATTAACTTCAAAGAGAACACCCAACACAGGATGGGCCCTTCTGCTTTTTTTTCCCTCTTTGTTGGCTTATTCTATCACTAGATGAAATATTGTTATCTTTGCAAACACCTACCTTCCCCAAGAAAATAAAGACACTTGTCTAGAAACAAGGCTGCTTGATATTCAGCATGATCTTTAATGTCCTTCTGTATAAAATTTACTTAATCCACCATGAAAAGGCGTAAAGAAATACAAGAGAAAAAAATGAATTTTATGCCTTACGTTATCAGCTTACATATTTCATCCATTTTATATCTCTTCTTCAGCACCTTATGAGTCCCTCCTTCTTGCTCTTTGCTCAATAAAATTGCAGCCTGTAAGTTTCTCTTGAACAGAATGTGCAATTAATATGCAATAAATTTACATTAACAAAACCCAGTAGATCTGAGGACACAAGTCAAGGTCTAGAACTTGGAGATGAGTGTTTACTATACATACCCTTGTGCAGTGTGGATGTAACACTCAGCAACACTTAAAAGAAATCATTTCTCATTCAAAATTCATTATATTGTAACTACAGATTTAGTATCGTACTGGCAGTTTCTATTGATTAACTCAGGGATATTGTGGAAACTTGAAGCATACTGAAAGTGCCTTTAAAAGGAGATACTGACTTTTTCTGGGGAGAGTGGTACACAAGACTGCTAAAAAAGAAGTGAGCAGTGTAATTCTTTTAGAGTAGTAACAGCAGATGAGCTGTAAGTTATTTTATTTGCACTTCTATGTGAAAACTTATGTTTCCAAACCAACCATTTAGCTCCGTTATAGCAAATTACAATGATAAACATTGTCATTTGCATTGATGGAGGTTCAAAAGAGAGAGTTATATATTTTTGGTTGAAGAACTAGACCTTGAAGAGAGCCCCATAAATTCAGGAGTTGATCAGAACACACTGTCAAGCATATACTACTAAAGACTCACCTTGAACTTGCCTGATACTTACTACTTACTGAGTCTTTAAAATATATGGATTTAAGCAAATATTTGGTGACCTGCTGCACTTCAAGACACATGAACATTTTCAACTATTTCTGGTTTTGATATCTTGTAATATAAACTGATATTTGGAGACAAATCTTAATATTATTCCATCTAAAAGAAGTTATCCAGAGAAGTTGCGAATATCCTGTCATTAGAAGACTTCAAGGGCAGGTTGAATGGGGGTTTGAGGAACTTGCCTTGAAAGTTGTCCCTGATCATGGCAGGGGAATTGGACTTTATGATCTTTAAAAGCCCCTTCTGATCCAAATACTCCTATGATTTTATAATTCTTTTCTGCAACTTGCCTTATAAATTATTTTTTCTATCTCATTATCTGGTTTCACTCAGTAATAGATTTTCTTGAAATTACTTGAAAGCAAGAAACTTGAGAGTCATTTTACAGAATAAGGACTTGAGCTGTCATGACTTGATGATTTATTTTCAGGTAACATATTGCAAGATCTATTGCTGCTTTGGTTATGCAATTGAAGTTTCTGTAAATTATAAGGAAAGGTCTCATTTTGTTGATTTAGAATATACTCATGAAATTCAGAGGGTAAAGATTTATACCAATGTTGAGCATGTTCAAATGAACCACTGTCATTAGCAATGATATTTACATTAGTAAAATCACTGTATGAGTACAGTATTTCCTGCATATTTTTCACATGTGCATAATGTCCTGGTTCTGGCCAGGATGGAGTTAATTTTTACAGCAGCCAGGAGGGGCACAGGCAAGACCCTGGGGTTATTCTGTACCTCACCCCATGCAGATGGGACAGAGGAGGGTGGGCACCCTTTGTTTCTGGTCATGGCAGGACGTGTGGTTGGGTGGCACCAGGTTCCTCAAGTGAGCAACCGCGTGTGAATTGTCCACCTGCCTGGTACACTCTGATATTAGGATCGTTGTTGTTAATCTATTGCTGTTTCTAGTAAATTTTTCTTATCTCAACCTGTGATCTTTACTTTTTGTGACTCCAATTCTTCTCTCTATCCCGCCACAGGTGGAGGAGAGGAGTGAGAGAGCAGCATGTGCGCCAGGGTTTTCCGATGGAAACGCTAAACTGGGAAGCATTATTCCCAAACCACAACACATCTATAGAGAGAGAGATTTATGCATGCAAATATACCAAAAAAGAAGCAAACAAAAACTTAAAACCAAGGTCAATCACTACAGACAAATTACCTTGTATCATAAAGGTTCTGCAGTTGTTTGCATTTACAGTGTTCAAAAATTTTAACAGGAATTTTCTTTTTTAAATAAGCACACCTTTAAAAATTAAAGATGAAGACAATTTTTTTGGCCTGTCTGGTGTTATTTAACTAGATTCTTCCCTCCACCTACTGTCTTCTTAATGTGATTTGGTAATTTCATGCCTCTGGAATGTCAGCAAGAGTAATAAAATAGCAATTTAAGAACAAGTTAAAAGCCAATCTAAATGGCACTGTTCTTCTGAAGCTATTAAAAACAGAACTAACAGCAAGTCCTCATATTAGACAATTCTAAAATTTCCATGCTTAAAAAGAATAGTTATTTGGGCTCAGAGGTTATTCTATAAAATGAGGTGCCAAATCATAGCTCACAGATTAATTTCATCTTGTAGCAGATTATGCAGTTCAACTTTTTGCGCTCTTCTAAAGAATGCCCTCCCCTTTACTAGTCTTCCTCTCCACCCCGATTTTTTATAGCACAGCTGTTAGATGCATTTTGTGATTAAAAAGTTAATATTACTGAAGAGTGAGAAAGCTTAAATGGTTCAGAGTCCTGGCATAGTACCCAAAAATACATGTGCTAATTTCAGGTTTTGGATTTGCCCATGTGGTTTCCCAGTCTTGGAAGACTGATATACCTCTTTTCTTTTTTTTCTTTTTTAGAAAGGGAGTGTGAAATGATGGAGTGGGGAAAAAAGCAGGAGAAGGGAGACTGTAACTAGGATCTTCCATTACTGAGAATCAGGTGAGAAAAAAAATTAGTCAAGAAATTAAGGTTGTTAATGTATGTCATTCCTTCTTCCACTTTGAAGTCTTCAATGGAGTAAAATTACTAAGAAGTATTTATTTTCTGAATAATTTGGTGGAATATTTCTATGAATAAAGGACAAGGTGTCCCTGAAAATAGATATTCTATTGTAACTTTAGTGTGATTAAATGTTTTGCAGTTGCACCTATAAAATAATTGACACTTGCACTAATGTGTGCTGAAAGAAACTAGCTCCTGGCCAACATTTGTAGCTTTAACCCGGGAAGACTTTTATATCACAGACACATTGCACTCTAGGAGAAGAACACTTTTTTGTCCTGCCACCATCAGATCACCAGTCATACACAACACCTGTCTTGTACACCCAGCATAGCTGGTATAGTGCTGTTGGTCCAGAGCTCAGTTTTATAAATACATAATACATAGCCCTTGGTCAGCATCAGGATCAAAGAAGTAGAAGCCAAGGCATGGACATGACATTAATGCAGCTGTAGTGTAGCTCAGGTGAGGCTTGAGAGAGGGTCCCAGTTTAAACAGAGCTTAAAAGCAAAGGACAACAGAGTCCCATCTTCCATCTCTTTCCTCACATGGCTCTTCCCAGCAACTGTTCTTGTACAGCCAGCTATACTCCTAAAGAAGGGAGGAAGTACACTTCATGCCTTGACAATGGTTGCTTGAACTGTATTGAGCTAGATAAGCATTATACTCTCATCACCCTCTTTCCAGGAGGCCAGCAACTCTCAGTGAGAATACAGGCTTCCTCGTCATTTGATGGCCAATGGCTACCTAAGTCCCACATCTGTCCTCTTCAAATGGGTAGTTCATTTCCCTCTTCTAAATAGAGTAATATCCTGTTCCTTCTCAAAGCAACAGGATATTGCTAGTAAGACAATATCTATCAGCATAATGTCATCAAATGTCTCAGAACCATCCCCAGTAGTGAAAAAAATACATATTTTTATCGTGCATTTGCAGGACCAATTGTTTCTCTCCCCTGACACTTGCCTACCCTCCCCAACCGTCTCTCTTTCAGAGATTGTCCAGAGGTGCAAAATCCACTGCAAATTGTGGTCTTGGGTGCCACCTCTCTAATAGAAGCTAAGTATTTTGGTAAAAATTAGTTATAGAAAATACCATGGATCAATAGATATACTATAATCAGAGGACCTATCAACACTCAATTCATCTGCCTGGATCTGAATGAGATTGTCCATCTCCTGTCCTGAGCAGATTTAAGATTGCTTATCTTGGTAGACAGGAAAGTTGTGAAACGTGTTGTGTAATGTTGTCCCACAGGGAAGCATTCAGCAATCTTGTCATGTTTCATTTTGTTTCCTTTCTTTCTCTTTCATCTCTGGATAATCAACTACTCAATAAAAGTATTTTTTCTTATGCCAAATCTTTTCTAAAGAGAGCATTGCATCAAACAGGGAATTTTCCTAGAATGCAGTTGAAATTTTGAACAGATTTTCAAGGGTTTGAAAAGATGGAATAATGCAGAAGAGATAGGGGAAAGAGCAGGACTGGTAAAGCCATCTTTTGCATCATCTTGTGTATACTTTCTAAACAAGTCTTCTGCCTGAAAGGTTATCACTAAACTCCAAACAACAATTCTAACAAAATAATTTTTTTCCCAAAAATCCATTAAGTTTCATTCACAGTATGTGTGACAGTTTTGAAATTTCTGCTACAGTGGTTGGTCTAGTTAAATAGCAGCTATGTTTGTGGTTGGGTATGGATGCCTGGAAAGGTCTTCACTCCAGGAGAGGCAAGTACAAATACTCAGATTGCTTTTTCTATGTTTGATGGTGACACAGAATCTATAGGTCTGTATTAAGTACAGATTCAATCCAGTTTATGCTGCTGGCTATTGCTGCTTCCTACAGTGCAGGACCTATCCTGTGTGCAGCTTTGAGCTCAGAGCAAAAGCTGTTCTGTTTTTGGAACTTGTTTCTTGTTCCAAGGTCTACATCTGATGTCATCTATAGCCAAAGACAGCACACATGCCACAGGCATTCATAAAACACCTGGCGCTCGGCTTGTTACAGTCCCTTGAAGTCCAATTTGGTCCATTTTATCTTTTCTTGTCTCAGTGGCCAAGATACTGAAAGCTGGCTCTGACTGATAAATCTGGAATATTGGTACTGATCATAAAAACTAGTAAAACTCAAAGCTGAATGATTGCTTTCCATCTATATGTTGTATCCATGATATTATTTTTAATTGTGATAGGTATAACAAGCAATCCTTAAAGCTTGGTTTCTCTCAGTGGCATAGACATAGGAAGCTTTTAGTACAAGTTTAAATTGTCACTGGCTGCTGCTATAACCTTCTGGTAACATATAAAACCAAAAATTTTCAACAGTACTTTATTAATCCCCTCTGAGTTCCTGCCAGGGTGGCACAGCAAAGTGCTAAAAATGTTTGGCATTTTGTCATTTGAAGTTTTATGTACAGAGATGAAGGTAAGTGATATGTCTATTTGTAGCTGAAGAAAGTCAGAAGGAAAAATATAGGAAAAGTGAATGGGAGTTCGACCTGGAAGAATTGTATCTGTATTGCATGGAAGAGGATGATTCAATTGAGGAATAGCTTTCTGTTATATCACCAGGTGGCAACATTAGACTTAACTAAGAGGGCAGATCAGTATGTAGACTGGTGCAATTGGATTCCAGGGCACAACTATAATAGTATTTATGTCTTCCTTATGTCATGAAATAAGAGAATGTCTAATGACTTTTCAAACTGTGCTATTTCTGGACCTCATTTTCAAAGTAGATTCCAATTTAGAATCCATATTTCTTAAGAGAGAAACCTTCAGAATCTAAATTTGATGAAGTCATACAACTAAGAAGCCAGCAAGATTCTCTTTGCAGTTACTTTCTACAATGTCTTAAACAAGTTGCAACATTATGTATATGTTGCAACAGGAGCATGAGTTTTCAATGAAAGGAGAAAATTAGGTTAATTCTTTTTTAACTTTTTTTAAAAACTTATTAAAAAGTTTCATTTTTTAAAAAAGGGAATACTTATACTACTGCACTATTTTCTATTTATTGGCACGTTTCATCCAGAAGTTTCAATAAATTTTACATATTCAAAGCTTTGGAAATGCATATGCAGACAACCAACTGGACTGATTGACAGGATGTTAAAATAGACAACAGAGATGGTTTTAAGAATGTTTTATTAAATAGTTCCTCACTAATAGAGACAATTTTTACTCTCTGAATTGTTCTTGTGAAGCTTTGAAATGTATGAGTTTAAATAAATCTTATTCTTTGCAAGTAATGTAATTTTAATGAAGCTGAATATAAAAGAAGTTATGTAAAACAAATATAAATTCTTTTAGAACAACTATGAAAGGAAGGTCTTATTTGATGATGTAAAAAAAAAATAATTTTTTTGGAATTCAACTTGCAATTACATTTCCTTTTCCTGTTCGGTTTTTTACTTTTCTGTTGTCTTTGTCTGTCTTGTCTGTAGGTGGATTTTTATAAGACTTTCAACTGACTGACAAAATTAAAATAAACCAAAATTCTCCATTCTCCAGCCCAGGGATTTCAAAATAAGTGAGAGTGCATATTTTGAACTGTGACTCATAATTTTGTATAAATGCTGGTTGATTTGTATAAATGCTAATAGAGTATTTAACTTTCTCCTACAATCTGTCTTATTTTTCTCAGTAGATCAATAAAAAAACCTACATATCTGTAGGTTTGTCCTGTCCTAAAAATACTACCTGCTTTGGTGTCATATCTTGTGGAATGCATGCAGAAATAATGCCTATGAAGGGTGGAAAGGAAGCAGAAAAAGAAGATGTACTCAAGTCTACTTCACAGCTTAATAGGTTGTATGCTTGTCTAAGTTATCTTGTATCAAAGAAAGAGTTAATCAATTGATTTCAAATATCCTGCATCCAAAGGCTTCTTCCTTTCTTCATGAGTTTCTTATCTCTCTCATTTTAATGGTGAGAGCAGGAACACTATGTATATGCAGTTCCACTGTAATTCAATTCTGTGCCTGGGAAGATCACGGAACAGATCCTCCTAGAAGCTATGCCAAGACACACGGAGGACAGGAAGGCGATTTGAGACAATCAGCACAGCTTCACCAAGGGAAAGTCCCCTCTACTCTGCTCTGATGAGACTCCAGCTGGAGTCCTACATCAAGCTCTGGAGTCCTCAGCACAGGGAGGACATGGACCTGTTGGAGTGAGTCCAGAAAAAGACCATGAAGATGATCAGAGGGATGGAGCCCATTTCCTGTGAGGAAAGTCTGATCAAGCTGGGATTGTTCAGCCCGGACAAGAGAAGACCCCGGGGAGACTTTATTTTGGCCTTTGAGTACTTAAAGAGGTCTTATAAAAAAGATTGGGACAGCCATTTTAGCAAGGCCTATTGCCATAGGACAGGGGGTAAATGGTTTTAAACTGAAGGAGGTTTGATTTAGGTTGGATATAAAAAAGAAGCTTTTTACAATGAGGATGGTAAAACATTGGTACAGATTGCCCAGAGAGTGGTGGGTACTCTATCCCTGGAAACATTCAAGGTCAGGCTGGACGGGGCTCCAAGCAATCTCATCTAGTTGAAGATGTCCCTGCTCATCGTAAGGGGCTTGGGCTACATGACCTTTCAAGTCAAACTATTCTATGATTCAATTTATTCAGTAGAAATACAGTTTCTTGATTTTTGTCATATATAGGTGTGGTGATTTTTCCACAATCACTTCTTTATGCAGAAGAATATAAGCATATTTTAGTATACAAGAATAACTCCTCTAAATCTTTGTATTTTACAGATCCAAGAGTTAAAGAGTCTGAGGCAGTTCTAAATTCAAGTCGGAGATTTCAACAAGTAGAGATTGCTAGATGCGCAAGACTGTAACCACTTACATCCCAAAACTATGACCCCAAAACCTGGTCATAGCAACTACTTATGTGAATATTTACACTACTTAAAGTCTGCCACTTATTCCTTTGTACCACACTGGTTGATTGCCCAAGATCACATTAAACGCAGCTAAGCATAACATGTAAATTAAAAATGACCCTGAAAGATCCCTTTCAAGTACCCCTTCCTTCTCTGCTTCATTTTAATGAAGCCATATGGATCAGGGGCTGTTATAAGTCCTGTTTTTGTCTACTCCTGCTGTAAATGTTTTATTTCTCCCAGGACAATAAAAGGACTATTCCCTTATATTAACTGCAAAATTTCCTTTTTTGACCATAAATACCCAGCTCAGAGAATTGTGCTGAGGCAGAGTTAATTTTCATCACAGCAGCTAGTATGGGGCTGTGTTTTGGATTTGTGCTGAACACAGGGTCGATAATACAGAGATGTTTTTGTTATTGCTGAGCAGTGCTTACACAGAACCAAGGCCTTTTCTGCTTTTCACATTGCCTTGCTGTCAAAGAGGCTGGGAGTGCATGGGAGGATGGGAGGAGACACAGCCGGGACAGGTGATCCAAAGGGACCACAGGGATATTCTGTACCATATGATATCATGCTCAGTATATAAAGTGGGGGAAAGAAGGAGGAAGGGTGGGAAATTTGGAGTGATGGTGTTTATCTTTGCAAGTAACTGCTACATGTGATGGGGCCCTGCTCTCCTGGAGATGGCTGAACATCTGCCTTCCCATGTGCAGCTTTTGCTTTCCCTATTAACTGTCTTTATCTGAACCCACGAGTTTTCTGGCTTTTACGCTTCTGATTTTCTCCCTGATTCCAGTGGTGGGGGAGTAAATTAGCAGCTGAGTGAGGATTGACTGCTGGCAGGGGTTAAAACATGACGGAAATGAAGACAGCAACAAAAATCCAAATGGCACTTCTATTTTTTTGGGTTTTTTTTTGTGATAGTATGGGGCAAAACCACAATGTGGAATTTTATATAAAATAATAAATGCATGCAAGTCACTTATATCTGCAGAAATGTTATGCTGTATTGTACAAATACATGGGAAACAAAACATTAGCTCAGAACACAGGAAAATGGATTAAGGAATTGCCATTTTTCAACTATTTTCCTAAATTTGAATGCTCATTAACTATGTAATAGAATGGAAGAACTTAATTACCTGGTTTATAAAAACAACACCACTGAAAATTTAATTGCAATGACAGTTCTTCTAGAAAATTTTTGGTTAACTTGCAGTGACAAATACGTGATAAAATGAAGTTGATATACCGGCAAAAAGACAACATAAAATGTTGAAATGTAGCAGTATAGAAGCTATCAGAGTTTTATCTATCTAGGAGATAGATGAGAACTAACAGCACTGTCAAGAAGGGAATTAAAAGATGGTTTTTCACCACAAACATAGATACTGTTAAAATTATGCATTTTGTATGGATCACAAACCTTACACTTTGCTGCTAAGTGAAAATTCATTAAACTGACATTACTACTGCAGATTAGAAACAGTTGTACTAAAGGAAATAGCATGACTATTGAGGTGATAGAAATAACTGTTTGAAACATATCAAATATAAAGTCAAATATAACCATGTCAAATAATAAGACCCCAAAAAAAGTTAGAATGTGAGTCAGATACGGAACTGCAGTACAAAATTGCCTACAACAGAAAGTATTGCAGTAGTGGGATACAGCTGAAGACAAGATGAAAAAAATATGAAAGTCAAAGAGCAAGCTTAGTCAAACTCTTTCTGAACATAGGTATATGTTGAAAGACACTGGAGAAACAATTGAACTAAGTTAAATAGCTATGGCAATGAAAAAATATTATTTTTTTCTGAAATGTCCTGTACGATAGTTTTAAGGTTTTGTTTTACAGAAAGAATAATTTTATTTTTTTCAGATAATTCATGATTTTAAGACATTGCCATATACTTCTCAACCATCTCTTTGAGATAGAAAAGTCCTACCAGTTTTTCTTATCTTTCAATCATCCCAGTGCTCTTTTTTGCACTTATTCCAGTTTTGCTCTTCTAAAATATTTTCAATACAACTGCACATAATATTCAGTATAGATGCTATGGAGTTATATAATAGTACTGCATAGTTTACCTTCAAGTTCTAATGAATCTCAATGTTTTATTTACCTTTTTTTTTTACCTTTATTTACCTGTTTTGACTTAAGCAAAAAACTACCTACAATAATTTTAAGATTTTTTTTCCGAATAACTAATATAGATATCTGTAAGGATGTTTCATTAGATATAAAGGTAAGCTCAAGAAGAAACGTTCTATTTAATAACACCTACATTCTTGAAGAGTCTTTTAACACAGCCCTTTGCTAACAAGGGGTCTGACTGGCAGCCTGTGCAGATGTCTGGCTATAAACTCCCCAGAAACTGGGGGGAACACTGTTAGGCAGGTATCTGCCATGGTACAGAAGAAGACAGGTGCATGCCAAGCTACTCTGTAGACTTGGTCTGACTGTCTCATGTCTTCCAGAATGCTCTTTGGTGTTCCTTCCCCTTGATGAGCTCTAGTCCCTGCTCTTAGCTGAATATAGACACATATTTCCCTCCAAGTATGTCCTTGCTGATTGTCATCTGCTGCACCATTAAATGTTATTAAAAAAAAAAAAGTAATAAGAGCTATTTCTTTCCCACCTGAGACCATAGCCATTGGTTCTAATTGCATGCTATCTCACACATCATCGTCTGTTTTGCAATGTTATGTATTTTAGATTGAAAACAAATCATCCCGTGTATTTTAATATGTTGGTTTTCATTTATATTGTTGATCATTGCTCCAGAAACCTGTCCCTCTTCTATCTTATTTGCTTTTTTTAAAGTAACTTCAATTTTGGCTGAATTCTTCAGAGACATTTTGAGGGCAATATTTTTTAAATCTCTTTCGGGGTCATTATGCTTCAGCATTTCTCTGTTTAGCAGGAACCTATTTTATTGCCTGACCCAGACAAGTTACTTTTCTTTGATCTTTACTGAGCTACATTCAGCATCTATTACACTGGATACTTCAACAAAACATGAGCAATAGTTCTGTGATGGTGGTCCAGCACAGGCCCTTATGGCAAACTGCTGTAAACCAATACAGGCAGTTTAAAGAAACCCGCTCTTGGACAATGATAACAAGCACAGGTCAGCTCATCAGCAGTCCTTTACTTTTTAGTAATGTATGCATGTGCTTCAGCTGTGCAAGTCTCTGGCCTTTATCCGACTGCAGGGCCAGGAGGATCCCTGTTAAAGAATTTTAACAGTTGAATTTTGGTCATTAAGATGCAGAAGAGAAAATAAACAGATGATGTTATTTGAAATATGAAAAATGTAAGCATGATGCTTATGAGACTGGTAAATAAATGCTATTTAATAATTTTTCAGCTCAAAAATAACTAACTATATATATTTTATCTTGGATCTTATTATTAATAAAAATCAGTCAGCGTGCTAGAAACGGGAATCAATGATAAATAAAGAACTAATTATACAAAAAATAAAAAAACCCCAGAGATGTCTGCAAATGTTTTAATACTTTTATACTGTTATTAAAAATTTACTACTTTGGCATGAAAAATATCAGAGTCAGAGGGGATTATGAACAAAGCTCATCAAGGTTATAGAGAAAAAAAAATAAGGGAAGGTAATAGTATCCATTAGAAAAAACCCTCTACATGGCCATTTAAAGGACAGCAAAGAAGAAAAGAGCAAGAGGATACTCAGAAATAGAGTAGACCTTTACTACAGACAGAAGCTAAAATGCTAATATTGCTATGTATGAATATTTCAGTACAGAAACACACATTCAACAGATATTTTTCCACTTTTAGCTATATGAAGATGATTAATAGTTTTCCTGTCCTCTGTTAACTGAGGCAAGTTCAAATACCTACCACAGACACACAGGCTCATCAAGCCGGTGCAACTTGTATTGGTTATTGATACACAGCATAGTCCATCCAAACCTGCTGTATTTACCATTTGTTTCATGCAATCCTTCCAGACCACGCAAAGTGATTGCCTCAAGCTGATCTTGGGAGCACCCTGAAGAAGACAACCTATCATAGTCAAAATCTCAGAATAAATGTAACCTCCTATTTGCAGAGTTTGAACAGACTGAGAACTCAGAGGACTGGCTAGAAATAAATTTGAAGAAAAATAATCCAAAAAAAATGCAATATAGTGAAGTATAGTAACATAGTTCACAATAATCACCACATGTGTAAGGAATTAATATATTCAACAGTTCTGATTTCATGCTGTGCTGGGGTTACAAGTTTAAGTTATGAATATAGTTGTACTAAAATTTTGGAGCTCAATTTAGTGCAGCATTTTTATTAAAAAAGTTATGCTACACTAGGACTAGAACATGTAGCCAACTGAAAAAATACAGGCTGTCTGAGGTGAAAAATAAGGAAAGAAAGTCATACTACATAGTCAATACCATGCAGTTACCTAGGTCAGATAAACTGTATTATAACATAACTGAAGCACGATCACATAACTAAAAGATAAAAACCAGTTAATCCATTTCTTATGGCTGTCTCTATCGAGGGAGGAAGTCACCTTGAATAGATTTTGTGCTATATTTGGCAAGAAAGCTATAATTCCCAGACAATACAGTAACTAAAAGGTGCTAATACAAACCATGTGTAAATCAGGGAGGTTCTGAGTGTCACTGATTTAATTTTGTATAAAGAATTTTGTGAAAGGCAGACTGAAATGTCTAATTCTGACTCTCAGATTTTTAAAAAATGTTGAAAACTTTCAGATGGTAAAAGAAGAAATTAAAAAATTAGTCAAATTTTAGACAAAATTTCTTGTAATGAAATGCTGAAAAGAACTGAGTTATTAGCTATCAGACAGTAAATTTACATTAATGTAAAGAAAGTGTTGAAGATATTTCCCCATAGCTGGAAAATAAAACCATAGAAATTCACACTGAAAAATAATTGTATTTCACGCTAAGGATTAAAAATGCTATTATCAATTGCAACACTGCATCTTTCTTCTTTTGTCCTCTAAACACAATATGCTTTTTAATACACCAAATTATGTTTTAAACAAAGGCGATTTCTTTTTCAATTCTTCTTTTATACAATATGAATCTCTGCTAAGTTTCACTTAAGTTTTCACACAGTGCAGAATTCCTAGAACTAGACCTCTTCTCGGGAGTAAAATTTCCATAGAAAAGATAATATACAACATAGGCCACGACCTACTATGTCTCTGCAAGCTGGTATCTATTCTTAGTTGCAGTCTCTAGTGGAGCTGAAGTGCTCAACACTACAAAGAAACAAGTCTGTGGAGATCAGAGATTAGTTTCATCAAGCCTAAGGAGCTAAAGAGCATTTTTAAAGAACAAACAACAGAGTAGCACTAGATAACCAGGAATTAATTGTGCAAATGAAGAAAAGCCTGAGAAATCGGGACTAAATTTGGAAAATTGTTAAAGCTCCCTTGATTAGCTGTTGTCGTAGTTTGGTCTAGGCCTTCCTTGGTGACCAGCTTGTAACCAAGGAAGTGCCCAGATTTACCCAGTATTCCCTACGATTTTTACGTAAACTGGGGTATAAGAAGAAGGGAGGAAAGACCTTCACTCTCTTTCCTTCCGGCAGCTTTGGAGGTGCAGATCTCCCTGTGTTGAGTCTGTCGGCTTGGAGAGTGAGGCCTGGTAAGGCCTTGTCGACCTTGGGAGGCAGAGGCTGCCGGCAGTCACCCCAGCGTGACTCTCCATTGTCCCAAGGAGAGTAGCAAGATATTCTCTGCTAATTCTTTTAGTTGATAGACCTTGGGCTACTGATCGGGACAATATATATATATATATATATATATATATATATAATTTTGGTTTTTGTTCTTCCCTTCCCTTTTCCCTTTTCCCTGTGAAATTATATATCTATGTATTTCAACTGTATATAACTGTAAATATATTTATATACATTACTTTGTCTCTCTCTCGTTTTCGGTTCTTTTGGGTTTTTTCCCCTCTTCTCCCTTGGTTTGGGGTGGGGGGGGACTTCTTATGGTAAGGTTTGGAGACTTGGCAGGGAGCCAGCTCGAAACCATAACAGCTGTAAAGCACAAAATATTAAATTATGCCAATTGACTTTTATGTGTCAGTCTTATACTGAAAAACATGAATTTAGAAATATGCTATATCTGGCTTAGCTGTTTCAGAAGAAAAATCCAATATAATGAAAAAGGTCAAATACAGATTAAAATATGTTAGTCTTATCGAATTCCTAATAATTTTTCAGTTTGAATTGCTTTTAATTTTTTTAAAGCAGATCATTTGACATTCACAATCTGATTACGATTAAAGGGTTGCACCAGTTTTAGCTTATTTAGCTGACAGAACAGAAGAGAAATAAGTAAAACAGGATTCTTAAAATGTCATCTTCCCTTTATAACACCTAATATAGTTGTTGAGAGCCTGTAGATGAAACGGGTTTTAATTTATAATGGGGGGAGACTTCGAGCAGGATCATGGCTTTCCTATCCTTATCATATCATTCCACTGCCTACTCCAGTAAAAAAGCAGGAAGAATAATATTTCTCTGTAGATCAGAGTTCCAGAGTTTGACAAACTGGCTATTTTTATGGACTGTCATGAATAACGATAACAATAACGAAATGATTAAAGTCTTAAAAAGAACATGAAAACAGAATAAAAATTAAGGATGAAAGAGGTATAAGAACCTTCTTTTGGAATTTTGTTTTCATTTCTTAACCCATCAGAGAAGGTAGACAGCATCTTCAGTAGGTTTCATGACAGTTTTAAAAAATTAATTATTTTTAGGATCAGAAAGCCGTTGAACAACCCTGAAAAATTGTATAACAAAAAAAAAAAATAAAACAAACAAACAGACAAACAAAAAAACACAAAAAAACCCCCCATCCATTTCAGAGAAATGAGTTTAGCCAAAGCTTGGACAGACTTTCTGGATTTCCTTGTTTTGAGATAAAGAACCTAGGAATTTATGAGGATTAAGTCTAGCAAAATAGATTCCTGATTCTATTTGCAGTTTATTAATATTAATAGATTCATAATGACCTACTGTTACCCCATATCAAAATATCTACTTTTTGTCACCAAAACAAGAGAGAAGAAAAAATATCTAGTAATGATGAAGGAAGTGAGAGTCTGGTCGTGGTCAAGTAATGGACAAACTAGGTAAATCCATTTTTATTTGTCTATTCTTCATTTAAACAGAAAAAAAAAAAGTCATGCTAAAGGTGAGAAAAGGGATGTTTGGAACAAGATAATCTTTCAGGTCCCTTTCAACCAAAAACATTCTATGATTCTATGACTCTTGTAATTTTTTTCAGGCACAGCTCAATGGAAAGCTCTATGTCAGCTGTCATCTCAAAGTGCAGGTTTTGGTACTGTTTCAAATAGCTGACATATCAAATTTGTTTTAGGTGGATATGTGAAAACACGTAACTCTTTCAGTATGTTGATATCACAAGTGCCAAACCAAAAAGTATTGAAAAAAGGAAATTTTAAAAATAACATTTAAACATTAAAAATGGCAATAAAATACTATATATTTTAAATAATCCATATGCATATGCTAATAAATATTATTAAACATAAGAGTAATTTTACTATTTTCTCTCTAAAAATGTCAATGGCATTAATCATGTTACCACAAATATAGTTTAGTCTGTCTCTTTATCTTCAAATTTAATTTTTACTAAATTTATTTACATATTTAGATTATTACTTATCTTAGTTGCAAACATCCAATCAAAATCCCTCCTATAGGATTATGATAATATAGCTCCTTACAATCCTTGAAAGAAATTCAACAAGTAGAATAAAATCATAGTATAAATCCATGATATGTGATTTTGTACCTTCTTAAATATGAGAATTGATTAGATAGTTAGTTTGTAAGGTACTTGAAAGAATCTAAAAGAACTTTATTTTTTCATTGTTGGAATGACCATGATGTGTTAAATTCACTTAAAAGAGGGTAAGAAACAGGTCAAATCTCTTAGAGCTTTGATTAAGCAATTAATTCTATGAAAAAGAAGAAAACAGCAACCTTCACTTCATTAGACTCCACCAAAAGGGTCAGTCACTGACAGATAATAGAGAAAATGAAAAATAAGAGGAGGATTTATTTTAATGAAGATATTTTTCCAGGTTAAAGAAGTTAATATAACATGCAAAGTTACACAGCTCTTTTATTTTTTCTTGAAGTAAGTGGATTAAGATGAAATTTCAGGACCTAACAGCAAAATAGCTTTAATTTTATGAAATACCAGAGACCACTCAATACTTTTTCTAAGAACGGAGCATAAGACTCAGAAAATAGAGCATTTGGAAACCACTGAGTTCCTGTCTGCCCTTACAAACTACATTCATTTCCCTGTGTTCAGAGTAATAAAATATGATTACCTCCATTCTAAATTTGTCGGAAGCTCTTTACTCTATTTCTCAGTTGCTATGAAGTCCATCCACACAAAGCAGATGACTGACTTTTCCCCTTCTGAGAACAAGACTGTGCATAAAACATCCAGTTAATGTGTATTTGAACTGACAAATAAAATCTCCATTTAATTACGCGATCTGGGAAAGAGGGTTGCATCCACGGTACTTCTCAGAAACCAGGAATTTTATTTCACAACAACCATGTTTTCTGACTAGATTGTGTGGCATGAAGCAACCCCGTAGCAGCAGTCAGGACACTCTTCCTGGTTCTGGGACAATGTGATTCCAGTAACATGGAATCACAGTAATCTAACTAGCTTACTGAGGGTTCCTACAACTTGGGACCATGCTTTAACCACCAGAATGCCAACTATTAGAAGATCGCTAATACTACCAGGAAAAATACTTTCCTTGAAGAAAAAGGTTTCCTCATCAAAAAAATAAAACCTCAACTTGTCCCCCCCACTACCCCACCCTAACACCCCCAAAGAAAACCCCCACAAAACCAAAACCAACCAACCAACCAACCAACAAAAGAGAAGCTTCACAACATCTACAGAAATTGTAGACATCTAAATGAAGCATTGGGTATTGTAAGGAATAATATGAATTATGTCAGAATAATGAATCATGATGTTCAATTCATTCCAGTTTCATAAAATGGCCATCAGCTTTGAAACACAGAAATTATTTTTGTTCTTCAGTTATAGAAATTGGTTTATTTCATTCATTCACAAGGCTAAGGTGAAATGAACGAAGGAGACTTTCACTTCATATGAAGTTGACTGTCTAATTTCCCTAATGATGTTCTAAGCACACCATTCCACTGAACTTGTTTGAACTGCCCCTGGGCTCTGGTCTTCTTTGATATCCCCTAGAAATTTGTCACATATACACATAGACCTCAGCTGGACTGTATGCTCAGGAGAAGGAGAACAACAGGAGCAATCCACAAAATTCTTTATTCTTCAACAATAATGAAGTTTGCAAACTGTTTTTCATCTGTACATCCAAATACATCATGTTTTTCAAAGAAGATCTTCAGTGTATATTTTTTCTTACTGTGGGATTTTTATGGTGGTGGAGGTAAAGAGGAGGAAGAAGAAAAAAGTAACAGCTTGTGAAAAATAAGACAACTCAGAATATTCATGTAGCACATGTACTAATGGAGGATGAATTTAAGCATTAAATAATAGCCCATAAGAAAAAGGAATTACCTGGGCTAGTAAACAGAATTTTGCAGAAGAGAAATATAGGTGCCTTTGCAGATACATTTGTGAATGTATTTGTGTTTGAAGAGGAGAGCGCAGAGGAACATCTGCATAGGTTCCTCTTTGACCAGAATTTCTATTCAGCAGTTTTTTCCTGAGGAAAATGTTGTGGAAATAGTTACATTTGCATGAAAAAAAAAAATCTTTGGTAAAAATACATTAACACAATGTCTCACAGAAGCACTGCAGTGTATTATGTATGTTAAAGCTCTGATGGTATAGGGCTGTTGAGACGATAAGGTTCACATGCTTGGACGAGAATCTCTGCAGGGGTGATGCATAAGATTAATTTTAAATGCAAACTGTAGCATATATAATTATAAAATATATTTTTTATTTCACTGTGGCTAAAGTGATTAAGTTTTATGAAGTTAATTAAGTGGCTAATCCTCCTAATATAGGAAAATAATATCAGAAATCAAACAGAGTGTTTCCTTCCGCACAAAAAACCATTGAAATCTTCACAGGAAAGCTTTTATTAAAATTCTTTCAGGATGTGTATTACCCACGAATTCATTTTTAACTTCACATCAGTCCAATACATGATCCAAGCCATGCCATGGAAGGTGATTATATAAAAAATGAAATTCCATGCAAAAATTCTACAAAGATCAACTTTCTCAAAAAGGAAATAACGTCACAGTCAAGGAATGTTAATTTCACAAATAAAATACAGCAAAAGAATGGATTAAAACATTAAACCAAGAGATTGGTTTAAGTTGGAGCTTTATTTAAAAAATAGCCAATCTTCCTTTGCGTTATCTTGTGTTCAGATAGTTTCTTCTTCTGCATGGCCATTACTTGTCTTTCACTTAGACAAGCCCTTTTTAGGAGGAAGATGGGGGCAGATTTTCTGCTTAAAAATCTAACTCCCAATACTATTGTTTGATCTGACGACTAGATTTTACATTACATAGTGACATGAATCAAACTGTCAAAGCGGTGTTTTCTCTAAACAAAGATTTCCACCTACTAGAAGCCCTGTAGTCTCGGAGAAAATTGATTGGCAATACTCACAGTAAAAAGAGAAAATAAATAACTTTCAACTTCATTCATCAAGGACAAAAAAGACAATTTAGTTGCATCACCTCTGTGTAGCCAGAGAAGACAAATCCTTCGCACTCCTGTCACTCACAATCTCCTATGAACAAAAACATCAAAAGAACTAAGTACCTTCATTTGAAGTAAGTGAGGCCATCACTTTAGTCCTTTCATATGAAGGGGAACTGTGAGCTCTGTTCTAAAGAAGTAGTTCTTTTAATTTCAAGCACTACACAATGTTTCCTCATGTGCAAAGTTATTTCCCTTTGAGGATGCCTTGGCTTTAATCTGTTCACACAAGAACACTCCCTGCACGAACAGTGTTCCTTGAATGTAATAATTTTCACTTCCCTTCTCAGAAGTGTTAATCTTGCTGGTGTGTTCATACACTGTTAGGTGATCACATTTGTATTATGTGATGCATCATGCAAGTGTGCAATATTAAAGTGGCTTTATTACAGCCACAAATAGTCATTGGAGCTCATTGATCATTTCTCTCAGTTCTTTGTAGTTCAAATTACACTACATAAAACTGAAATATGTTTATGAGCATCTTAGTAGAAGATGGTTAATTTTGTGTTGTGAGTAAATGGTGAAATACCCTTTAAAAGGTTGAAATATATAAAATGTACATTTTTATAATGCCAAAGGAAGATGTCATAATGACACTTTCTGGGAGGTAAAATACCTAAACTTTGAATCCAGGCAATTTTGTTGTTGTATAACAGACAGATTTATGCATCCCTTTACGAGTTCAAACTTGAATTAAAATTTCAAACTATTATATTAATTTTTTATTTAGCTGATAATACAAGCCATCAGCTATGCTCAGTAGACAGTCCTTTTTCATACTACAGGAATAAAAATATACAGTAAGCAATATGCCAAGCAAACTGCATTTGCAAGAGTGCTTCCTTTATTACTCCTAATAATTTCAAAGAAGAACGGAGCAATTAAATTGTCCTCACCAGCTGACCTGCAACTATCCAAGTACCATAGGAGAAGAGGCATCTTTGAAAAGTAATGCATTATTTAATATTTTCATTTTCACTCTATTCCTGTGTAAGATTTTAATGAATCTACAAAAAAAATTGGAAGAATATATACAAAACTAAAAAGCTCTTCAGGCTTTATGAAAATGTTGCTGTTTCCACATCTTACAAAGCAATACTTCTTGGTTCAGAGACATTACTTTAGCATTTCTCAAAATTTCTGGAATTTTTAAATTTCGAAAGACAAATCTATAATGACATCCAAGGAATGCCTTACTTACAGTTATGGAAGGCCAATCGTCCTCAAGACAGGAGGAAGTCTCACACCAGGGATTTCTTCTATATCCTGACTTTTCCACTGTATTATCATTCTATAAGAATTAATTAATTATTACCCTTTTCATTAGCAAAATCTGGTGTAGACCTAGAAATAAATTTATAAAGAAATGTCACCTTTATGAGAGACTAAACAAAAAAGATACAATATTAACATCTTTGTGTGGAAACAAAATTATCAGAATTTTATGAATCAGTTCTTCTCCTCTAATTACTCCATCACTCATTTTCTCCCCACTGAAACTAAGCAGAGCTATTTCCCTCACATGAGGAAAAATTTCCCTGTCAACCACTGTGACATTAGATTGACAAAGTCCAAGTGGGCTCAGTACAGTAACACTGCTAGATGAAGAAAATTTTATCAATTTCGTTACAAAAACAGAAAGTAAAAAACCTGCTTATGAACCACTGACTACATATGGGACGTCAATACTTGCAACAGTTTGCTGAGTAACGTACAGAACACAGAGTTAAGTCTGACTAACTATTTAATGGTAGAGCTACTTGAGCTATGCTTTGCTTGGGAAAGATCTGCATCCATCATTATTCTCTTCACATCTGTTGCAGTTCTCAGCAGTGAGACCCCATGACCCAGCAGGCTGTCTCCTTCAGAAGCCTGGAAAATTAGCCTTTGTTTCAGAACTTGCCCTCTAAATTTACAGTGAGCAGACTTTATCCTACGACTAAGCCCATTGATTTAAAATGATGGGTTTATGGTACAGGAGAATACAAAAGAGCTGAGAGAAGTCTGTAATATTTGAGATCTAACTCTTGAGTTAGTCAGGATGTGACTTAGTAGAAGTCAGCTCCAGTTTCTAACAGAAATTCCTGAGAGAGTTGCCTAACTGCCAATGATTTGGAGTGGTTTTCCCCTCTTTTGGTATCTTTGCATTGGAATTCTGTCAGCAAAACGTATCCTCTGAGCCGGTTCGTCCACAGCAGTTATTACTCAGCCAGGTTGACAAAGTGAGTAACAGTAGCTTGTAGCATCATTTGTCACCATTTTAAACTCCCTTTCTCTTTTTGACTCAGCTACAGTTCCAAAATAGAGGACTACAAGTTCCTACTAGAAAAAAAGATGTAAAAGGTAATGAACTTCTTCATCCAAATCACAAAAGGAGTAAAATGAACCTTTTCACTAATGGCAGCAGGGAGGATTCTCTTCTCTCGTTTGTTAGGCTAAACTAACCTACTCTGCCTCTCAGTTCCCACTGACTGTGGTTCACTCTGGATTGGCTTTGGTGTAAAAGAAAATAGAATTTGACCTGGAGACATCAACATGCCAGATGACAGGAATGATTGAAAATCTGCAACTGAGACCCAGGTATTAGAAAATAGGTATTGAATTTCTGTATGCTTGATCCTTCTACTTAATCCCAGAAATAACCATGGTGACCATTGCAGGAAAATGTCCACAAAGGTTAAATGCAATAAAGCCCATGTGTCAGAAAGCAATGACTGATTTAAGTCCTCTCAAGCTTTTGCAGTTCCCCATAATTAAAGAAGTTGTTTATATATATATTTATAATGTATTGTGTAAATACTAGAGATAGTATAAAACTGAATTTGAAATTGTCTATGTAAACCAAAGGTATTGAATTTGCATGGTGAGCTTTTGGTAGTGGAGGGGCTACAGAGGCAGTTTCTGTGAAAAGCTGTCAGAAACTTTCCCTGCGCCTGACAGAGCCAATGCCAGCCGGCTCCAAAATGGACCCACCGCTGACCAGCACTGAGACCATCAGCAATGGTGGCAGAATCTCTGGGATAATGTTTTTCAGCAAAAAAACCCTGAGCTACTGTAGCTGAAGAGGGGAGTGAGAATATCTGAGAGAAACAGCTCTGTAGACACCAAGGTCAGTGAAAAAGGAGAAGAGGAGATGCTTCAGGCACTGAAGCAGAGATTTCCCTGCAGCCCATGGTGATGACCATGGTGAAGTAGGATGTGCCCCTGCAGCCCCTGGGGGTCTATGATGGAGCAGAGATCCACCTGCAGTCCATGGAGGACCCCACACTGGAGCAGGGGGATGCCTGAAGGAGGCTGTGATCCCATGGGAAGTCCACACTGGAGAGGGCTCCTGGTAGGACCTGTGGCCCCATGGAGGGAGGAGCCCATGCTGGAACAGGTTTGCTGGCAGGATGTGTGACTGCAGGGGACCCACACTGGAGCAGCCTGTTCCTGAAGGACTGCAAGCTGTGGAAAGGGATCCATGCTGGAGCAGTTTGTAGGGAACTGAAGCTTGTGGGAAGGATTCATTTTGGAGAAGTTTGTGAAGGACTGTCTCCTGTGGAAAGCACTCCACACTGGAGCAGGGGAAGAGTGTGAGGAGCAGCAGAGGCAATGTGTGATGAGCTGATCACAACCCGTATTCCCTGTCTCCGTGAGCAGTTTTGGGGAGGAGAGGAAGTTTCTGGGAAGAGGGAGGGATGGAGGGAAGATGTTTTAAGATTTGGTTTTATTTCCTATTATCCTAGTCTGAATCGATTGGTAATAAATTCAGTTAATTTCCCCAAGGCTGTTTGGCCCATGATGGTAATTGGTGAGTGATCTCTCCTTGTCCTTATCTGACCCATGTCATTACATTTTTTCTCTCCTGTCCAGCTGAAGAGGGGAGTGACAGAACAGCTTTGGTGGGCACCTGGCATCCAGCCAGGGTCAACCTGCTACACCAAATATTGTATTGTATGATACAATACATCCCAGTGGCAAATATGCAGCCTGCGTGATACTTGCCATATCATTATATAGCATGCATTACCAGCTAAAGGGTTTTGGTACTGTTTAATCTCCAACACAATTATTTACCAATGTCTTCTGTTCCATTAATCCAAGCAATTCATATTTTTTCAGATTTCTCAACACAAAACAGCAACGTCTGCCTGTCTAAAGGGTTTAAGTTTATGTGCGATAAAATGTTTCACTCTGATTGAAAGTTGTGCTATCTAGGGAATTATGGAAGTACTGCAAGTGGCACCAATCACCAAACAAACTCCAAGGGGGAAGAGGAGGATTTGCCCTTTTTCTCACTATATGAAATACAAAATAAAAAAAGAATCTTTTGGTTCCTTCCCTCCCCCAGCTTTGTCTTTCACAAGCACTAATCCTCTCTTGGGTTTTCTCCAAAGGTTTTATGGACCACTGTATGAAACATGCTGTCATACTGATCATTGGAAGATGACACTTTTAAAAATATAAATCCAGAGAGAGCGTGATAACCTTCATTGTCAAATAGAAGGCAAAAAGGCAGCAAATGTACTCAAGTGAGTTTTTAAAGCTAAGTATGAGGGTGACAGAAAGACTGAAGAGCTAGTCAGCCTGGCTATGTCTGGTGGTTAGAAGGAGTAAAAGATGATTACTTTTGGAATTTAAAATATTGCAGATGGTGATATTGTGTCTAAAGGAAATTTTCAGTGGAGAACATTATTTAATAAGCAATGAACAAAGAAGAATAACTCGAACCAGTACAGAGTATTACTTGCCATCACCACCCTCAAACAGCCATCTATCAGAGAGGTGAAAACATCAGGCTTTTCAGAATTATTTTTGATATGGAAAGTAAAATAAAATTATGTTGGGGGGGAAGGAAGCCCAGAGAGCAAAGCAAACAAATGTATCACCCTCTCCCTTAGAATATATTGGCCTGGAGCAAAAGTCGTATCATACAAGACAAAAAGAATCAGCCCATGATGTATGAATATCATAACAGTGTTTATGTGAACTGGAAAAATGCTAAAATAAAAGTAATGAAAAATATACACCAGTCTTTACGAAACTAATCAATTTACTTAATTTTCATTGAAGTTTTCTTTGTTTCCCTTCTTCTCTTTCTTAATTTAGACCCTCTAGCCAAGTAATATATAATATTTAATGAGATCTGCATTAATGCTAATTGTTTTCAAAGCAGTTGTGATCTTTAAACTGATTTGATTTCTATTGCCTGCTTTATTAGTTTAATATGAGTTAATTCTCCTTTTGGGTGTTTCTCTTAAACTATATAATCCTTAGCTAAATGAAGTAATGCCTTTTGAAGTTGAAAATCTAGCCCCAAGAGAATGAGGGAGCTGATTTTTATTCAGTAGTGGTAGGTGATTTTTGTGCCTGCTTTAGTCACAGTGGTGGAGGTATAAAGAAGTAATTCTTTCTCAGTTTGGCACCTCAGTTTTAAACTCCAGGAAAAAAAATGTACAGGCACAAAAAATGGTATAAAGCAGTTTCCATTCACTTACCAATAAATATCCTTTCATCTGAGCTAAAGCTTGCCATGGCTGGACACAGCTGCCCAGGGAGCAGGCAGCTTCTTCCCTATCCAATAGTTAACAGTGTTCTTAAGGAAAGGGGAAGAGCCACCCTACATCACAATCCCAGATAAATCCACCTCAGGTCTTCCATACATTTATTTACAGTGTCAATCTTTTCTCCTGTTCTCAAAAAACTGTTTTTCTCTTTGGTGGCCATATTTGGCTACTACCCCATAATGCATTTGCAAAGACAAACATCAGAGTGTGTGTATTCTAATAACAGGTACTTATTTTTTTTGGGACATATAATTAACTGAGACAAGAGCCTGTCAAAGTAACAGGTGATCCTACTCAAATCTTCTCCAGTCCCACTGCCTGAATCAAACCAATGAGCCTTGGTAGTGACTACAGAAATAAATGAAAAACCCATGAGATAGAAATCTTCCTTCCCTGAAATGTCTCCCCGTGCAGTCAATGGATTTATCGTGCGTCAATCACTTTGTATCATTGGATGGACCTCAGATTCCAAATACATCAAAAAAAATACCTTTGAGAATGGGAATATTTTTTCTCTATGGCAACTGTTTAGCTAAATGAAAAACTTCAAATATAACGGTTGTTGTAATAAAAATAATAAGAAGAATAGTAATAAAAATAATTGTCTTTTTTGGCTTTGAAGTTTAAGCAAGGATGAAATTGCAGAAAACTTCAGACTAAGAAAAGAGCAAATCACACTTGATTCAGGTGTTGCTCATCTATGATCAAAAGCATATTTGGAAAACAAATTCCAGAACATTAGATGTCTGAACTAAACGTGTGTTATAAACATTGTGCTTTAACCGGGGAGGGGGTGTCTTCTTTTCTGGTTTGGTTATCAATATTCTGAATGCATGCAGAAAGCATCAGCTTTGCTCCCTTTTTCTGCTCTCATGGAAGCTTCTCCAATTTTGTTCAAAAAGTAAAAAAGGGAGAAAAAGAGACATTTTAAGGCACTCCTAAAAGCAAAAATAGAATTTGAATAACCATTCCCCAAATAGTTTTCTTGCGTTTTGAAAGAGAACTAAGTTACAGTTACAATGGAAATTATATCTTTAAAAATAACCATTCAGGATTTTACAGTGTAACAGCTTTAATTAAAATCTACATGGATCAAGCTTTTAATATTTTCTTCCACCTCCATAAACCAAATTAGTTGTGTCTCACTTTAAGGAAAGCATTTGAAATTAAGCTTAATTCTGTTTCCCAGTTTCTCTGTTCTTTATGAGGCTCAATGAGAAACAACAGAGGAGATAACATCTCATAATCTGTAAAGCTGCAGGAGTAGATAGCTTTCCTTAGCATCACTGATTTGACACTGTATTTAAAAATTAGTGTTTCTGCTCCCTAGCAATACATCGCCATCCAGTTCAGTTCTGTTCATCAAGAATGTTAGACATCAAGCGAGTAACACACAAAAGCACACCTTTTTCAGTTTAGAAACTACTGCAACATCAGCCATCAACCTAAAAATAAATAAAAATGAAAGGTTAGCAGTCTTTCCCTCCCAAAGCAGGAGATTCCAAGTGCATAACACAAATATTGGGACTTAGTACATTTGGATGTACTAGTGAAAACATATAAAACCTAGTCCTTTAAAGCAGAACAGAAGGAAAACTGCTTGGTCAGTCATCCCCTATTTGTTTCCATTCTTCCAAAATGACATTTTTGTTGTGTGAAACTTCAGTATTCTCTTCCTCTTCCTTTTCCTTAACATAATGGAGAAGTCCTGGAAGAACTGTGTTCCTAATACAAACCAACCACATGAAGAATGCCTGCAAACAACACAATGAATCTTGTCTATGCATGAAATGAGTGAAGGCAAAGCAGAAAAGCATCTAATATGCTGTACTAATACATTGAAGCAAAAGGGAAAATTTGAAAGCCCTATTACACAACACGGAAGCAATCCTAAATGTCTATTCAGGGATGATGTGTGTGAAACAGAATAATAGTTGATATCACTTCAAATCTCCCAGCTCAGCTAAGAAGTGGTCTGAGAACACAGTTACTGAAAAATTGCTGCAACAAACTTTTCATGGACTGAATACACAATAGGTGGTTTAAGTGATAAGAGGATTTAAAAAGAAACCTTTTGGTACCTTATTAATTTCAATTTTATTTCTCTAGGAAATGTTTTATTTTCACAGATTAACTAATCACTAAAGTATTAGTATCACTACAGTGTGATAAAAATACTACTATTTTTTAAAATTCCAAAGCTGAAGCAGACCTCTGATATATATAATTTTCTTGTAAATTTGCAGCAGTACAGGAATCACTGTAGTGGCCTTGAAACTAAACCTGTTCTCTGCTTCGCAGTGTTTATTTTGTGCTTGCTCATTCTGCCTGATCACTTTTGAAGCTTCCTGATATTTTGATCAAAATATGTTCAGATTTTTCAAGGCAGTCAGGGAAGAAATAGTGTGTTCTTTATCTTTTTAAAATTCATACAGATTTTTACAGCCATCAAAGCTGTCACTTAAGGTCCTTGTATAATTTGATTAGACAGAAATGCTACAAAAATTATTCATTTGTCAATAAAAACTGAGCATGCTTTTGAGAACTCACTTTTGTACAGGAGGTAGGCGAGTTTTCAGAAAAGACACAGACAAG
The DNA here is from genome assembly GCF_003984885.1 of Neopelma chrysocephalum. Classification (NCBI taxonomy): domain Eukaryota; kingdom Metazoa; phylum Chordata; class Aves; order Passeriformes; family Pipridae; genus Neopelma; species Neopelma chrysocephalum. Next base: position 38,844,826 of record NW_020897693.1, on the reverse strand, counting down.
TTGAGTTCATATTTAGCACCTGTCATCTGTTTTCTAATTAATTTTAAAATAGGGAAAATAAAGTAAACAAGAAGATAATGTATTCAATATTGTATTAATATTAATAACGTGCCCTTAGTGATATTTTTGTGCCTCAGATACTTATACCTTAGCAAAACCCCCATATAATTTATAATTAAAATCCAGATGTCTGATGTGATGGACACAGGTTGCCTTCTGTTAACTACACTGCCTCTAAGACAGTGTCCCTGAAAGTTAATGCGGGGGTAACCTGATCTGTGATATGCGTGCCTCCACAATCCACTATTTCCTGGCATTACGACTAGCACCTGGTACACTCCATGTTTTTAGCAAACTCTAATAATTAGTTCTTTAAAGGAAGTATGTGAAACTTTTGTGCACTGAAGATCCATGGTCCAAACTTCACACTTTATTGAAGAGGGAATTACAGTGGATATAATGGTCTAGAAGCTTGTATAGCTGAAGACTTAATGTCTGGCAAACAAACTCATAAAAGCAAAATTATTGTTGATGGAGCAATCTTTAGCATGCTGTTTCTTTAATTTCAATAGGTTTGCAACCTGTTAACTTGTATTGTTTTGGTTTGATATCATGCTTATACATATATTCCTATTGCTTTTACATATTCATAAAACATATTAATAAACATTAAATCCCCCATCATCTTTCCAACTGGTGTTGGTGACTAGCTTTCCATTAAGAAGTCAAGGGATATACTAATACTCAGGTCTTATGGCAGATCATATAAGAGGATACAAAAAACTTCTGTAATGCAGATGACATGAGAGTTATTTTAGAATTCTGTATTTACAAAATGATTTCATAAATACTTGGAGATGGTTTCTGAAGTTAAATAATTGCCATTACAAGCATTGATTTTGATAGAATATTTTCAAGAAATGGCAATATACATGTTCATATTTACCAGTTTAGGTTTTATAGGAGAATTACATTTAAAAAATTCACTGAAAAATATATCAAGCTGTCTATTCCTATTGTCATTCTGGTTCAATCATACAGAACGTGTTGGTGTTTACAGACAAGACAGTCTATTTTCAGCATTTTTGACCTTCCACAGATCTGACCATGAATCGACCCTGGTTCAGAGATCAGTTATAAAAGTATTAACTTAGTTGAGCATGTGAGGTCAGAAATAGAACGGAATAAAGAACAATTCTAGCTGGAGAGGCAAAATAGGTGTTCCCAAAGATTCTCATTCCTCTTGTTATAGAGACAATATTGAACTTTGACCAAAAAATAAAAAAAAAAGAGAGAGAGAGGAAGAAAGCTATTGGGTCATCAGAACCTGTTGGGAAACTTGAATTAGAAATTGAGACCAAAAAAATGACAGTCAGATGACTTATAATTTGGCTTCTCAGGCATAAAGATAGTAAGAAATGCCTGGAAGGATTTAGTGAACACATTCCACAGAAAACCGAAGGAATTAAAAAATATTTTATGACATGAAAAACAGATTTAGGGTGAGAGACAAAGTGATGTGTGGATGAAAACTGAGAAGGAATTTTAAAGGACTGATTTTATCTTCATTGTAAGCAAAATAGATATTAAGTATCTGCTAGTTGTTTCAGAATTTATTGCTGAAAGTCTCTGATTAAGGTCAAGAAACAAAAGAAAAAACAGATTTTTACGAAAAAAAGATGTATTCTATAATTATGGAAACTGACATTAAAGAAGAACTGTATTGGTTATTCTGGAAATGAAATTATTCTCTTTAAGTGACATTTTCTGGCTTAATCTTCATCCAATTTCCGGAACTGATCAGTCAGTATTTTGAACATTGATATATTTATCATTATAGAAATCAGAAAAATTGTCCTTTTAAAAATATATATTTTTTTCCTTTCTTACCTATGAGAAAATAAAGTTCAGGTGGAATAAGATTCAGATCCTTAAAAATATACAGAAAATTTTTGATATTTCCAATTATAACTCCTACCAAAACTTCCTTGAAGTGGATGCTCACCCATTACAGGCAGGACATATTCTTATCTAGACTTTCCCATCTCAATAAAATAAGAGGGGTATCAAGGAGTCTAAGTTAGTGCAATGAGTCAGTATTGGTTCTGTTTCTTCATAGAATATGATCTGTAGCCCCACGTCTGTTTTCAGTTTCAAAGTTTACCAGGCATTTCTAAATGTTAGTTCAAAGAGACTAACTCCTGCAGAAAAGTCTATGGTCAGGACTATGAAATAACTGCTGAACGGAACCATTCTCTCTAAGGTTTCCTTTCCTTTTCCTATTCTAGAAGGTTTTGTGCATAATAACAAATCCTTGACAATCCCTTCTAAACACCATGGGATCAGCAGGAAGCCTTTGTCTCGATACTGCCTTCTGGAGAGCCATACCTCTTGCTCTGCTCCCCCATTCTCCTTTAGTAGCCTAGCTTCTTGAGAGGAATTAACTTGTTTTTTTTTAAAGAGACAGATGTTGTTAACATCCACACTTTATACTTTATGACATGTTTGGTTGAGCTCTTTTAAAGTCTGGTGCTCCTCCCATTGCAAAACTTCTGGTAAAAGCATTCCTTTCCAAACCTTTTGTAAAACAACACTTTATTGTTGATTCCTACCCACTCTTGTTCACTGTGTGACATGAAGGATGCTATTGTATTCCTTAGAGACCACACTTTATTGGACAGCAAAGTTACAGAACACAAGTGGATCTCTCACGGGAACAGGTGTGTACAATAACAGTGGACTTTTTTACCCCCAACACTAAAACATTACATTCTCCAATAATACCAAGACCAGAGATGTATTAAGAAAAAAGAACAATGCAACTACAGTCGGTAAGGTTTAAGATTTTTAGTAAGGTGGCTAGATCAGTAAGCATAACAGGCAGTATGAGCTAGGGAACGGTAAAACAATTAGCCTGGGAGCAAAGAATTGAAACTGAGAATCTGTTAAATAGAACCACAACATGGCTCTCAAAATGATCTCAGAAGATTTTGCAGATAAATCTTTGAGCTGCATGTGTGGTTGGAGAAGTCAGGACTATAATCAATACAAAATACTTGGTTTGTGGTTTTTCATACAAAATGTATATTTCAGGATGGCACATGTTTAAAACAGGCTTCAGCATTCTCAAGTCTGCTATGGAAATGCTGTATAAAATTTAGAAGTCACTAAATCCATCACCCATCTCCGGTTATCTATCTAACAATGTGTGTATTGAAATATTTCCATCTTTTCTTCCTGAAGAGGAATGAGGTGAAGAAGAAATGTCATACATCTAAAAGGTGATGCAGGTAGTGAGTGTAGTGATCTTCCCTGTCCAATAGTTCATATGAAAAAAAATTGCAGCTTCCAAAAATGTTGCTAGGTGAAGCTCTGAAAACTATATAGATGATGTATTGCTGATTTCTTTTTTGTCTTCTGTAGTGTGTCTGTGCTTTATGGCAACAATACCAAGATCTCCTTAAGTTTCACAAGACCCTGAAAAATAATCAGTTTCTCTCATTTAAGTCACCAATGAAAATGTTGACAAATATAGACTGCATGTTCAAGATGTCCTGTTACAGCAACTTGATTTTATTGTTTTTTTCCCAAGAACAAGCAGTACAGAGGACTGAATGCTTGATGCATGAATGGTCTCTGGTGCTTAGCGTAGATATGCACAAAAGTTCAAAGCTTCTGCTTTGCTAAAAGTGGATGCATGTGCTAGTGACTCATTTGCTTCATGACAAAGTCATTCTGAGCAGTAAGGTTCTGGAAAAATCCTGTACTCTGACAAATTTCAATTAGGTTAATTACATTCTGCTTCCCTAAATTTCCCCTGCAGCTTCAGATGGAGACAGCTTTCTTAATTTCCTTTCCTAGCATGTTGTAGAGAGTTGCTGTGTTTTGGTAAATAGCTGCTACATTCCACCCAACATGTGGCTGATCTAATCCCCTCTTCTTCAGTAGCTGCACAGCATGAATTTTGCCTTATTACACCGGGAAACCTTCTGTCTTCGGCAAGGGTAAGGGACAGATTCCCTTGGTGCTTTACATTTCAGATGTCATGTAAAAGAGCTTAAGTGAAAGTGAGAATCTTGCCTCAAACCTTTTTTCCTGGAATAACTGAGCTGAAGAGAACAACTTCATATGCTTGTGTGTATGTGCACGCACACACATATGTGTGTATATGATGGTGATAAGGGAACAGCACAAGGTCAGTCAAAAATTTTGACATACATTTTCTTCAATTGTGTCTTTAATTGACATCCATTTTCTCTGTCTTTTGCTTGAAAAAAGGAATTAATCTTCATTGTGGTTATAGAAAGTGCAGTCATATTTCTCTCCTTGGTTCTTCAGGTCTCAGTCATATCATATGACTTAGGCCTGACATTTCTCTATCTCTACCTTTTTTTTCCTATATCAGTGTGTGGCAAAAACTTGATCTTAACTCAGAGTAAATATTTACCAAAGTGCTAAAAAGAGCTGCAGACCCCTCTTTCGACTCTTCTGTCTTAGCTTTTCCTATGTGTGTTGTGGCAACATCCATTCTATGCAAGAATTCTTCCTTCTCTACCAGCACTTTTTGTGGGTGTAAGATAGCATTAGGATCACGGCTTAGGATATGTGGAAATAAAGTGGGATTGCACATTATTTATTATTCACACCAAAAGTTGATGTGTTTTCTAATAGGGTTAATTCAGAGGATCAAACAACAGTTCCTGATCTTGATCATGAATGCTAAAGTGAAAAAGTTCCTTTGTTCTCAAATATAATCCTTAGAGCATTATGTTTCATCCAACTCCTCCCTCAATCCACTTTATCCTGAATTTAGAGCATGATATGTTCTACTGGATTCTTTTAATCTGTAAATAACAATTTTAACAGTAGTCATAATAAAAAGTACACTTTGACATTTCTTTTTGAAATTAGAAAATATACATAGAAAATATAGTCTTGATATTTCATGATATATGGTAGATAAGAGAAATATGAAAACTTTTTTGATGGCTGAAATTTCCAAATTATTTTAGAAACTACTAAAAATATCAGTAAACCAGGAAATATAAGGACAATGTTCAGATTCTGACTGGAGGACTGTATGTGAATTTGTACATGGCCACAGACAGTAATATGATTTGATGACTTCTGCAATGTAATGATCATTGCATCTTACAAAACTTCCAAAAAGAACATTGAAAATTTTTGTTTTGGATTCAGGACACTCAAATACAACTGGTTCAGACTCCAGAACAGATGGTATTCTTTGTATTTAAAATGTTGGGGCACAGTTATAAACGTGTATGGACAAAGAATAGTCTCAATTATTTTGCTTTTTTTGTTTTGTTTTCACTTAAAATATACTTAGATAATCAAACATCTGTACATTACCTGTATTTACTTTGCACTGTAGATCACAACCTCATCTAACAATTTCCCTGGTACCAAACCCTGCTGATTATTAATACAACTAAATTTGTTGAATAGTTCCATTTGGATCATTGCATTTCAAGATCATTGAGAGTGAGAAAAAGGTCAGGCAAGTGCACTACAAATTCAAAACTCACAGTAAATGGAAACATTTCTGAGCAGGTAAGTCCATACATTCCAGGCAACAAACAACTAATCTTTGCAAGATTGATCTGAATCATATCAGGATCTAGAATTTACATTTTACTTATTAAAGAAAAAAATTAAAATGAATGGATGACAGTGTATTTATTATAACCAGTCTGTCATATTTTGTTTGAAACTTGAAATTTATCCACTAGCTCAATAACTGAGCATGGGCCAGAGATGTTACAGACCAATAGAGACAATTAGCTGTCCTAGCATGAGTTCTGAATGGGAATTAAACCTACAGTACTCTGGCTGCTGTTTATCCTGTTAATGAAAAACTGTTCTACTTTGTCTTGGCTTTTTAATCTCAGTGTACAAGATAACCTACCTAACCAGCAGTATTTGCCTTTTTAGGTAGAAAACTTGTGAAGACTATAAGAAAAGTATGAGTGGAAAAAGAAAATTAAGTTTTTAAAAAGAGAGAAAATGGTTAAAAAATGTATTAAAAATTCTCATTCTATTTCCCCTTTTCTTCTGCAGAAACAGCAGTGAAAACATCAGAATTTGCTTTTTAGGCAAAGGTCATCACATATAGCATCTTTTGCATGCTATTTTGATGAAGCAGAAAGGTTTTTTGCATTTTAGAAGAAAGCAGAAATATAGGATTCCCTTAATTTCAAATGGAAATTATGAAATACTTGTTGCAAAATTTTGCAGATTTTATGTGTTCTTTTTTGTTTGTTTTTAACTGTCCTAAAAACAGTTTGCCCTCCATATATCTCCATTAGCTCTCTGCTATAATTATTGACTACATAAAAAAAGGTAAAACAAAAAAAAGGAAGAATTATCTAGTACTTTCACCTCAAATCTTGGTTGGTACAACAACAAATAGGCACTGTCTGGCAACTACATATGATCAAGAGCAAATATATACAATAAAATAGTAGCAGTAGATAAGTCTGTAGATACAGAAGTAAATCTCATGTGTACAGATGAAGGTCAGAAAGCTGAGAGATGAAAATCAACTAAGAAGACTAAGAAAAAGAGTACATTGAAGAGAATAGGGGAGAAAAAAGTGTTTAGCTCTCCTTCCCTTTTTTTACACATTATACTTCTGCTTTATTTTTATACTGATTTTTACTGCTCTGCTATAAAAACATGTTCGTCCAGTGCTCTGGGCACTGCCAGCATAATTCAATATATACTAAGTAACATTTTTTGTTAATTATCCCTGTGTTCAAACCAACTCACTCCTCACCAGGGTAAAGAAAACAAACAGGTTAACTAACCTCCTGAAAAATTCCCCTGGAAAATCCTAAACCAATACTATGTGGGGCTGGATGACACGCATTTCTTGATGTTCATAGAATTCTAGAATCTCCTGAGCTGGAAGGGACCTACAAGGATCATTGAAGTCCACCATCTCAAGACAAAGTATAAGATGGGTTCTGAGGAAAATGTAGAGTGGGTAGGATGTGTTACTGAGGGCTAACTCAGTAGTTATTGCACACTGCCAAGTTGGGTTATTGCTCACTGCCAAATAAAACCCTGGCACAACTGATAAGCTTTTAGTCATTGGTCCAGGGAAACTGAGAGACAATTTGGATGCCAAGTGAAAGACCAGAAAGATACTGTAGCCTAAAATCTTTCTACAGAATTTTTTTCAGTGCAATGAGTAGGGACCAATTTAAGATGAAATAAGGAGCCCTGCAACAACCACCCCAGTATTTCCAATTTTTCTTTTTCTACCTTGAAAGCAAAGAAAAACTAGTTGTCTCTTCTCTGTGACTGACTGAGAGTAAGGTCATATTAATACTTAAAGAACATACTTCTGTACTTCTCCTTCTTTAAAATTTCTTTTCAGACTTCCTCATAATTGCCATCAGCTTCATAAAGGAAATCATATTGTTATATTGATTAACAGTAGCTGCATTTTCCAATTATTTCTATAATGAGTTTAGTGGCAATGACCCTGTAAATGGACAAAGACCTCACTTTAGATTAATGTTAATTTGATGTAAATTGTTATCTTTTCCCTTCTCACCAGCAAATGATGATGATAGATCCCCACTGTTAATTAATCAAAACTTCTCAAAATAGAGTTCACCAGGTGGAAATAATTAGCAGTTAATTGTCTTGTGTTTATTACTCTTCAGAGATGTAAACAACAATCTGATTTTATTTGACAGTATTTACTAAAAAGACCTTTAATAAATAAATTAGTGGTACAACTGTTGTAGTTATGGTGGGAATACTTGTCCTTGTGCATTTGTTTTATGAAACAATTCAGTGCACAAAGAATCAGCAATTTGCCTTCAGAAAAGCAGCATTTCAGTGCAAACATTTATCTTGGTTCATATGCAAAATTTCCTTTTGCTTATCTTTTCTTGACTGAATAATTGAGCAGTAGAAAAACATGAACAGAGTGTTCTAATATGAAATCACACATAAGGAGGAGATCTTTGTCTCATTTGCACTTTGCTACAGAAGTTCTGTGTTTTAAAAAAATAAAAACATGTTTTACTCAGGCAGAGTAGAAATTTGCTAACAGATGTACTACAATCGTGATGATAAAGGTGACAATGATGATGACTATTTTTTGGAGTTAGTAGTTAAATGTCTCTTAGGGGCCCAAATCCTGTTATAATTTTATATCCACAAATGCACTTTAGCCAAATCAAAGGAAACTTTAAAATTCAGATTGTTGTTATATTTACAGTAAAAGAGATTAACCATCAGATTAATAAATGAGGTTGTTTATGACCTCTCTTTTTCAAAAGAAAAGAGAGGGAATAATTAACCAAAAAATTACAGTCACATTAAGATAATCAACAGTCATCAATTTCCAGTTTGTTCTTAAAAGAGTATCGCTCTTTAAAGCCCCTACATGAGATCATTTACCTTAAATCTTGGCTTGATCCTCTTATGAAACATGTTTGTGGCTTCTGATCAGGCTGTAGCCAATATATAAATTCAAAATCTATGTTACCTAGAACAGCAGATTTTTTTTCTAGGGACTCCTTTCTTAATCTCAGGACTGATGGCCACATGAAATAAGAAGCAATATTTTTATTTCCAGCGTGCTACTATTTCACAGAGAGTATTTAATTTTTTTCCAGCTTAGATGGCAAACTATGATTTTTAAAATAGGAGTGAGAAAACTCACCAAGGATTAAACTTTGGTAGTTTTGTTGGCAAATAGATCTGTCTGCTTGATTTTTGCTATTGTTCATATAATAAATATACCAAAATAATGGTGACCAAGCAGAGTTTTAGTATTTTTGAAAATGCTACAACTTCTGTGAATTTCACAGTAATTTAAAAAAAAAGTCAATATTTGCATGTGTGTATGTGCAATTTAGAGGAGAAATTTCTGGTGCTGCAAACTCTCTCATATCTTTGCTATGTAAAGCAAACAATAATATGACCAGAAAATTTTGATCAAACTTCAAAATGTTTCTTAATTTGCGTTCTTAAACTCTCACATTTATTTCCAGACAACTTTATTGTTTTCTGCAAGACCTGTCCTTGCAGCCATCTGTCTAGTGTCGGCATAATTTTTACTCAGATGTCATTAGATAAGGTTCATTGATTTATTTCTTTTTTTTCCAGTGATTTGATTTAATTTTTGCCTAAAAAAAATGCTGAATGTCTTGGGAAAAAACCAAACACACACTTGTGTTTCTTTATCAAACATTACAATAAAAACAAAAGGATAAAGTCCAGCTACCACTTAAAGGACTTAACTCTCAGATGGTGATAAGCTAGTGTCAGGGCAAGTTCACGACTGTAAGAGGAAGATTTACACTGTTTGGCCCCTCCAGACCAAGGCAGTCAACTTTCGACTTCAAGATTAATCTAGCAAATTAGAAACACAATGACCTACCTTAGACATGTTCTTTTATGTAATATTTCTTGTTTACTGTTCAGATTGGAGTTTTTCTGCCATTTTGTGTGTCAGGACAAAGTTCTACTGAACTTTATCTACCATTCGTTATTTTGAAAAGATCTTTGAAAAAAAATCCTCTTTTCTTTAAGAAAGAATGTAGTTCTCTACTAAAAAATACACAATTCTTCCATCTAAATGGGTAACATTCTTTAAATAGATCAGTCTGAATTCCTTAAAAATTAATTTTTATTTTTTTTCCTTGACTGTAATATTTTGTGGGCTATTTTTGGCTTTAAGTTTTCAAAAAAACCATTTAGTACCATTTTCATTAGAATTTCTCTTTATGACTTTAAAATGTCCTGACTGTGACCATATATTTGTACTACATGTAGCTACAGGACTGTTTTCTTAATGCTGTGATTTAAACAGCACAGGGTGACAGCTGATTAGTATGTTTTTATATGTGTATATTCTTATATACACACATACAAACTTCCACATACAAGCACACACACACACACATACACATACACATAAACTGCTAGGTTAGTAATAAAGCTGTAATTTCATCTGGAGGTTTGTACTCAGAATTTAAGACATGTGAAGTGCATTCTGAAATTAGAGTGTGAAGCTCCCACAATCATTCCTTTTGTTTGTCACCCCGAACTTAACATAGATAATACTGAAATATATACCAAAAAGTTTTAAGAAGCACTATTGACGTCTAGGTGATATATAATACCTAGGTATATATAATTCCCTGTTGTGGCATTCCATATGATAATTTAAAAATAAGATTACTTCATATTTATTATTTTCTCCTTGATTTTTCTTTTTCTTGTTTTATGCTTTCATCAGTCTCCGCCAGAGAGTAGAAACAAAAACCCAGGTGGATTTGCAAGCTTTACTTTTTGGGTTAAACAGAAACATGTAATATTCAAATAGTTTTTTCAACCTTAGAACTAGGGACCTTGAAATTGGAACTGATTTTGCACTTTCCTATAAAAGTATTTTTATGAGTGAAATTGAAAGAGCAGCACTCAATGGGAGAAGAGGGAAAATGGACCTGGCTGCTACTATAAGGGAGTTTAATGTTTTGCTTGGAGAATAAAGGAGAGCTCTTACTGCAAATATCTACAAAAGAATCTTTTTGTTCAGCAGAGCACATTGTTCAGACACTCCTTCTTGGCTGATTTTTCTTTTCCCCTTCTACTATACAAGAAGAAAATAAGCTTAATTTTTTTCGGGATGCAGTTGACCAGTTGTAAATGTTGATATTGACTGTAGCTGAACAAACGGAAACCTTTCCTTTTATATGCACAGCAATAACATAAAACACTTTAGAGGAGATTTCTGAAACTTGCAGAGGTGATAGGTAACATATTCCATATTTAACAGGTAAAGAACTGAAACAAAGGATCAAGGTTATTCTATAGGCTGGTAACACAGTCTTATCTAAATACTTCTTCCTAGACTACCAGGCAACATGCAACTCATTTCTCTTTTTATGTCTCTCCCACAACAGCTGAAAGTACAGATCGTAGATTATCCCAGAGTATTGGCAAGGGAAGAGTTTTTATGAACTATTGATTGCATGTTATTTTGTTTCATATAAAAATTATATTCTATTGTATATAAATAACACCAAAAAAAGTGTATAATTGGCAGAACTGGTGAAATTCCATGCCAATGCAAAAGGCTCAAAATCTTCTACCCACTTCTGCATTTCAGATCACCAAGATTTTATGTCATTTTTGGAAATTTAAAAAGAAATGTTGAGACCATATGCATTAAAAAATTTAAAATAAAAAAAGACTCATAGGCCTAGATATCAATCTCCCATTTTAACAGTTTGAGAGTTTTTGCAGCCATGCTGAGGCCTTATTAGACAAACAAAGAGCACTGTATGCACAAAAGGATTCTGAGCTCACAGTGGGATGGCTAAATGGAAGTGCCAGATGAGGTTGGAACATAATAATATGATGGAAGAAAAAGACAGGACCATCCCTGGGGTACTTGCCAGCAATAAGTGAAAGAAGAACACCTCTCCTCATATGGGGCTCTTATGTACTCAGGATGGTCAGCCCTCAATAATTTTTTCTAGAAATCCATTCAAGTTTATATCAATGGCACTGAGAGAAGCGTTTAAGTTAGGACAATTTTTTCCTCCTCTAGAATTTGTGTTTCAACTGTTCTTTTTAAAAAAATCTTAGTAGTCAAATATTCCAATGCTTTATATAATGTTAATTTACCCAACCTGAAATTTGTACCCTTCTGTAACAATTTGTGTAGGCTAATTAACTTCTTGTCTATCATCATCATGGCTAGGCTTCGCGAACGAAGATTTGGGAAGGGCTTTATCCACGTTTGTTGCAAGCGCGCTGGTGGCTATAAAGGCCAATACGAGATAGGCATGGTCGATTGCAAAAGGCACAGCAGAAAGACTCCTTGGATGGTATATTCTGCAAGGCTTGATTCTTTCTGCGTTGTCTTTTCTCCTCAAGGGTGATCCTGCGTGCTTTCTCAAAAGCATCAGCAGCGTTATAGATGGTCTGTCTCCAGGCCTCCCGATTGGAGGCCAGAGTAGACCAGTTATGTTGATCAATCTGGCCAAGGTTGAGATGTTGTTTCAGAGAGTCCTTGTATCTTCTCTTTGGGGCTCCTCTCTTGTGGCAGCCGGTGGCAAGTTCACCATAAAGCAGGATCTTAGGGAGGCGGTGGTCCTTCATCCTGGAGACGTGCCCTGCCCAACGCAGCTGTGTTCTCAGTAGCATGGCCTCAATACTTGTGACTGCTGCTTGTTCTAGAACATTCTTGTCTCTAACATGTAAATATTTTCTATACAATGTTCATAAAAAAAAGTGGTCACAAAAATTGCAACAGAATGAAAAAAAGTCAGTTATTCTGAGTCATAAGGTGCTGAAAGTAAAGGAGTGCTATTGAATTTTTTGTGAAATACAAATAATTAAAAAATCCAACTCATATTTGTGCTGACTTCTGAAAAAGAGTTTTGGAAAAGTACCAAAGGTTGTCTTTTAACAAGCTGCATTTAGGACCTCATCAAGACACGTCTACAAAATTAAGAGAGGCCTGACACAGTTCAAGAAGCATTTGGACAATGCTGTCAGGCACATGGTGTGATTCATGTACAGAGCCAGGAACTGGACTTTGATGGTCCTTGTGAGTCCCTTCCAACTCAGGATATTCTATTATTCTCTGTTTCTATGATGCAAAATCTGTGACTGTTATATCCAACAAAAATAATCAACCTATCTCGGTAACTGAGCACCAGCTACTTTATATTTACTTGAATAGTAAATATTTTGGACTAAGACACTCTGCAGTGCATACATACAGATGACTGAATGAATGAACAAATGAATGAATAAATAATCTTGCCACATCTGACAGGTCAAAGAGATTCGTTATACTTAAGATGAGTTATTTTGGTAGTCTAAATGTAATGAAATTGTAAGCTTTTGCCAAACTGTAAATAAATTCAGTAGATAACTTGGCTATTTTAAGTGCACTGGAAGCACACCAAAATAAGAAAAAAAGAAGTATTCTCCCTGTGAAGCACAGGATTGGTATCTCTATGTCTGTGTGCTCCTCCATAGCTTTAGCTCGTCTCCCTCAAACAAGATGAAAGCCCAGTAAATAACAAGAGGTCATGATATGAATCGACGTGAAAGTTCATAGGTAGAACTCAACACCAAGTGAAGTGTATTTTTTGAGACTTTTGTAAATAGACCAAAATAAGTTTTTTTGAAGCTGCTTCTGGCCCTCTCTAAACATAGGAGAAAATAGTTAGTGAGAAAATGTACGGTGACTTTAAAAGCTGAAAGATTTTGGAGTAGGAGGGCAAGAAATTAAAGACACATCATCAGCAATGATGGTGTCAAAGCTAGGACAAGGAAACTTTATGGGAAGAATAAAGCAGAAATTGTTTTCATCAGATCAAGTAAAAACAAAATTGTGAGAAGGCATCTGTTCCTACAGCATGATACTTTGTCATAGCACTGAGTCCTCCACAGTGCTAGCTAGACCCATATCCATATCTAACATCTCAGACTGCACCTCCTGCATCCTGATTATTTCCTCATTTTGGCCTGACAGTTTTGTGTGCCTTGTAAAGAGTGAATTTGGCTAGGTTTCCGGGTACCTAGCATTCCTGCAGAAACAGTACCAGTAGCTCCAATGAAAACAGCAGATGTCTGAAAGTCCCAGGGAAACGATCATTCACTGTGGGCATCTTGAACACACTGACCTCAACACATGTGTGATGTAGAGTTCAGAGCCACCTTCTCAGAAACTACAGCTTATCCAGAATACCTTTGCCATCTGCTCAGATCTGTACCATATTCTTTTCCAAAATTGCTAAAAAAAGATAACGAAACTTTATGAAGGAAAAACAACTAAATAAATGGCAAGTGTTCCATAAAAATTAAGGTGAAAAGTTGGGATGAGGGAGTAGAGAGCTGACTGGGATAATAAGTTTTATCACTTAATAAATCAGCTCTAGCCTGGGTTGTTAATGATTAAACACAATTTCTATCAACCTGACTGTGCAATGGACTGTATTAAGTGGGGCAGTGGCTTAGCTCACGGGTGTGAAGCTGTATCTCCATCACATTGAAAAAAGGAGCCTGTCAGGGTTTGGTTGCCTCAGCTGAGAGATCACACTAACTCTAAGGTGATCTCGAGCAGATCTCACGTCAGCTGTTCTGGTAGGAGAGCTGCTGGAGAGGTTTGTGTTACTACTTCTTGCTGCACATGCTCTTATTCTTCCTCAAAGTCTTATCAATCTTGGATTTTTGCTGAATCATAAATCTGCTATAAAACAGAAAAGGAAAAAAAGAGGAAGTAAAAGGGAATAGTGGCTTAATAAGAGGAAGAAATTCAGTAGAGTTAAAAACTCAAAGCCCAGTTAAAGGTAGTTAAATTCTAAATAAAGTGCAGTCAAGTGGTATTCACTATCTAATCCTATAATCATAGGGATAGAAATTTTATTTTGATGAGATGAGGGAAAAAAACATGAAGACATCAGATTCAAAAATTTATTTAATGCATAGTGCAAATTCTAAGTAAGATTAAGGGAAGCAACACAACGTATGGTGGCCTCAAGCTTTCTTATACAGAAAGAAGTTGAATATAGTTCTTTCTTTTAGTTGCCTTCAGATGTGGGGCTCTGAATAACATTAACCTGAAAAATCGAGGACTAACCCTTTTATGATTGATTTGTCTTGAGAGTCTACTAGCTCCTTCATCACAAAGCCTTGGCTGGGTCATGCTAGAGAAAAGAAGCCAAAGTCAACAGGATAAGGAGTTAATAGCTCCAGTGTACAAAATAGAGTTATCCGTTACCAACACAATTTTTAAAAATAACTTAAATAGCCCAGTGTGTATCATAGACCCATTCGCAATAATTTTAACCTACATACTGACAGGTTATGTGGATTTTCACATGCTAATTTACCAGTTCAATAAAAAAAATAACTGAATAGCCCAGTGTATATCCCTGTCTAGTTCCCAAGCAATTTAACTTACACTGACAAGTTACGTGGGTTTTACCAAGCTTATTTACCACTTAAAATCAAAATGTATCTACCATAGTAGCTCCATATCAAATTACATGCAGAATGTGCTTCTTGTAACACTCAATAAATGATCTCATATGTGTACCATAAACCTTCACTTGTTTGCCAAAACTGAAGAAAAAGAGAAGCAATGCAGAAACTGATCCTTAACATAAATATTAAACAAAAGGCATAGACAGAGAATGACGAAAACAGTTCTATCCAGCTCAAAAGAGCAATCTACACCAGCATGACCTCATAACAACAGCAGTTCGAGTCTCTGTAGGCTTCTTAATTAGGAACATCAGAGACTTATTCAAATAAGTGTGTGCAAATGTAACCTCATTCATGCAAAGTACTTGAATCAAGGAAAAAAAAGTCTAAAAGCAGTTTCCTAAAGGTAGCCCCTTGTTTGCCATTTTACAAGTTAAAAGTGTATATCAAGTTAACCCACTGATTAACTACCTAAAAGATAAATAAATAAATCTCTAGCAATTTTTAAAAAATCTTGTCCTACAATACTTTTGCTAATAAAGCAACCCACCATTATTTTGCAGGATAGAATGCAGCCAGTAATATTTTTTTACAACTACTAGTAAAACCAGAACCCATAATGATAGTGAAATGATTGCATAAGTTCATTGGCCTGAATGGAAGGAACTGGATCTCTTTTGAGATGAAGATTCTACTTAAATAAAAAAGA
Source organism: Neopelma chrysocephalum (assembly GCF_003984885.1). Classification (NCBI taxonomy): domain Eukaryota; kingdom Metazoa; phylum Chordata; class Aves; order Passeriformes; family Pipridae; genus Neopelma; species Neopelma chrysocephalum. The sequence continues at coordinate 38,829,120 of NW_020897693.1, read as the reverse complement.
AAGAATGATCTCCATTCTCCTCCTCCAAAAAGAGGAAAAAGAAAAAATGAAAATAAAGTTGAACTTTAATGTTTGGCATAATACATAGTCCCATCTGTTTTGAACATACCTGTTTCTCAGTAACTTTTAGACAGTGAAAAGTAGCAGTAACACCCTGATTCACAAAATCAGCATGATGAAAGGTTGACATAGTGAAACATTCATCTATTCTAGTTTTGATAGGCTTGGGAATACCAGAGATCTGTTTGATTAATTAAATACTGAGATAGTTTTCCCTCCAAGTATGGATATTTACTTACCCTGTCTTTCCATGAGATACCATCCAAGGAGTCTTTCTGCTGTGCCTTTTGCAACCGGACATGCCTTTCTCGTATTGGCCTTTTTAGCCACCAACGCGCTTGCAACAAACGTGGGTAGAGCCCTTCCCAAATCTTCGTTCGCAAAGCCTAGCCATGATGATGATGGTTACTTTGTAGAAAGATAATTTTCTTAAGGGAAATTTTATCATTTCCATCCACATTCCAGTTCCTTCAGTCAAGTAACTAATGACTTTTTAAGGTCATGGATGTATTTTAGCCCCATCAAGACTATATGATGTGTGTATGGCTGGAATACACACAAATAAATCTCTCTCTTGAAGTACTCTGTATTATTCTGGGAGACTTTCAAATTCAGACATACTATGCAGTTAAAAGAGAAAATTGGTATAATAAATAAAAATTAATTTTACTGTTGGTATTAGTCTTCATCTATAAATCAATTACAAAGAAAATTAACTGAAAAAAACAGCCAGATCATGAAAAGGGTAAACATCATATCTAAAAAAAGCAAATGCAAGATTTCAGTATCTTTTCCTAAAGTTTTACCTGAGCTGAAGCAAAAATGGTATGCTCCTGATCCTAAAAGATCTGCTCTCCTTTCCCTGTTTCTGTATAAAATCACACTGAAAGCAATTGAATTGTTTCTTCATTACTGTAAAATTTTGGAAGATGTTCATTCTGTAAAGAGTTGTGCTGGTTGAAAATATTAATAACCTTCAGCTTGCTATCCATTCCTTTGTGAGAAGCGCTCTTTCTCCCATACTTTTGCTCATGGGGACATGTGTGTGAACAATTCTGCTTCAAGCTACATCTGAATTTTTTACTTAGTTTAGTAAAAAGGCCTGAATTACCCATCTATTTCTACTTACCAAAACTTTCTAAGTTGCTGACTTCTCCAATGAGCTCATTGAACTGGACTAGAACTACGACAGTGGCTGTTACACTTACCTGTTCCTTCTCAGTACTCTAATGCTGCTTCTACCATGCGAGGTTTGGTTTTTTTTTTATTTCAGCATTGGATACTATAGATGTAAGGCAAACCTGCACTCAACTCATTCTGAGGGTGTCAGTAAATATGCATGAAATTCAGTAGCTTCAGTGATGTGTTTAAAGAACATTTGCAATCTCTAACCCTTTTCCTTTTAAATATAATTCAGAGCATCTGAATGAATGTCCCCTAATTCTTTATTATGCTACTGTAAGGAAAAAAAGGCTGTACTAAAATCAATAATATAAAGTTACTGACTCATTCTATCCTATGCCATTTCATGTCATTCCAAAGTGACATTGAAATACCACTAATAGAACAGTGAACCTATTTTTCAATTACAGTAATAGTAACAGCTACTGGTTGGAATAATTTGTGGGAGAATTTGGAAAGCACTTCTGCACTTATTAAACACTGCCACATTCTTTCCAAGCACCACTGATGGTATTAATTTAGTTCTATTCACCTCACAATAATATTTTCCAGATAAGCCATTTTCAAACCTAATGGTTCAGGCTCAGCGTTTCTGGAAGTAGCATAGAAGGGCAGGACTGGCTGATGGAGCCGGACTTGAAACATTTACATAAGTAGTTCCTTAAAAAACAGTGTGCCCACCTGCTAAACTGATTATCATTAGGAAATGTGCATGGGAATGTACATGGGAATGTGTACTTTACAGCTATCATCTTGACTCTATTTTGGGATAACGTTTTCTCCATCTGGACTAATTTCTCCTTCTGGAAGTGTCTGTGGTTCAATGAACACACGTATCTCCTAGCTGAAAGGCCAGTGAAAACAAAAGAAATGAACAGAGTTCAGTGCTTTCTGCAGTGGTGACCAGGACTAAGTTCTAGTCTTGTCTTTGCAGGTGCTGTGTGGCCATGGCAAATCACTTTTCTTGTGCATTGGTTGGCATATTTTTACCTGCAAAAGGGATTAATGACACTGACATTTTTTGCAAAGAAATTCAATATTTTTTCATAAAAATAAATATTGGCAAGATGAATATCATTATCAATAAATACAACGAAACATTTAGTAGTCACTGATGCCCTATTAGAAGATTGATTAGCTTGTCTAAGGACAGTTTTTTATCAAGGACTGACTCATTGTACATTAAAACTGTCCGAGGGTTTTTAGACATTCTGCACTTTTAAACATGAGAAATAAGAACCTTAAAATTATATCTTGCAATGAAAAGCTATAGCATTTCTCAGAAAATTCTAAACCTGCAAATAGATAATTAACATGCCATTTTTAATGTAATTTTTAGCTTTACTATTGCAGTGTTTCTTGGGATGCCATTGTTTGTAGTCTGATTATATTGCTCTGTCAAGGGTCAATTTTGTGATGAATTACATATTCAAGATGCACATGAAGTATGAATATAGTGTAAGATGTTACTGAGGTTAATGAGGATTATATGAGCATGCATCAAAGAATTTCAAAATGAGCAAATTTGATATCCTACTGCAGTCAAGTTGATGGGCAAACTTCTACTCTCTACTGGTAGGTTTCAGACCTGATCAGTCGAGTTCTATAGTTCTTTTATCCATTGCTGAATTATTACATCACTTAGTGGATTCCTTATGTTTATTGCTCCAAAAGTTAAAAAAAAAAAAAAACAAAAAACAAACAAGGTTCAAAATGAAGCTGACTTTTTTATGTTTTTAAATGAGTTCCACGCAAAATCATATCACTGGTCTACAATGCCATCAAACTCTAAATCTGGTAAACATTTTCAGAAATACTTAGGGATCATTCGCAGATTCCTTACGCTTCACTAGCTTGATTTTACAGTGGATCAAATTCACTATAATATGTATGCACTCTTGAAAAGTAATGAATTGGGTATATCTGTAACATAACATTTAAGTGTTTATGTGGCCTGATGGGATTCATCCCAGAATCCTCAAAGAGCTGGCTGATGTCATCGCAAAACCTCTCCCGATGATTTTCGAGCAATCTTGGTAATCTGGGGAGGTCCCAGCTGACTGGAAGCTGGTAAACGTTGTCCTGATTTTCAAGAAAGCCAAGAAGGAGGACCCTGGAAGCTACAGGCCTGTTGGTCTCACTTCAGTGCCTGGTAAAGTTATGGAGAACATTGTTTGGTTCTGGAAGGTATTGAAAAACACCTGAAAGACAACACAGTTATCGGTCACAGTCAGCACAGCTTCATGAGGGGAAAGTCCTGCTTATCCAACCTGATTTCCTTTTATGACAAGGTAACCCACCTAGTTGATCAAGGAAAGCCAGTTGATGTAATCTTTTTGGATTTTAGTAAAGCTTTCGATACTGTCTCTCCTAGGATACTTCCGGACACACTGTCCAGCACAAAGCTGGATAAACACATCATGTGGTGAGTGAGGAATTGGCTCATGGGTTGAGCACAGAGGGTAATAGTGAATGGGGTGACATCAGACTGGCTACCTCTCACTAGTGGGGTTCGGCAGGTCTCCATCTTAGGCCCTGTACTCTTTAACATCTTCATAAATTACTTGGACACAGGATTGGAAGAGATACTAAGCAAATTTGCAGATGACACAAAACTGAGAGGAGCTCTTGACTCCCTGGAAGGCAGGGAGGCCCTGCAGAGAGACCTTGACAAATTAGAGGACTGGACAATCACCAACCATATGAAGTTCACTAAGGGGAAGTGCTGGATTCTGCACCTGGGATGGGGTAACTCCAAATGTACATATAGACTGGGGAATGAGATGCTGCAAAGCAGTGCCACAGAAAGGGACCTGGAGGTCCTGGTCAACAGCAAGTTAAATATGAGTCAGCAGTGCCCTGTCAGCCAGGAGGGCCAACTGTGTCCTGGGGGGCATCAGGCAAAGCATCACCAGCTGGTCGAGGGAGGGGATTGTCCCACTCTGCTCTGCTCTGCACTGGGGTGGCCTCACCTTGAATATTGGGCGCAGTTTTGGACACAACAATATAAGAAAGATATAAAGCTGTTAGACAGTGTCCAAAGGAGGGTAACAAAGATGGTGAAGGGCCTTGAGGGGAAGCCGTGTGAGGAGTGGCTGAGGTCACTTGGTCTGTTGAGCCTGGAGGAGACTGAGGGGAGACCTCACTGCAGTTACAACTTCCTTGTGAGGGGAAGAGGGTCGTTGAGTGCTGGAACAGGCTCCCCAGGGAAGTGGTCACAGTACCAAGCCTGACAGAGTTCAAAAGCATTTGGATGATACTCTCAGGCACATGGTGTGATCCTTGGGGATGGTCCTGTGCAGGGCTAAGAGTTGGACTTAATGATCCTTGTGGGTCTCTTCCAACTCAGCATATTCTCTGATTCTGTGATTTGCATTGTCATATGTATGCATGATAATTATTCTTACTATAGTAATGTCTTCAAATGTGGAATTTTCCCCAAGAAATATGAATTATACTTGTCTGTTTGTCCTTTGCTCTGCAGATTAAAGACAAACATACCACTTTTATTGATACTATAAGAAGAGAACAGAGAAATCTTATTCTCCTAGTATTTAAATCAGACAACACTTGAATAGCATTCAGCTTCTCACTATAGGATCTAGGTACCAAGTCCAGATGTTTAAGTTTCATTGACTCCTATCAGAGTTCAGATTGTTCATTAATGTAAGGCCATGTGGTAATCTGCTGGTGAGGGCTGTGTAGCAACTCTCTCCGTGAAAATGGTCAGTGTAAACAATAGGACTATTTTAAGTAGAAGCCATTCCTTTGAAGGTATTAAAGTAGCAAAATCCAGTCCTAATTTAAAACCTTGTTTAGATCAGTGTTTAGCATGCTGTACTGCCAAGCCAATCAAACAGATAAAATCATTGGCAGAATAGGTTTGACAAGCTGTTTAAAAAAGTTAATAATTTCCTCTGTCCCTGAAGAAATTAGCATTTATTCTTTTATAAAATCTACCTTCATAATGATTATGTCATGTGTCATGATCATGGCATAATGCATTCTATAAAAATTATTTCACATTCCTTCACTCTTATTTGAGGAGAGCCAGTGATTATAAACTATTACATACATAGGCAATTAATAACCAGCATTCATTTTAAGTGTTGATATCTATGATAGTCATAACCAAATAAATAATGTGTGCTCAGTTTTGGTGTATCCAGGAAATCCAAGGCACTGAGCTCACTTAATATGCTACATTCAGTTGTTCCCTACATATGAAGGTCAACTATGCGAGACTCTATTTATCTCTTCATGCACAGTTGCCATTTTTCCTACTTGTTGCTGAGCATTTTTAAAACAGAAGGTTGCCATGGTTATAGAGGCATAGCTATATCCTATTAGACTTTCACATAGGTTATGGCACCAACCATACATATTAAGTCTGCACTGGCAAATAACTTGTCTCTTTGCTCCTTCCATGATGATACCTAGCTATGATCCAGAGGGTGATGAATTTTAAAGATTTCTCCAAGAGTCTGCATAAATAAGGTCATATCAAGTCTGGTTTCCTCCACCATACAGAGGGATTCAGAACAACTCTAGCAAGCTATGAAACCTAAATACACCCTGTGAGCTGACTGTCATATTTGGAATCACACAGCAAAGATACCATCACATTCTATCCTCTCCTCTGAAGAAGACACTTCAGAAGAGTGAAGATAGCAGCAAAGACAACTCATGATATCTGAGATGTCTAGCAACCCTAATTGGCCCAGAGTTTTCTAGAGACCACTTCCAAAGTGAAGAACCTTTCTGCATCTTCTATCTAAGGTCAGGACATTTAAAAAGAAATTTCTGAGCAACTACACACTGGCTCCATCCTACCTGTCTTGGCAGGAGGTCTGTGGAGCTGAGAGTATGGTTCCACAGAAACAGAATTCTGTAGCTAGCTTTGCAAGTTATTAATTATGCAGTACCATATTTACTTGCATTTGTGAATACACCCTGTGTATTCACAGAAGGTCTCTGGTAATCTTTTTGTCAACCCTAATGTAATTTAATTCAAGTCTTTCCATTGTACCCTACTTTATATACAAGGAATTCAAGACAATTGCTTGTATCATTTTGCTTAGTCTACTTGTACAGATACAATTACTTCTGTCTACTTTTCCATAACCAAGTACAAAGAAAAAAGGATATGCTATAAACTCATGTTTTTGGAATTGCTTCAACCATTGCAATCAGTTAAAAATGATATAATTAAAAAAGATGTCTATTTTAATAAGAAAGCCTAAAGGGAAAAGAGGAAAGAGCTTTGTTGGCTGAGAGATATAGGAAGCAAGATACGATTAACAACTGACATATTAATGGGTTTTACAGCCAGATATATAAACACATTTAGACTTTTATTTTACAAAAGAGATGACTGGAGCCTGCTTAGTCAAAGACTAATGTACATAATAAAGAAATTAGTAGTGTATGTACTACTGAAATAGTACTTTATCCTTGTTTTCAAGGGTTTAATGCAGTAAGTAGCAAAGCATCACAAGAATGACATATCACAGTTGTTACACTAACTTGTAAAGAAAAATGAATAGATTTTTCTGATGTTCTTACTAAATGGAAGGAAGGAAGGAAAGGAAGGAAGGAAGGAGAGGAAGAAAGGAAAGGAAGGAAGGGAAGGAAAGGAAGGAACGGAAGGAAGGAAGGAAGGAAAGAAAAAAGGAAGGAAGGAAGGACTGATTAATACTCTGTTTCAGTCTGTATGGAAAGAATATAGAATTTCTTACAGAAAATTCACAGCATGGCTCTTGAGTAGTTACTACTGCCACATGATATCGATATGACAATTTTACCCCATCTGCCATAATGCTATTCCAAAATGTAAGATTGTTATTCCAAGAATTTCTTCTAAATTTAAGTGCAAAGTTGTACAGACAGTAGATATACATATATACACACATATATATGTATGCATTTTTTTCATTACCTAATATTGAATTCTAGTATTTTCATATTCTTATAGAACTGTAGTAGTTTCTGTCTTATCAAAGGCTACATATAGAAGAAAACAGAGTTTCCTGCTGTTGCCAGATATGTTCCTCTCTCATATGTTCTCTGATCTCCTTCTGTGATATTAATTTTATCTGCTGTCTTAAAAGCTTAAAATGTTTACTCCCAGCCCCCATACCACTAGACTTTCCTGTTCTAAGCTGAAAGATTAATTTGTCGAGAATCAAAGGACACAAATTTAGGTGTTGCTGAAACTTGCAGGACCTAATGTGCCTGAGCCTATCTGCTGGATAATGTTTGCCAGGAGTCCATGTACAGCCTATCTTCGGTCAGCAAGTAGATCAGGTAGAGATGTAAAGCAGGCATTAGGGGTAAGAAGATGAGTTTAAAAGTGCCCTTGAACCTCTTCTTTCAGCCCTAGGTTTCTAGTACAGAGTGTCCCAAACTGTAGAGTAAGCATTTTTTTAATTCCAAGGTAAGATTTTTTTTTAAATTCCAAGATAAGATATTTTAGACATGACTGTATCAGGAAGATGTTCAGCTGTGATCTTTTCATTGTCCATCACCTAAGTTCTGTCCTCTTTGTCTACCCTATTCATGTATACCCAGAGCAGCCTATCTTGCAAACCCTAAAAAAGGCCTTATACTCACACTTAAATAAGTGATAAAATAATAAATAGTATTGCCCAGCAACTGATTTCACAGAAGGTCTTTTTTATTATCAATCCCAAGTGATCATTCATGACCACCTAAAAATATGCCTATAGATATTTTTAATCTTCTTAAACCCAAATTTTAAAATCAGGATTTCACAATTGAATGATTTATGTATCAAATCAAATGAAATAGAGAAAGATTATATTTTCACAGTACAATCATATCTCAATAAGTTTTTAAAATTTATTAATTAGACTATAATCTTGCCAAGAAATCTGACAAGAATTATTTGAGGAAGAATATTTTAATATAATTTTTTGCAAGTTTTTCTTTATAAATATCAATAAACTGAATATCTTTTTTTTCTTGTTTCCTTTAGGGATTAAATTAAATTAACCAATTGAAATTCAGGCCATATGTACAGTGCTGCTGTTGTTTAAATATATCTTATTATGTTCTAAAAAATCAGAATTTAAGTCTGCAAGAACTGGAACTGGAGTTTCAGGCCAAATCAGAAAGTTATGATGACATAGGAATAACTGAAATATGGTGGAACAACTTCCATGACTGGAAGATCTTGATGGATGGCTATAGACTATTTTGTAAAGACAGGGAGTGAAGAAGACATGAGTAGCCAGTTTCTTCAGAAGAATGGTGGGAAACTGTATCAAACGCTTTACTAAAGTCCAAGTTGTCAACATCCACAGCCTTTCCCTCATTCACTAAGGGGGTCACCTTGTCACAGAAGCAGATCGTGTCAGCCCAGCAAGACCTGCTTTCCATGAACACATGGTGTCTGGGCCTGATCCCCTGGTTGTTCTGTATGTGCCACACAATGGCACTTAAAATGATCTGCTCCATTACCTTCTCTGGTACCAAGGTCAGTCTGACAGGCCTGAGATCATCAGATCCTCCTTACAGCCCATTTTGTAGATGGATGTCACATTTGTCAACCTCCAGTCAACAGGGACCTCCCCAGTTATCTAGGACTGCTGGTAAAAGACTGAAAGTGGCTCAGTGAGCTCTTCTACCACCTCTCTCAGATCCTTGGGTAGGTTCATCCAGCCCTGTCATGCGAAATGGGGATTTCCTTGGACTCTTTGTGTTTGATCACTCTCTCAATTACCCAGGATAGCAAGATGCTTGTGCCTGACCAATCTCTATACATAAAATACAGAGTGCATGCTCCTGGAGGGGTGCTTGTACTTTGGAGGTAGGTAACTTTGGGATAGAGGTGTGTGTATTACAATTCGATTATAATGAACCAAGTTCAAGCAAGAAGAGTAATTTTGCCACAGCTGATGGTTCAGCAGAAAGATATCTATCTCCCTTGACTGACAGCTGCTATGTGGTTTATCAGCTACTGAATACCGTGGAGTTCCCACCCCTTCAAGGATTACAACAGAGCCTGACCACAGCGTTTCCACTCTTATCCACTCTCCATTTCATCCCTCTTAACATGTACTAAAGGGTGCAGGCTGTGTTGTGTGAGGAATCATCATGGAATAAATTTTGTGCGTGCCAACCACATTCCATCCAGGAAGTGGCAACTGCATTTCATCCTATAATTTCTGTAGTGTTATAACTTCTGTTAGAATGTGCCCATTTTTCTCTAATTTTACCCCCAGTTATCTTCCCACAGGCACCATAGACTTGTGTGTATCTCAGTGGTGTAGCAGGTTGCTGACCATTTCCCCTTGAATTATGGGGGCCTAATTCTGCTCCCTGTCCCTGTTTTCCAGCCTGGGGAGCTGGGTACCTGCAAAACAACTGATCTTGCTACTAAAGAATGAGGCTAAGAAGGCATTAAGTACCTCAGCCTTTTCCTCATCCTTTGTTACTACGTGTTGCCCCACACATCCAATACAAGATGAAGATTCTCGTTAGCCTCCTTTTGTTGTAAATGCATTTATAGAAACATTTTTTATTGTAATTTACGGCAGACTAAGTTATAGTTGGGCTTTGGGCCTTCTAATTTTCACCTTGCATGACCACACAATATTCTCATAGTCCTTTGAGTTGCCTGGCCCTTCTCCCAAGGGTCATAAATTCTTCCTTTTTCCAGGCTGTACTTCTTCCCTGACAGATCATCCATTTTGGCACATGGGGCAGCCTGCTCCTGCATTTTTAAGATTTTCTTCTTGAAGAATGTCCAGCCTTCCTGGACTCCTTTGTCTTTCAGTACTACCTCCCACGGGACTCTGTCAACCAGACCTCTGAACAGGTTAAACTCTGCCCTCCTCACTATTACTATCTTGTATTACTGTTGACTACTTTCCCTACTCTTGTAGTGGCCCTTTCCATTCTTATGCTAAACATTTATCAGTTTTTATAAGACAAGTTTTGCAAATCAACAGTCAGGGCACTGACAACTCCTGGAAGCACAAGCAAAGTAAATGAAGGCACCAAAATCTGTTCAGATTACGTTTGGTAAATTGATGAGGGATCTCTTTATAAAAAATCAGTTATGAAAAATTACATTTTTCTTTGCACTACCAAGCTCCGTACAGAACAACACAGCAGGATTGATCCTCAGCCAAAAGGTACTTAATTACATTATGTATAGCGGGAAGAAATAAAAAACAAACCCCCATTAATAAATCCTCCACAAATAATTCATTCTCCAGATGAAGTTCAAGCCTGCACTTAAAGCACAAAGGAGCTGACGCACTTTTATTTGTGTGTATCCCTCACAAAATTGCCTTTTATGAGGGAAGGTAACAGTTTCTGTGTCATTCACATGTATCTGTCTCTTAAACTAGTGTTTCTTCCTCATATTAATTACAGAAAATTGATCCTTTGGCCCATGTCCGGATAGCCTCTTCATCAGCAGTTAAATCTGTTTCCAAATCCCTTTTATCACCCTTGGAATATCTGTAGCTGAATTGCAGTGGGTGGTCAGGTAGGAAAAAATGTTCAACATCAGTTGTAATCTTCCCTTCTCACCCTCAGCCTTTCCCATCTTCTGTAGAAAAGTTTATAGTCCCATATGAAAACTGCAGGCCCCCTGAGTTGAAGATGCTAGTAGTGAAGAAGCCCTTTGAAGATCACTAGCCATCAACTATTTCAAATAACATGGAAAGAATTACAGTGTGTGAGCATGTAAAGGTGAAATATTAAGCACTTAAAGGTTACAAAAATGTTGAACCATTTCAGAAAAGCTTTTAAAATTCAGTTTCATATTTGTCAGATCAACAGCTCTGAAGATCAAAGTAATTTTCTGAATTGCTGCCACCAGAGTAGCCTCCTACTCCTGATAAAATGTTCCCATCCAAAACTGGAAGGCTCACCTTTTCAGGGACAAGCATCAGATTAAAACATAATGTATAGCTGAGACTTCTTTACATAGGCAATCAAACCATTCAGTTTTCCAAATTTGACATGTGGTGTCTATCTGAAAATGATTGGAAAATAATCTTGAAGGCTTAAACTTATGGACTTGATGAGTGGTGGAGAATGATGAATGATTATTCATTAAGTGCTTATAACATGCTAAGTGCCACAAGAAAAATATGGGATGAAATAAATGGTGCTATTTATATTGTGAAATTTAAATACAATATTTCTTAAATGTAAAATGTCCTAATATGTTAAGCAGCTTTACCTCATATATGATTTTTTAATATATAAGTATTTGGGGGAGAGTATAGCTTTTTTTAACTGAGAAGTTTCTGGTACTTGCAGAGGCTGCATTTTTCTCCAACAGCTGATACAATTTTCTTGTCAAGTAAGAGACGGAGCTTGCAGAGACCTGGGGCAAAACTTCACAGTCAGCTTCTGAGACTTAAGGATAGGATCATCCTTTTCTCATGTGACAAAGATAAGAATCATCAGAAATGGTCAAGAGACCTTTCTTTGTAGTCAGAAGAAAGATGCTGGACAAGAGCCATCAACACAGAACGAGAATCTTGTGACTGCCCTTTTTTTGAATCGCTTGCTAGACAGGTTCTCAGTGATTGACCAAGTGGAAACATGGGATGCCTGTTTAGTTTAAAATCTATTCTGCTCTCTTAATCCAAATAAAAGACTAAAGGTAGCTGGTGTTTAATTAATTTAGCTTCCTTTCTAGAGAATAAGCCTGAAGAAACAAAATTCTGAATAATTAGAGAGGCATGCCAAAATAGAAACAAAATGGAGGGAGCGGGTAAAACTAATTAAGTATTGCTCCTCTTCAATGGATTCTTGGGGCACATATAATATCAAAATGACAGTTCTTATTATCTTCCAGTTCTTTCTTCTCAAGCATACAGAAATGGGAAATAGGAATGGGACACAAACCTGCCACCGTGATTCTCAAGTAGCTGCGTTCATTTTAGCATATTCAGGATAATATCTTTAATCATGTGTGGTGAGTTGACCTTGGCTGGATGCCAGGTGTCAGAGCCACTCTACCACTCCCCTTCCCAGCTGGATGAGGGAGAGAAAATAAGATGGAAAACAACTTGTAGGTTGAGATAAGGCAGTTTACTAAAGCAAACAAAGAGGAAAAAAAATTATTCTCTACTCCCCATCAACAAATGATGTTCAGCCACTTCCTGCAAAGCAGAACTTCATCACATGTGGTGGTTGCTCCAGAAGGCAAGCATTGTAAACAACAAATGCCACCCCTTCCTCCTCCTTTCCTTAGTTTTATATCTGAGCTGATGTCATATGGTATGGAATATCCTTTTGGTCAGTTTGGGTTAGCTGGCCTGGTTGTGTTCCCTTCCAGGATCTTGCCTACCCCCAGCTCTTGTTGGGGGGAAATAGTGAGAGACAGCAGTGCCAGCTCTGCTCAACAGTAGCCAAAACACTGATGTATTATCAACACCCTTCTAGCTACTGATGCAAAACACAGCACTGTGAAGGCTGCTATGGGAAAATGAACTCCACATCAGCCAGACCCAATACATCATGCACACCTATCATAGGCAAAATAAGAAAGACAACCCACAAGAATATGGTTTAACACTGGTTGAGTTGCAGATAGCTTGCTTCTTGTCTTCACAATTTGTCCTTATTAAGTAGCTGGTGACATGAGAACTGCCTGGTGATCACAAAACAAACACGCTATATCGAGCTCTAAATGGAGTCAAATGATATTTTTTCTATCTATAAGAAAACAAAGAGGAGAGACAGAAATTTCTTTAGAGACATGTCGGGGGAGAATCCTTCACTGTCATTAGAATCTGCAGTCTGAGCAGAGCCTGTGTGATTACATGACAGGAAGAATCTGTGTTTACATTAAGAGATAATAGGGGGGAAGTGTTTACCTAAACATTTACATTTAGGATTTATTATGAAATGTCTGCAACTTACACATCAACAATTCTGTGACAGCTAAGAACAACAGAAGCACATTAATAAGACTGTACAAGCTGAGTGGATAATAGGAATGCTGCCTAGAATCCCAAGGGAGATAGTATAGTGTACCACTGGGACAAAACGGATTTATGAGAGAAAGGCCTTCCCTGTTTTGTAAAACCATTTCTTCCATGTTACACACTTGACATGATGCTCTGCTGTTCAATTACAGAAGTGCATATTCATAGCCTTGCCATTATGAACTCTAACCTTTCAAACATGCTGGCAGAGCCGAAAGAGTTTTGCTGGAGGAGTCAACAACACAGCAAAAGTGAAAATGGTTCTTTTTTTTTTTGAGAGATAGTAAACTAGGTTTTTTAAGTTCATTTCATTGATTTGACAATGTGAGTCCAATGACAAAGCTCAAGCTAAGTTTAAAAATCCATTAAGATTACTTTCTCCTTTAGTAGATTTTTGGTTCTGTTTTATTTTATTTTTTTAAAATCTCTCCAGTGCTTATATGAAAAAGAGATTTTAAATAAAATAAAAAAACTTGGCCAAACTTTCTTTATTAAAAACATCTCCCTTTCCTAGATTCTATTAAAAAAATTTGCTACAATTAAGAGGAGAGGAAGAAGAAGGACAGAAGCATGCATACGTGTGTCCTCAGAGCTAAAAACTCGTTGACAGAAGTCCGTTTAGGCACTTCAGAAATAAGCACACTATATTTTTCCATGGTATATCGTTTCAAATACCACTTGCTAGACACATGCTGCTGAGACCAAAACTGGAAACGACATAGTTTTCAAATATTGCATATACAAATGAGTTTCTTTACATCAGTATACTTTATAGAGGGGTTATATCTTCCTGTTTTCCTACTCTGAAGAAAAAAAAACATATCCTTTCCAGGAGTAATTGGCAATACACTGCCATGAGAGAAGAAAAAAGTTTAAAGTTTATTTGTTTCTTACCTTGGCAGAAGTGGAACATCAATTAAAAAAATAAAATCCAGTAAATTGTATGATTTCACCTTTTTAAATACAAGATCTTGTTCTGACACCAGTAACAATTGCCAAATTACAAATCTAAAAGACATCTCTGTCTCAAAGATGACCTGTTCCAAGGAAGACAAATACAAGTTTTGAGTGTCTTTAACAAAACATCCTGACATCGGTTTCCATATAAGATGTGGCCAGATATCATATGGAAAATCACCTTACAGGAATTAGAAAAAAAATCAGAATTAAGTTTGTAAAAGCAAATTATCTTGAGAATTGACACCAAACAGAAATCAAGGTAAAGTAAAACATCATCACCTGCTCACAGCTTCTTTTCTTCAAAATCTTCTCCATCATATAAAACTAAGAAAACAGCAAGCTCCGTCCAACACAAAACACTTGTATACTCTCACACACTCACATTTTTTTACTCCTTCACCATCTCAAGGTGTTCTAGAAAAGTCCCAGCCTATACCCATTTTATCCTCAAGTAAATTACCTTATTGTCAAGATTTTAATTTAATCTGCTGCATACCTTAAAAAAATTCCATCTGGCAAAACACCCCTTCTTCCTCTAGGAAGAACCGGATCTTGTTTTCCCTGTTCTTAGATATGTCTCATGCTACAGTCTGCTTCCAGTAATGAGGATTAATTGGAGCAACCAACCTACACTTCCTTAGGTGCATTTGTTCACCCTGTCCCAGGCATCAAATAACCTTGTTATATTTGCAGATTAAAAAAATTCCCAACTATTAATTTGACAGTGCTTCAGCATACAGACAGAAAGTATTTACATTCAAAGCCAAAAATCACTTAAAGAGGAAAATATTCCTTGTCATTATGAAATGCAAGCCACAGAAAATCAATGTTTAAATTAAGCCATTAGACTATTTTTAGAAATATTTCTGTGAGCTTCTACCAAAGAACCTTTCCCTTCTTTATTTTTCCATTTTTTTAAAGAAACTAAATACATAATCATTATACAGTTTGATTTCTAGCTATGAAATCAATTCTTCTATTACCTTCTTAATAAAGGAGAACCTTTCTAAATTGTAAATACCTGGCAAAGGTAAGACTACCAAATTAGTCTTGTATAAGGAGGAAAATTTATTTTTGTCACAATACTCTTGTAATTTATCTACTCTTTGGAAAAATGTTTCTTATACATAGAGTGTGTAATTTGTACTCTTACAAATTACTATAAATGACTACTAGAAGATATTAAATTAAATACAAAAATCAATATAACTAATATTTATGTCCACATTTTAACGCATAGAATAAAAATAACTAATACAAAATACTAAAGTAAAAGAGAACTTTGGAAGATATTTTTCAGGTTGAATATATATGTACATTTTGAATAAATCTTTTTATGCTATCTGTGTGTTGCTTTTGACATTTAAAAGAAACCATTAAGAGATATTTTCCAGAAACATTTGTCAGTGACTTCAAGAATTAGAATAAACAATTCACCTTCTAAAAAAAAATCTCATCCCCCACTAACCAAATGAAAATTTAGCTATGTGAATGTATTAACTAAACATAATGAAATTTTAAATAATTATGAATATTTAATAAGATTCAAGAAAAGGCAAATTTAAGTTGCACTAACAGAACCAATAAACAATCATATTTCTATGAATAATGCTGGGTTTTGCTCTATTTTTTTTAAGAATTATCTGTTCTGATGACATTTGAGGAATTTCCTGGTCATAATATTGTCATATCTTATCAGTTCTCAAGAAAATCATGACCTCAAAGTCCCATGGGGTTAAAAGTAGTTGGATTTTAACAAATATGAGGCAACATTGTGTAACAGACTGCCTAAAACTTTCAGAGGTGAATAAACAATAAAATGAGACTTAGTAGAAAAAATTACTAAAAAATGCAAAATTAATTGGTATATTTCTATCAGCAGTACCTAATAAACTCCCCTCAAACTGGAAGTAACTAATACAGACCACATTTTATTTTAAAGAGACAAAATAATCAATAATTCCTTCCTCAAAACTCTTATAACTCAATTTTAATGCTAAAATACTATCAAACTAAAGCTATTTTACTAGGTATCTTCAACATTTTCTGCTTTTTTAATTTGAGAATTTTAATTATAAATTATGTGATTTCGCCAACAGTTTAATTTTTTATTTTAAAGTCTATTTTTGTCAATCAACATGGAACTAACATTAATGCCACGAAAATAATATAAAAACATTTTCATATAAAAAAGTTTAAAGCTGAAAACATTTTTCCTTCTTCCCACTCTTGTTTTTAATTAAGAAAAATGTAATATAATAAAGTTTAGTTCAATTTTTCTCCATTCTGCAAAATAAAATCTGGCCTCTGTGAAAATAAAAAATGGATTATTGCTGTTGCTATTCACTTTTATTTAAAAAGCAGAATATTCTAAGTATGTCATTTAGATCATCTCTTCTTGAGTTGTGCTTTGATAGAAGTACTAGCAGCTGACATCCATCTGGCTCCAAGGCAGGATAAGTGCACCAGCAGCCTGAGTGATGCATGTTTTTTTGGAAACAACAGAAACATGGAAGAGTTACACTGGGAATTATAACCATAGTAGATTTCTCCTTTTTTTAACCTTATAAGGATAATGTGGACAAAAACATTACGAATCATTTGAGCATATGAACAGAACAGGGAATGGTAAATACCTGTTATGTTATAGTAGGTAGATACAAAAAAGAAATTTAAGCAAATGGAGGTCTGTAACACTTCTTTTAAATTTCAGAAGGCAGGGAAATTCAAAGCAAAATCAGTCCAGAGTTCCTGATACACCCTATAATCTTTGGGAGAGGCTGAAAGATATCCTTCCTGATGTTTCAGCAAATTGTTTCTCTGAAATTATCAGCAGCAGGTGCAGAAGTGACTGAACAGGTTTTTTTCCTTTAATCAGAATGAATGAAAATTATTTTGAACAGCAGCAAAGTTTCAATCAGAAATCTTACTAAGGGACCTTAGTAGGTTTCATAATGTCACCTCTTTAAAAACAAAGAAAACGAGCACTTTCTCTTCCATTTGTGATATGTATTTTGTTTAGCAAACATGAAAATCTGTCTGCTGTTCCTTCCTAATTACCTGTAAGGAGGATAAAATATATAATATCTTTATAAGAGGTTATCTGAAAGATAACTATCTTGTTTCATCATTCAATACAATGCAAACTTTTTGTTTCCATTATCCTCCTAGTACACTTCTTGAGAATATATTACTGAATGGAATAAACATCAGCTCTGAACAGACAACTAGCAGTAGTTCAGGAGCACTTAATTTTGAAATTCCTTTATGAAAAGTCCTCATACTCATTTGCACCCATATATAGCTGCTGTCTTTGAGTGCTGAGACTAGTTTGACTGTGGTCAAAGTAGAAGGAAGATTATTACGATTCACCCAAAGGCAAATCACACTTCTGGAATGTTGCTAATCTTACTCTGAATTTCCAAAACTTATTCCAGTGATGTCAAACTTTAGGTTCAGAAAAAAAAAAAAAAACACCAATAAATTCCTTTTTTTAACTTTTTCCTGTTTGGTATGTTTGGGAGGCAGTCTTTCTGGGTTTATCAACACTACTGTCGTCAAATTTAAGATGCATTTGTGAACCTAATACCCCTCATGCCCCTCAAAGTTGACTGCACTTTTTTTTCTCTTAACATACAGATGCATCAAAATTCATCATTGCATATATGTAATAAATGTCTACACAGCAGTATACATTGTACAAAAAGATTTTCATTTACATACCTGCACTTGATCAGCTAATACCACTGAAAAGCAACTCAAATGATTAGAGGAATTCTTTTGCCTAATATAGGAACCAGACATCCAAGAAAACGGATTTGAACTGAGTATTTCAAAAGACATAGTAGACATTGTCCGGTCACTCACTTTATAACTACATCCCAAAGTCATAAATCCATATATTTCACAGACATCTACAGTCAATTCCATTTGGTGGGGTGTTTTTGCTCTAGATCCTTACTACTTTACCAGTATACAGAAGATGACTATACTTTGGGTAGTTTAAACACATATGTTAGTACCAACCAAAGAACACCCTACACTTGATCTAATAGTTAAATTAATAAAAAAATTTAATTTTAAAAATTAATGAAAATGTATGATTTCCACTAAAACTTTTCTGATTACCTTTCTCAGTCTCTGGAGCATTTTTTTTTCTTTAAAACCAGGGTGAGTGAGATTGAGGAAGCAGAAACACAACAAAAAAAATCACATTGCCTAGTGTAGCTGATTCCCAAGGAATAATGGTGATGTCTACCAGTGATGTCAGAAATTCAAACTCAAATTCTGCTCTGAGTCAGTGAAAGTTAAATGCCTTGTTCTCTCAACAAGTGAGAGCCATGTCTTTTCTGCAGTTGGAAGGAGACCGTTATTTGGCAAATTTCATTGAGCAAAGTTTTTTTCTGGATGTTTTTATTATGGACAGTCAGACAGGCATGTCTACCTTTCTTCACAACTCTGAGTCCTTATACTGGGAGAAAAAAAAAAGTGAGATAAACTGAAAAAGCCTTAAGAATCCTTTGAAAACAAAATGACTGGATGATGAACTTTAGGGAGCTACCAGAGACTCATTAGTCAGACTTTTTTCAGACACAGTCTGAAGTTTAATTTTAGGAAGAAAACAAAAAACCAAATCGCACTTTTTGCTTCGACAGACAAAACTAGGATGAAAGACTACTTTGAAAAGTATTAGCAGGAATTTTTGGCAGTGTGGTATTGGCTAGTTATTTAATACCTATCAAATTATTTATAACCTTCAAACTCCTATGGACAACTTAAAGGAAAGGGATAAGAGTGAAGATAAAATAAGAGTATGAATAAAAAAGCATTTCCAAAGCCAAAAATATTTTTTGGCTCAAATAATTTTTTTGGCTCAAATTTTAGTTTTGTCTTGCCTAAGTAAAATCAGAAAATGGGCGTTAAATTATATTAGTTCTATCAGTCCTGAACATGGCTTAACAGCTACTCTGTAAAGCTCTGAATTAGGCAATGGATGGATTGGGTAAGACTTTTTCCAACAACGTCTTTCTTTTCTAATACATACAATTCATACCTTTGTTTTCATTTTAATTATATTATATACTCTCTTGTCAGATTATATAGTTCATCCTATAAGCTCCTAAAAGGAGCTATGATTTTTTCCTACAAATTAAGAAATCTGCATATTCAAAATGTTTCTAAAAAATATTATCCTTCAAATGTAATAATTGTTCCAGTACCACGATTCAAACAAAGTCTCTTCTTGTAGTTACTGACGTGGTTGTCTCTTTGGAGCTATTTCAGGAAAACTGCTTTGAAACTTACCTTGGTCTTCTTTTCCTCTATCTAGAGTGCAAAAGGGTTTTCAGGGGAGTTAGTCACCTGAATTAGAAACCTGACACTGAATACAGGATAGGTGATATAGAACACTAGCAACAGAAATAGAAAGGCATGAATCTAGCTCAAATCAAAATACTGAGAAGGGGAAGTCTGCCTGAAAGTATTACATCCTGCAGAGCAATTTGGAAAGAAAATTTATACAAGTGCCATAAGCAGTAAGAATTATGACACTGCATTTAGCATTTCTACTACCTTCTGTATTACGTGGGTAGCTGTGAGAATTTGCGAATGTAGTCTGAACTATAACTTCATCACCACTCTTATTGGTGTTCTGCACTTACATCCAATTTTCCATCTAGAAAACTAGACATTTTTGCAGACTTTAACACATTTGAATCTAGGGAAGACAAAGCTTTTTCAAAGGCAGAAATTTTTTTAAATAAATTAATTTAGCTGAAAATTTGAAAGCTCATGAGTTATCTTTCCAGAATATCTGTGTCTCTCCATCTATCTCCATATATGCAAAAATTCTGCAACAGCATACAAAGGGATCTTAGGAAAGGTTTTGTTTTTTACTACAAAATGAGGGACAAGTTCTCTCCTTTGGCTAAGATAATTTAGAATGTTTTCAGATCTTTGATATATTTTCAAAATACCTTTTTAAGCATGGTTAGTCAGGGGTCTTGAATAAAACTTGAAGACAATTTAAAATGAGTAGTAAAAAAGAGGCTTGGATAAATACTGTAGTAAACAACGAAAAACTTTATCAAGATGTTGAAACAATATCTTCATTCGAGTAAACAGGTAATGAATGAGTAATCATTGACAAAATACTAATTTCCTCTTATTTTAAATTATTTTAAATGAGCTGACTAAAATTTTAAGAAGCAGCATTTGTGCACATGGTGAATGCTTTTGGAAGTCATCTTGATATATGATTGTCTGCCATTGGGAAAATCACATAAATACCAGACAAATCGAGATGTCTATACCTCATTGAGTTTATATCTGGTAGAAGATTTTGGACTATGGTTTCTGTCTAAGATATTATTCATATTAGTTGAATGTAAGATCACTAGATATATCTGTTTATCCACATCTGATGTTCTTAAAAAATAAAGTGAGAATCTTACAAATCAGGCTTACCTCCTCCCTGCCCCCCTCCAGCCTCCCACTCGCCCCCCCTCCCATCACTAATATTATTCCCAAAAATGAAAGAAACCAACACAAACAAAAAGAATACCAGGACTTAATGATGAATATACTGCTTGTAGATCTTCAGTTAAGACAGAATTGAGTTGTACATTAAGATGTAGATGAGAAAGATGGCTAGCAGTCTTTTCCGCTTCCACATTTAATTAATTTTTAAAACATAATGCAAGCCAGATTGTTTTGAATTTTATATAAGGCTGCTAGTGTTGGTTTTTCTCTAGGAATGCAAAAATTAAAAAGTGAGACAGTTTTAGATAGGAAAGGAAATTATAGGAGTGTTTAGCAAATCCCTATACTATTCAGATATGTTGTTCACACAAGATGTCAATTTAAAATAAAGACTGAAGCTTGAGCTGAATCTAATTAGAAATATTTCATTTCCAGAAGATCCTTCTGGGATACAAATTATTTTATTCATTTTAATTCACTATGAATCAGGGGAAAGATTCACCACAAATAATTTTCTGATCTGTGAATCATGAGGACTAAAAATACAAAATTTGTGGAAATTAAGAAGCAAAGATACAATGGTACAATCCATGTTAAAATCTATTTGAGAACTGCTAGGCATTGAAAAGGGACTGTGATTTTACATGTAGAAACAAAGTAGAAATTACATAACTTTGGCACACTTAAGTACTTTTACTAAGATAAAGACAAATGTGACAACGTCTTCATCTGCAGTCTTAAGTTTCTGATTAAAAGACAGTATTCCATACAAAATTTTAGCTCTAGTGTAAGTCTCCTGCCAAACACAGCCATGGCACAATTTCAGTTTCTATTGATACTTTCAAGTATCAAGTACTTTCTTGCATTTGGTCCAAGAAAACTTTTTCAGTGTTATGATTCAGGAATTAAGCATATGCAAATAGAAAATAAATATATTCTATCTGAAATGTAATAAAACTGATCTTACTAAATTATTATTTTTTATTAATTTGACAAAAATAAGGACATATGTCTGAACCAGATTCTTGACTGGTGTACATTTACTACTGTGGCAATACACTGATTTACAGTAAACAATAATATCACCAACTACACTATCATTCATTGAAATGACTGCTCACTTTCAAGCCTTTTACTCTCACATTTTCCGTGGATAGGATTCAAATATGACTTTTTCCTGAGACCAGAACATTTGTATTTCAAAATTCAAGAATTTACTAAGATTGTCTTAGAATGTTTGATTTTGATACAAAAACAATTACACTTCTCCAGCAGAGAAATCAAATCTTTAACCTTGGACTGTCCATCTTTAATGGACCCCAACAAACCAATGAACAATATAAAAAGATCTGTCTTCCAGTTTCAGGAAAAAAAAAGATCGATTAATCCTGAATTAAATTAATAAAATTGTTTTATCAATAACTTCGGGATTAGAGAATAACATCAATTTTATTCTCTATTCATGAAATTATTAGGGTTACAGAATCCAGTGAAAAAAATTGTCCCCAAACTTAAATATTAAAAAAATTCTCTAATGTCTTACCAAGTAATACCTACTGATTAACCAACATCTATCTGAATCTTCCTGTCACACACTGAACACATCACTTTTCAGTCTACCATTTGTAGACATGAAAAAGAAATTATACACATAATTTTTTAATGACAAAAAATAATTTGAATACATAACTACTCTTAACTAGATTCTTTTTCTAGAACAATTCAACTTCTTCCAGCAGTTCTTCATAAGTCTAACTTGTAAGTCATTCGTCACTCATTTTTCTCTTTTGTGTTTTTCCAATGTATCTGTTTGTTGTTATAAAACCACATCCCAGGTATAAAGTCCTTCTGATTTCTAGTCTTATTCTGTACTAATATCACCAATATTATTAATATCATACTTAATATTATTTTCTTCCTCTCTTTAGAATTCCTTTTTATAGAAGTCCATCTTCTTGGCTGAAGTTTGCATTTTTAATCTATTGCTATTCTTCTGCTCTACTTTTACATTAATTTGCAGAGAATTAACTTTATATTTTTTGACAGTTTCACATATATGCCATGTTTCCAAATGTTTCCTTCCCTTTACTCAGATCTATCTTTCACATAGCATGGCCTAAGTTCTCTTAACATTTATAAAAGAAATATATGCTTCAGCATTGTCCTCAATAATTTATTGGTAGACTGTGACTATTTATAATACTTATTCAGCAGGCATTCTCCTTTTACCAGAAGGCCGTGTCCTTCAGGTATTAGATATCTGAAATAAGGTGTATCAGTCTTATTCTCTCTTAGTGTGATACTACTTTTTTCTATTCCCCTTTTTATTTTTATTTGAAGGCTTTTAACACATCTGCTTCTCTCTTCCTTCTGAACTACAGAGAAAGCATAAATATTTTCATCATACAGAAAAAATTAAATTTTCTCCCTACCTGTATTTTTGTACCTCTGATTTAGGCCATCAAGTCTCTGAGAGGCCAATTAAGCTTCATTTGTGCATTAAGACTTCTAGTCATTATTGTCTGTTCTCAATACACTTTGCAGTAGTGTGTGGATGTCTAATATATTTGGTAAGTTCCCCTATTATTCTCTTTCCCATGGGTTATCTAATATTGTCGAAAATGTTATTATCTTAAAATATGGAAGAATTTGTAGTTGCTTACCCAGAAACCATCAGTCTGATACAGCCAAAACTCCTCATCCATGGCTCTATCTTTTGATCTCTGCACCATTTTATTGTGAATTTTAATCATAAATCTGTTTATTTGGATTATGTTACTGCAATCCCTTACATACCAGTCTCCTTGAAACAGGTTAAACTCAAAAATGTTATTTTTTAAGACAGTAAAATTTATGTGTACTTAAGCATACCCGTACTCCTATTTATATAATTTACAGAGCTATTACTTAATAGCTTACAGAAATATTACTTTTGCTAGGGATATTTCTTAATTACCTTTCCCTCACCCTGGTTCCTGTAAGAAACTCTTACCTATTAAAGCAGGAATATAGTCTCTAGTCAGGTTTAAATATATGTATGTCATTCATGAATTTAGTTTGATATATCTGAATATCTTACATATCAAAACTATCTCAAAATAATATCTTTTGAATATTTTGTGTTTGAAAGTATTACATTTGTCTGAACTTCTGTTCATTTTTACCTTAAATCTTACAACATATGTCTTGTCTTCATCATCTTTCATCTCTACATTCTGTTTTATCTTTTTGAGTAGACTCTGTACAATTCTGTTTCTGCTGTATATTAACTCTGGATAAAAAATGGGTTTGCTTTAATTTGGAGAGGATGAATGCTGAAAAGCATTTTCCACAGATACTCAATTTTACATAGAAGTTTTATTTGACTGTACTTCTGCTTTTTCCCCATAGGTAATCCTGGAAAAAAGTTTGGCTTTCTGGACACTCATAAAATAATCAATCATAAACCCAAATATTAAGCAAGTATGGGATGCAAAGATTTTACAAAGCAATATGAATGCAGCAATACAGTGATGAGATACTGCAGACAACTGAGAACAATTGACATTCCTTCTTCCAGGACTCTGAGGGCACTGGTGGATCTGACTGTCCCTTTCTAGCTTCTTCAGAATTTTCCTGATCCTACCCATGGTCCAGGACTCCATGTCATTCCTCCAGAGTCATCAGTTCCTACCTCAGTGAAGCCCCAGCCAGTCTCCAGCTTCCCACAGCCCTGCACTGCCCAGCCATGGGCCTTGTTGAGCCCATCCTGTCCTCATCCCATTCCTGTTCCCAGGGAGGTGCCCAGTGCTGAGGGTGGGGGCTACTCTTAGTGTCCCCAGATGTCCTGCTCATGGCTGGGACGGAAAGGTCCGGGCTGCTCATGGAGATCCCTATGGAGGCCCACAGAGAGCCTCAGATGTTGTCTAAAGCCTCTGGACTGTGGCTGTGCAGATGCTTTGAATTGCTAGAAACCGCCCCTTTTGTGTTACTCCCGTCACTGTGTGGTACTTATCTCTGTGCATATGCACTCTTCAATACTGTGATGCACAGAGCAATATCTTTTCTGGAGAAAAAATATGTTTATGTGAAAGGAATTATTACAGTCCTCAAGATACAAGCATGCCAATTTTGAAGAAATTTTTTTTCATGGATTTTCTAAACCACAACAAGGAGTCCATGCTAAGGATCTGCCATCTGGATGAGAGACTGATGCAGACAGATTTCTAGACAGGCACAAAAATACTTCAAAAACATTTCAATTCCTCAGCACAGTCCCGAAGAGTAGCCTGGTCTGAGGCATTTTAAAGTGGCTGTTCCTGTAATTCCAAATGCAAGCTATGAACAGGATCTCTAATATTAGCTTCTACAAGGTTAATAAAGCAGACTACAAAAAGTTTTTGAGCAGCAGAGCTAACTTCTGCAGTAGGTCCACAGTTTTGCTGGCACTAGCACTGTTATAGGTGGTCCTAATTTTACATGAATGGACTGATCTAAAGCAATTTCTCTGTTTCATTAAACTTTTGAAAGCTTCCTTTCATGTTAGATATGAGAGTGAATTACTTTTCCACCTATCTTTCAAAAAACATAATGAAGACCATGCAAACAAAAACTGGAAGAGATGAAAGGATTCCTGTTTGACTTTTCTTTTTCATGATAACTTTATAGTAGCAGAGCTTTTCTATCGTGTCTCGTCTCACTTATTAAGGAGGCGAAATAGAGGCTAGAGATAAAAAAATTGCTAAAGAGGAACTGCACTGACTGCATTCTTTCAATAGACCAATTTGGAGGTGAGAGTCAGGAGCATGTGCAGACACCTGTAACATGCTCCTTTGCCTTTCCAAGAACTTGGTGGGGTAACTGTAGGTGGAGAGCTGTACAGGTCCCAGTATGAAGAGCAGTTTGCCAGAAACAGGTTTAGACAGAAGGCAACAGATACTCAAGACCACTTTCCAATGAATAATCTGCTTTCCATTGTCAGAAGAAAAATACCATTGTAAAAAAGGACTACATTTGGGCTTGCAAATGATCACATCAGCCCATATTAGAAGAATATTTTTACAGGAGGAAAAATCAACCCAAATTGTGGTTTAAAGATAAACAGTGACATAAGGTAGGTTTTTTCCTTGTGTTAATTTAGTACTAACCAGGATTTTCCTGTTCTCTCCTATTAAAAAAAAGAGGTATGTTCTTAGCCATTGTATTCCACTTAACAATCACTGTCTCAAAGGAAAATAGAGTACTTGTTCCTTGTTCTGTCCTTGTACATAGTAGTAGCCAATTGCTAACCAAACAGTCTGTGCTGGTTTAAAAGTTAACCAGCAGGGGAAATGAACTCAACTCAAAAGAGAGATTATAAGTCAGAATAACAATTTATTAAAATAATACAATAAGTACAATTATACAGACAGACAATTGGTTTTAACCCACAAAGCCCAAATGTATAACCCAGCACCCTGGGGCATGAACAAAGTGGTGTTCCTTGCCCCCCCCCAAGTCCAAAGTAAAGAGAGAGGGGAAAAACCTGCTGGTGGGAGAGCTGTTGCAGTCTGGTCAGAGAATGGTGATTGCAGTCCAGTCGAAGGTGGTGGTCTCAGTCTGGTTGAGAGCGGTGACCTGCAGTCTGGTTGAGAGTGGTGGTCTGCAGTCTTCCTCTGGATCCCACGAGTGGTAAAAAAGGTTCCAAAACCCCAAGTTTATATATTCTCCAGTTCAGGCAGAAATGCTCAGTCCTTCCCTCACAGTGGGGAATTCCATAAAAGGGCATGAGGACAGGAACATCTTCCTATCTCGCAGGCCTCTTAACGCCTAGTTTATAGCCTGAGGAGTCAGGCTGCTCTGGGCAGAGGGTGTAAATGCTCTATTGATAACAGTTTCTGGGAAATGGCATGGAAGGCTATAGAATACACAGGTTTGGGTTACACCCATCCAGTGATGAATTGATCCCAGTTGTTCTAACTAGGACACAGTCCCAGAGTGCAGTTCTCACCTGTGTATCCTGTTCCACCTGTGCATCCTGCAATGTCTCTTTTGTGCTGCAATCTTTCTTTTTAGCCCTTTAACCACTAATATTTCACCATCTCCTGTCATCCTTATTATCTTTCTCTACAATAAGCTTTTACTGTGATGGAACGAATATGTTTTCTTGATTAACTGGTACAATATTGGCATAGGTTATATTTGGAAGTTCTTTTTACTCTGTGAAGGAAGCGCTATATTCTTCAGAATTTAAGATGAAATTATTTGTTTCCCAGAAGTAGATTAGGCTCATACTTATCTTGTGATTGTTTCCAAGCCTTCCTGTAGACCAGCTATTGGGGCCCCGAGCATGTCCCCCTTCTAGGATTTCAGCTGGAGAAGTTGCAGAGTTGAGCTGGCTGACTCCAGCGTCAGCTTCTTTGGCGATAGGAATTCCTGTGAGGAAAGTTAAAACAAGGTCCTGCCCCTCCTTTCCCTTCGGAGCTGCTTGTAAACTGAGACTTTAGCACTGCCCCAACCTGTCCTACATCGCAGCTGTGTAGCAGCTCTGACAGTGCTTGAGCTTGTGCTTCTGTGAACCTCATCCAAACTCACTGGTTTGACTTGGCCTTGGACCTGCCTTGCTGCTGCAGACTTGCTGGTCAGTCTCTGGACCCATCCTGACCCAGACTAGCTGTTATATGTCCAGCCTTTTTGTCAGAGAGGTCACTGCTCCTGTCTGTGTTACTGTTGGGCTCAGCTCACAGCTTACCTTCCCTTGCAGTGCAGAACTATACTTCCTATCTTCTAAAGCAGAACTAGGATGAGGATTGCTTCCTGTGACTTCTACATAGATTTAAATGTATTTCTGAAAGTGACATGCTATCAGTTTATCAACCACTATGTCCACTACCTTCAGTTCTTGTCTGTAAAACAGCAATTAATTAAGAGGTAATAAATCCATTAGAATTTAGTGAAAACAAACCCTCCATTGTGCCTTTAGTTTAACAAATGAAGATATTATTATTGTAAGAATACTGGTCTGGTGATATTCACCTAAGTAACTAATGTCAGCTTAATAGTTTAGAAAGGATCAGGTGTAAATAAATTAAAAAAAAAAATAAAAAAAATTTCTTTCACATCAGATAGGCAGTACAATTAGTGACAAAAGAGGATTTTTAAGTCTGGGGATTTTTTTTAATTATTTTTCAGTGTCCAGTTCCCCAATATCTAGAGGTCTTTGTTCTGCAATAGGAAAGAATCATGCCAAATGCTTTTCTGACATCCAAAAAGATTAGAGTTGCCTCATTTTGCTTGTCTAGAGAATCCTTTATCTCATTGAATTATCTGAGAAAGTACATTATCAGATATTAGTTCCCAAAACTACAGTTTTGCTTGTTCATCAGCTATTAAAAAGACAGCAGTGTTCTTGCAACTTCACCCAGTCATGTTTAAGAAAAGTAGTTTAATAATCTATGAGGTACTGTGAAAAAACAAAGACTCAGAGATGGAATGAAGAAAGCTTGTGTAAGGGCATGAAAACCAGAAGAGTGACAGTCTTTGCAAAGTCAATACCATTACTCTGTTTCAGGGTTATACCATTAAATAACTTCTAGTACAGATGTACTTGATATTTAGTTAGCATGAAAGCTAATTTTAGTGTTGATTTTGTGTTTATTATTACTCAGAAATGACTTACGTGTTTGAAAAATATTTATGTCTTATACCTTAAAAATTAGTGATGCTTGAGAGACACAAACTATTACTTTAACTTTTTCCAGAGGTACTTACAAAAATCTTGCAACATTGAATAAGTTTTCAGAAAAGCACAAGGTTGGAATTGTCCCAGTGGATCTAAGAACTGCACAGGAGAAAACTCTCACCTTTCTCATTCTGGCCTATATTGTCCACAATCAAAATGTTAAACCTATCTGTCCCATCTCTACAGTTTCTGAATGTCAGTTATGAGTTTTGATTGATCTCCATCATTCTGCTTAACACTTGTTAGAATCTCTCCTGCTCCTGTCACATTAATGTTATTGACCTGTGCAATTTCTGGAAAAAGTGATTCATAATCCTTGCTCCAGCAATACCATGTGAGTTAATACAGAATAAGCAATTATAAATCTTGGAAGAAGATAGCTAAAAACAGAGGCAGACAATCATGTAGACGCCTCGTGTCCTGAGGCATGAGAGATCCAGTTAAGGCTCCTGGTTAAGTGGTAGACTGCGTATCTGATCTTGTATAAATGGAGTTTCTCATCTGCAAGGTGAAGCCGACAAAAATTCTCTAGCTCACAGAGGCAGAGAGTTAAAACACTCATTACAGTTGTAAGGGTAATAAAAGCAAGAGAGATATTAGCCCCTTGCACCTTGCAAATTATGAAATATGGAGGAACAACCTCAATTGAACTTAGCAATAAAACTGATTATTACAATCACAACAGATACCATTTTTTGGTTGGTTTCTTTCTTTTTTTTTGGTCTATCCTTCTGTTTTATAATACCCACTTTACCCAGAGTTATTTATATGAGCAGACTGAGAAGAGAGGGCAATAACATTAGTCCAGATGTGCAAAACAATAAATTAGTCATGATTGAAAGCACCTATGGATAACCAAAATTATTGACCAGCAGTTGTTGCCTGACCTGTATCCGTCAAAATGTCAAACCGTGTAGAGGATGACAGCAGGTATGAATCCTAGAAAGAATAAAGAATGCATAAATCTCTGGTGCTGTTCCATGCTGCTTCAAGTAATTTTGACATAGGATGCCTTACATTACTGTTCACTCATAAAAAACAAATAAATTATTAAAAGCAGCACTAGCACATTGCTTGTTTCTAAAATAGATATCATATCAATTACTAGATAAACTATCCTCTCATTCTACTGAAAATAGAGTAAATTTGAGTAAATGAGTATTTTATAACATACCTTCTCTTGGAAAGTCTTATCATTGAATAGTTTGGTAGAATTTAAACATGAATAGTACTGAATAAAGAATTTTTAGCAAACCTAAAAATTACAGTAAGTGACAGCCTTATCTCAAAATTGTAAAGAATGGTTCAAAATTCAATTTAAATTGATTTTTTTTTTCTGTAAATGCATTTTATAAATTATTCCTGTAATACTCTACTAACTTTTGTGATGGTATGTTCATTTAATCTAGATCATATTTGCTACATAAGTGTTATTAACATAAAATATTGATATCTCTAGGTTAGGTTATCAAGGTTAGCTTTCTACCTTCACAAAAAAAAAGTATTGAAAACACACTACATAGCTCAAACTTAACTACTTCCTTGTTGTCTTTTGATAACTCAAAATACAATTGTCAGAGATTATACAAGGCTTTTTTTCCAGATGTTTCTTACCTCTGTAATATTAATATCAGAATTTTTTTCCATCTGTTCTGTAAATAGGAAACATTCACAAACTTCTTTTGTCTATCATTTTAGAATACAGAATCTTAAATTTATGAATTTTCAAAGATGTTAGTAAAGTTCCAGTGCCTTACTTAAGAGACCATGGAAGTCAACAGAAAATTTTCCATTAACCTCAGTGAAGCCAGGCTCATAGTTGTTGTTAACTATCATCTCTGACACATACTAGAATAAATTTATGTAGAAAAGAAGGGACTTTTTATATTTATGAGTTTTTTTATTTTGTTAGCTCTGGAATAAGGGCATTAAACTATAGGAGATCCATAGGAATTTTTGAGATGTGGAAAGGAGAATACCATTACAATTTTAGTTCTGTCTACTTTTGGAGCATATCCACTTTCTTGAATTTAGAAGTCTAACTTCATTGGATTAACCTCTCTTTAAAATGGATTTTTAAAAATTTCCAATTATCATGGTTTAACCCCAGCCAGGAACTAAGTACTAGGAAGCTGCTAGCTCACTTCTCCCCCGCCACCTCCATCCCCAGTGGGATGGGGAGGAGAATCAAAAAAAAGGTAAAGTCTGTGGGTTGAGATAAAAACTGTTTAATAACAGGGGAAAAATATAATAATGAAAAAGGAAAAGAGAGAGAAGAATAAAACCAAAGGAAAAAATGTGATGGGCAATATAATCCCTTACCACCTGCTGACTGATGCCCAGCCCATCTTCCAACAGCAATCAGCCCCTCCTGACCAAATCCCCCCAGTTTATATTATGACCACGATGTTCTATGGTATGGAATATCCCTTTGGCCAGTTTAGATGTGCTGTCCTGGCTGTACTCCCTCTCAACCTCTTGTGCATCTGCTCACTGGCAGAGCTTGGGAGACCAAGAAGTCCTTGACTTGGGGTAAACACTGCTCAGCAACAACTAAACTACCAGTGTGTTATCAACATTTTTCTCCCACTAAATCTAAAACATAGAAGTTTTCCAGCTTCTAGGAAGAAAATTAACTCTATCCCACCTGAACCAGGACACCAATTCTAAAAGCCTTGTGCATAGAACATTGATTTAATTTTCTGCTTTTATATTTTTAATTTGATTTTATGAATTTACATTTTGTATTTTCTGCTTTTATATTTTAGCCTGATATTCTTGTATTGTAGATAAAAGACAACGGACAGATGGATAGAAAGCCACTGAAAAAACAAAATGAATATTACCTCAACTTGGTCTTTTATAGATATTTTTAAAAAAATCTCCATTAAAATAAATATTTAATATTGGCCAGTAAAGGTGCCATACACTAAGCAATTTATATTACTAACTTTACTGCCCAGGGTCTTTGCCATATTTTAAAATGGTGTTCCTTTAATATCAGTAATTAGAGACTGAAATTAACTGACAAAATTTCATTTACTTAAAAGACATTTTGAAAATAAAATTTGATGCGATTAGGCAGGTTGCATTTGTGCTTTTGACTGTGGATCTGTGTAGGTCTCATTTTCATTCCTTCATTCCTTTCATTCCTTTCATTCCTTCATGACATCAGTCTTGTATTCATGGAGAGTGTATTAAAAGTTTCTTGAATTTTTGCTTGATTCGGCTTAGTATGAAAATCTTATTATACAGCCTTGGTTAGTCCTCTGCTTATAAATTTGTAGTCATCTAGTCAGGGTGCAGAAAGAATAGAGTTAGGCTTCGGTGATCTCTTGCATGCTGTGAATAGCAAGTACCAAACAGTGAATACACAAAGCAGTAGTTTACAAATAGGGCTCTGGTGAAAATTATTCTTTCATATTTCTCAATGAGTACCTCTGAATGCCAAAGATAATAGAAAAAAACCCCTCCAAATCAGCTTGTGAATGATGGAATAACATAATTATAATAGAATAACAGAAATTAATAATGGATAATACTGATATTAAATGCTTCAAACATTCCTAGTTACCTTCTGCAGACCTACAAATTCAAAATGGTTTTCATCTGTCACCTTCATGCTCTCTGACTGTAGTCCTCTATTTCATCCAGTCTGAAGTAAGACTGAAATAATCAGAATGAAACTCCTGCTTTCAGCTAGTTCCAGTGAAAGAGTGGCACACAGGAGAATTTAGTAAATCCCATGGGAATTCCCAGTCTTACAGAACTTTTTTCCCAGGAGCTATGATCAAATTAGTCTTACATTTCATTACAGGGGATGGAGTGGAACAAATAGAATAATGTTGTGTGAAAAAGAATCACAACCCTCTCTAGTAGCCAAAAGGAATGGATGAACCTGAGAATGTATCAAAAGAGGAACAGGGGCAATAATAGCCATTGTTTAGTTACCT
Organism: Neopelma chrysocephalum; assembly: GCF_003984885.1. Classification (NCBI taxonomy): domain Eukaryota; kingdom Metazoa; phylum Chordata; class Aves; order Passeriformes; family Pipridae; genus Neopelma; species Neopelma chrysocephalum. The sequence continues at coordinate 38,796,805 of NW_020897693.1, read as the reverse complement.
GTTCAAGTCAGAAACATAGAAAAACTCACAGGAAGAAATTGAGCAGAAATAGATGAGCAGGAAATAAGGTATCTGATATGAATTAGGATTAAAGCAGCAACAGAGTGCTAGCAAATGTAGTAAGTTGAATTTTTTAATAACATATCTGCTGAGCAAAACACTAAAAATTAAAAAGGACAGGATGTTCTTTCTAATTTAGTATAAAATCTACATGAATGCGTACAAAGCCCTGACCTCTCCAATGACCACAAAAATTGCCACTCAGTTTGTTCCTTAAGAGTCTGTTGATCTATCTTCCATCCTTCATCTCTGTTCTCTTGATATTTTCTAGTTTCTGTCTCCCATCTATAACAGACCTTGTTATAGTTTGTAAACCATGTTATTAAACGGGGAGTAGTTAAAGGTAAATCTCATGCTTTGTAATACCTGAACTGCACCTTTAAGTTTGGAAATAAACTATTGCCCCTGCTCTGAAAGGACTTTCTGCTTGAATTAACCATCTTGTAATCTATAGGAAAAACACAACTATAATAATCAGGCAAGCAAGTAGACCATATAATATTAATAAACTGTTACAGGCATCCCACACATTCTTCACAGTTGGCTGTCTAAACAAATCAATACAAAGGGAAAGCTCTAGTTAAGACTGAGATGAAAATCTCAGCCTTTATCTTTAAAGCAAGACTTTATCTTTAAAGCAAGTCAAAACATAACAATTCAACTTTATTATGTATAGTGAGGTTCATACAGATTGCATCCCAAAGGTTTTAAGGGTGGATAATACTCTTCCAGAGTAAGATACAATAACAACAATGGAAAGAGAGTAATTATATCCACAGTCATGTCCTACTATCAGTGGTGTAAATTGAAACTAGCACTACTGAAATCAATATGCTTTACACTGACACAGAATTGCTCAGAGATTAGAATTAGGCTCTGGTTACGTAGCAGAGAAATTTAGAACTGCAATGGAATAGTAAGTCAATGAAGCAGAGACACAGGATGTCAGTTTTCAGACAGTGTGAAACTTAAGTGAGGAAAGAAAATGTACAGAAGCAGCAAACAATATGGATGAAGTCTATCATTGTTTTTAAACTCAAGAGGAACACGTGGAAACTCTATGTAAAACAATTTTTGAAAGGATATACATGATTATTCTCACCGTCATGCTATGGAGCCAAATGGGAGTTTTTCTTCAACTTCCAAGTTTTACCATGTATCACAAACTAGAGACATGTTGCTGGAGTACAGAGAGTGCTGTAGGCAGCAGAAAAGGAAATAAACAAGTAAGATATATTGATTTACTTGCAGACAAGACAAAATCAGGGAAGCATAATTCTTCAGTAAAAAAGAGAATCAGTAAACTTCTCAATTTTGTGGGTTTTCTTTATCAAAAAAACCCTAAACAACAAAAAGCAAAATTTAGTATTTTTAGCGATCTCCAAAATAGCAGAATGATTTTAAACAGTTAGAGGTTAAAGTAGCACCACCTTTTAGCAACTGGCAGATTTCTTCCTAACACCCACATATTCTCTTATGCAGTCCTCTATTCTGATAGAAGAAGGTATCCATCAGACCTGATGCCTCATTCTGCTTCACCATGTTGTATTTAGACATTCAAATACAAAACACACACAAACACACAGCATTCCCCTGGCCAGCCCATTGCACACACCCACAAAACCCCACCTCAAATAAAATCTGTAGTTCCCTACAGAATAATTTGAACATTTGTGTATCCTTTACTGTTGTATATTTAAGAACAATTCTTTTTTTTTTTTTCCCCCCAAGGTTATTTGTCCTCTGTTTAGGCAGTAGCTGGTTTTTAATTTCAGGTCAGTTGATTATTCCTATAGCCATTGGCCAAGGAAAAAACCATTATCAAATGGCAATGAAGTTTTTCATATTTTTTTCCCAGAATTTCATGTTGTTTTTTTTCTTGTGAGCTTAGAAGTACTTCTTCTTGCTCAAGGTGGAAAGGACACCATAAGAGAGTCTTAAAAGTTAACAACGAACCATCATGCTTTTTGCTCAGTATCTGCCACTCTAGCAGTGTGCTAAGCCTGTCTCTGATGAGCCTATGACTCAAAAATATCTAAGCAGTATTCCCTTAAAAAGAATGCATTTGAGAAATCAATACTTTTGCCTGTTGGCCTTGTTGAACAAAGATCAATGCATGTACAAAATCAGCCCAGCAGATGTGACTGAGAAGACTACCAGTCCACAGACAGAGAAATGTCTAATGGGGACAGCTATTTGTACAGCCCTAAGGTGTGCCATTAAGCATTGCAATTCACTTGGCTCACGTAGGGGTTGTGATACCTCAAGCTGCATCCTGGTAATCTGTGTTGTGTTTTAGCCAATTTATGCTCATCATGTGAAGTTAGGGGTACTTTAGCTATTAGATCTTTTATTCCTTGTCCAACATGGGGCATTAATCAAGTGAAGATGACAGCTATGCCCATCTCAGAGAATTCTCCTGGCATCCCTCAGGCACCCTGCAGAGAAAGTATTAATGTATGACAAACCTTTGCCAACATTTGGCACCTTGATGTTATTGCCTGGCCTGTTTTCTATGTAGTTGGTATTGTCAGCTTTCCTGGTGGAGTTGGAGATGCTATTTAATTTCACCACATAAAGGAGAGAGAAATCCATTAGTGTTTGTTGCCTGTCAATGAAGATTGTGTCACTAGATAGTAGAAACTGCAAATGTGCCAGATTGCTCAGCAGAAACTGAAGTGGCAGGAGACTGCAGGTAATAGGATTGCATGATATTTATCCTCTTTATTTCTCACAAAAAGTTGTTTCAGGAAAACTCACAAAAGGCACACATTTCTCCACAGCAATCATTGAAAGTAGAGGAAAATGTTATGCTGAAATGGAGTAAAATACAATGCTTGAACTGGATACTCAAAGGGAACTTAGACACCAAACTACCTTTTTTAAATGCTTAAATGTCCAATATGCCAAACCCTTGAAAGGCACTACTTCCCTCAGCACCTGCATTTCTGCTGAATTGTGTAACACCTAAGAGCTGCATTACATTGTGTCTTAGAAGAATATACAAAGCAGATGTTTCCCTGCTAGAGTCAAGGTAGTAATACACAGAGAACACCTGATGAGGTATGAAGAGGAGTTTGTTTTGCCCAGCTTAATTTGCTTGTTTACTGAGAACAAAATTCTAGTTTCTCCATATGTGACATAAAGGGAGGATTTCAGCTGGGCTCTTCAAGAAATATCTTTAATAATTAAGCTGCTGGAATCCTGGGCTAGATGTCTTTTTCTATTTCTTCCCTGGTGAAACAATTCTGCTTTGTGCAAATTTTTTACATACTCAATAGGCAGTGTAGAAAAGAAATACCAACTGCATAACTTGGCAGAATTCATGTGGGAGAGTCAGGCTCAGACCCTTTCTCTGGTGATCATTCAGTCAGTTACAGAAAGTAAAGCAGCTTCAGTGGGAGACAGTGGCTTGCTTGAGAGTATTTTAATAGTTCTGCTGTGAGAGCACAAATCTATTCTGCAGATCTGCAGAGATGAAAGCTTAACCAGTTTCCTTTGTTTTAGAGGACTGTAGTGGTCACTGAAGTGATTGGTAACAGGCAGCCAGGGCCCTTTGTAACTGACAGGCTGCTAACTCTGTGATAATGCTCCTCACTGTGAATCCTAAACATGAGGGGTATTCCTCTCTTCCCTGCTAGGCGAGCTTTCCCTTTGGGGATGATCTCACAGTACTTCTTACAATTTCCTCAGCTTTTCTCACAGAACATGCTTTTATCTGCTCAATGCATTGTCAGTCAATTCCATGTTTGTGCATGTACAGAAAGCACAGACCATGCAGTCAGACCAAAGACTATGTGTAGTGTATCTCTTTCCACTCTGTCCAACACTAGTTTAGCACCTCTAGATTTCAGCCATTCTGACTTGCTTTTGAGTTAGAAAGCCATACAAGACTTTCTAAATACAAAGTGCTCAGCCTGGGATTGGGAATTCCACTATTCATTCATCAGGAAATCTAAAAGTTTGTCATTGTGGTGCTGAACATTCCTTCTTACAATTGTTCTTGCAAATTGAAGACTTAATAGCCCATAAGAAAATTTTTGGGCATTCCAAAACATTCTCCACTGGATTCTTTCATAGATTACACTTCTTTTTCCATAAGAGGAACGTTTAGATCCTAGAAATTATGATTAAAAAATGGGGTTCTCATATTATTGTTATCTCACTGCGAGCATTTCAATATGGAAAGATGAATTTGACCCTTTACAGTGGGATATAGTATTTGATTATTTGATTACTGCAGCTCTTACACTTCTTTACCAGCACACTAATGAAAATGTGAATATATTTATTTATTTAGTACACTTCTACATATGTAAAGTGATATTAGGATGGTAAAGTTACTAGGCATTTTGTCTAAATCTGAGTAAGGACTTAGAAAGTATAGATGGCAGTAACCTACAGGTGGTGAATCAGAATGCCTTTAAGGTGTACTAAATTTGCTGCAGATTGCCTTGCCCCAAAGCTCATAATTTTTTTCCTAATGTTAATACATAATTATCAGTGTTTTAGCTAACACTTGCCAAATCAGTCCTGCCAAGCCTTATTCTAATAGCTTGATTAAGCTACCTGTTCATATGCACATACATACTTTCTCCATTTTTTTCTTCCTCTGATAGATATACGCTCAAAAAAACCCCAAAATAAAACAAAACAAACTAAAAAAACCCACACACATAAGCTTTACACATGGAACTTAGCTTCCAGTGGATAGAAGTACAATTCTATGCTGATAGCAAGAAGCCAATCCAACTTATTCCCTACATAATGCATCTTACTAGCAACTCTGGCATGCTATCTATCCCTCCTGATAAATCAGTTCTGATTTGGCCTGCCTGAGATGTGGTCAGGGCCGATCTTTTCTCCATAAGCATTCCACAGAATTTCTTTGTTCTGCTGGAGAAACCCCAATGTGATGGTAAAAAACTGTTTAAAAACAGATGTTTCAATTTACGCTATCAATACATAGATTAATGCAAAAAAGACTCCCTTTCAATGTTTTCTTTTGATCCCCTCTCTATTTCAGCTGCTCATCTTTATACTCTTTAGAAGACCTCTCTACTGTCTCCTACATTTGAGTCCCAGTTTTATTGAGGTTAATCTCGTCAGTCTTCTCTGAGACTCACAACAATTTCCTTTTTCCAGCAGAAAGAAAACTAGCCTTTTCTTCTTCTTTCTAGATAAAATTTTTAATTACTTCCTTGCTCCTTTTATGAAAGTAGGATTAATAGTCCTTTTTTTTTTTGGAGGGGTGTCTAGTGACTAGTGCAATGGAAAATGAAAGAGATTCATATTCTTGTAAATATGATAGCTGTCTCAAGCTAAATCTAACAAAGCATATGGATGCCCAAGTATAGCCTCAGTCTTGCTTTAAATACCTAACTCCAAACTTAAGATTTTCAAAACCTTTTAATGTGATGCATACTCTGGAGACACCTACATTTTTCCTGTAGATAAACCAAGTGTTTTCTTGTGGTATGCTCACTTGAATTTTCACAATGCTCCACAGCATAGTGACTGTTTAAAATTATTTCCCTTGATATCAACAAATTAGAGGGTTTTCTATTGCCTCAGAGATAGCTCAGTGTGGTAAGCATTATCCCACAAATCCATCTGAGCCCTGTATGATCCACACAGTCCCATAATGATATTTACTGATTTAGTGACTGACAAAACCACCCTGAGATTAGTCACATCTTCAAACAAAAAACACTCTTACACTCAGCAAGTGGAATAGAAGAAGCTGTTCTAATCATTAAGAGATTATATAAACTGGCAACAGAAACAGTAGTGCTCTAAAGGAAGCTGCAGCAGCCATAGAACATTTATTGGAAGCCTTAATCTGCAGATATGAGTTACAAGCTCTCACTAATTTGTCTTTTCAATGTCAAGTTTTATACTGTCCTTGATGAGAAAGTTTTCCTCTACTAAACTTCTCAGTTTCATCTACTCACCTAACAATAGTCTGCATCTTTCCACCTCTTCTGACATCCACACCTTCATTTTTCTGTCAGCCTTTTGCTTTTTCTGACTAGAAATGACTACCCATTTCTTTCCATGTCTCATTATTTAAAAAATCATCATAAATAATGATCTAAACCGGGACTTAGATATTTGAAGCTAATTTAAAGCCAATGTTTCCATCCATCTAGACTGTCTACCTGTAGGTGTCTTTATTTTACAGGTGTCCCTTTATTTAATTTGGGTTCTTCAGTTGCTCATCCAGGTACAAAAATGCTTATTTTTTAAGAGATGAGTGGAAATCTTCCTCTATTGTACACAGTCATTCTGTCTACCTGAATACTCACACAAATTCTCCTTGAATTCTCTGAAGAAATATCATATAGTACAAAAACCTGGGCCTACATGAAACTTCATTTGAGGGTGACATGATGGTGACATACATTTTTTGCCTAAAATTCAGGGGTTAAAAACTCTAGAAAGTTAAAGATACTGATTTGGTGAATTCCTTTAAAAAATGCATTCACTGTACAGTGAGAAATTCAAGAGTCAAGAGACCACACAGAAGAAAGAAAGACTTGGTTCTAACCCAGGAATTAGGATATTATGTGGGAGTAGTGTGTATGTGTGGGATTTGCATCTGCAGTCCCTATATGCTTCATGCAATTTTTTTCTGCTAAACCATCACTGAATAAAAAAAATAGGATGGAAATATCCTCTAGAAGAACCAACAGGAGGAAAGCAAAAGATATAAAAAAATATGTTGTGTGAAAAAATTAGGAGAGCATAACACAGCTGTCCAGATACAGATTAGTGTTGCATGGTTGGAATTCCTGTGATAAAGAAGAAAGGAAGAAAACTTTTCAGATATGTTGTTCTGCTTACGCAGGATAATGGGATAAATTAAAAAAGGATGAACAGAAATAAAAGTCCTGTCATACTGGAACAAGGCAAGATCTAGTATGATATTCTCTGTCAGACAAATCACAACACAGTTCTGTTATTTTCTTTTTATTAGGGAGAGGAGGTCTGGAATGAAAGTGTTTGTGGGAGCAGCTTAATGAAGTAGGCTCTTAACCTTGAAACTTTTCTGAATAATTCACTTTTCACTCCTGACTGCTCAACATTAGTGCCACACAATTATGAAGATGTAAACTTCACAAGGACACCTGGCACATAGCCTTGTCACAATGAGTTAAACTTGAGTATTCGATTCCCTGAGCAACCATGGAGAGAGAACGAGCCACCTCATCAGGAATTCAACTATGTCAGTTTAGGGGGAGGTGAGGATGGGAGGAGTTGATCCATCAAGTTCAGACAGGACCCAGCCAAGCTTCCATTTACTACTTTCATTCAGGCAGTAGACAATGTAAATGGACCTGTCAAGCCCACAGTTAAATGAACTCTGGAGAGAACCTGGAAGATACCTCAACCGGTACCTAAACACCCTTGAAATACCTTTTTTTTTCCCTCCAGGCAAATGCTACAATTTACTTGCTTAAAATGGCTATAAATCACATAAAGAATCAAATTGGCTAGAGAATGGAACACTTAATTATTTTGTTTTCACACCATTAGGAAATTTGAGTTGAGATATACTGAAATTTTGATGGACCACTAAGCTGCATCCTTTCAGGGTCCTTCATTATCATATTAACCTTGCAGCTCCTTTTTCCCAGACATAAGACTTTAAGATTTTTAACAGAAGCAATAAGTGCTACTGATTAGTAAATTAAATTTGGACTTTTAGTGACATTTCCATATTATTATCATTTAATAATTCATGAAGTGAACAATTCCCTGAATATATCAAAATACTTAGAACAAGTATTAGAAATTTCAGACAATTCTTTTAGTCTTGTTCTTAATTAGTAAATATGTTGTGTTTTCAAAGACCTATGAAATATAGGGCCTTTCTTACCACATTTTGAAAAAACTAATTTTCATCTCATTTAATGGTTGTGCCACTTCAAGGTAACTTCACTGACTTAATTAAGGACTCATTAAATACAGTGTTGTGAAAATCACTCGTTAGCAAAAATAGAAAACCTGCTGAGGACATGATACATATTTTCATTACTGTTTTTCCAATGCTTTTCTCCGTCTAGGTTGTTTTAGCCTACCATACACACCCTCCTTCTTTCTATCTCTATTTGTCTCTTTCTGTCTGTACACACTTGTACATATATTTTCAGCCTGCATATATAGTGTCAGCATATACATATCCTGAATAGCTATAGCTTAAAACTACCATATTGCCTGAGCTATCCAACCCACAAAATGACAATAAATCTTGTATAAACATACCATTCAAATATGCAGTCCTATGGCAAGCATCTTTGTAAAGTTAGCTGAAATTTATGTTGCATCTACTGTTACAGTTGCTCTGATATTTATCTTGACATATAATGTTAAGCAATATTTTAAACTATAATCATCAAAATTCAGCCATAATTTCTGAATAAAAGGATGCTTACTTCCTTAGTTTAATAATTTTCAAGATAATCACACTTCTTTTTTATGAAGAGACAAAATGCCACATCAAAGTTTCTCAAATAGCAAGTAATCATACTTAAGAAGGACTGTGTTCCTCCATAAATTAACAGGAGTTGACTTTATTATGTTTTGTAGTACTCTTTGCAACCCAAGTCTGCATCTGTTGCAAGAACAAAAAAGAGAAGGGAAGGGAAGGGAAGGGAAGGGAAATTAGATTTCTCAATGCTTATCTACATTACTCTAAGAAAATAATAGCAGAGAAATAGAAATTATCCAGCTAAGTAGTTCTACTTGGGTTTTTATTTACTCACCTACACATAGATGTTTTCTGAAGAAAAATAATTTTTTATAGTGGGCTGTGAAAATTTTCTGTTATCTTAGCATCATTGCTGTAACTAGAATACACGGTGACAAAGTGAATTTTCATTTCCAAAAAGCCCACATTGTTTAAAGACATCTTGAGTTGTTCCAGCTACGTTGGAGTGACAAAGTGACAGCATTTTCCATCCTGGTAGTCCAGGCCAAGTGGCTTGATGTCTGTGCCAGGGCACAGTGTTTCTAAGGTCACTAGATCTGGAATGGATGTAACACAGGTGTAGGGAGAAGGAAGTCAAGGGTCCTCCATAGAGCAGATACACAGAACTGACTGCCAGAGGGGTCTGCAGTGAATCTAGGGATCACAGAAGGCGGGAAAAAATTTAGTCTGAGAAATTCATGTGGCAGCCTTTTTATTTCATGCATGATGATAGGAGAAGAGAGCAGGAAAAAAGGGAATGTTGATGCAGAGTCAAATTGGCCTGTCACTTTCAAAGCGTGTCAACCAGGATACGGAAGAGAAAATCAGATTTGCCAAAAAGCAGTAGAGCCTCAGGAGCCCATTACTGCCTGGAAACTTCCAGTTCTGACGCATTTATGTAAGTTTTTAGTAGTCTTTCTATCCTTGAGGAGCTATAACTTTGAAGTTTTCATCCTGTGGGAACTAGTGTGAGGTTCCCTTTATCTTTCATGAACTGGACATTGCACTTTTCATCTAGCTATAGTTATGATTGCTATATGGCTATGGTGGTTCCACTATATTTTGTTTATCTTCCCCAGCAATCTTTCTTATAGAGTCAGGGAAAAAAAGGGTATTTTCCAGCAAATTACTACTGTTCAGTGACGAAAAAAGACAGCTACAATGCAGTGGTCAGAAAAATGAGTGAGAATTTTATCATTATAGATTAATTATTTTTTTAACAATGATTCTTTGCATAGATACATTTTTTATAGAACATTGAATCATATATATACATGAAACAAAACTAAACTTTATCTTCTGTATTCTGGGATAATTTTCTAAATGACCTGTTTTCTGGATCTGATGTACTTACAACTAATGTTGCCCTTCTTTGTGCTTTGCTAATGTGCTGTTATTCTTTTAAACACTTTTAGTACTGCTCCTCATTGCACATATGACAAGCACAGATATTACTAATATTCCGTTTTCCAGAGCTGGTGGAGGTTGAATCATGATTTCCAGATACTTAGTGAGACCAAAATTAATCGCATTTTTAGGAAGAATTTTCTTTATCCCAAACATCAACTGCTTCAGGCTTTAATGAAAAGTATCTCCTTCTTTGGTTTTCTAATGTGGGAATGATATATGCTTTTTTATAATTCTTCATCAATGGGGATAGTAAGAACACTCTATTTTCTTTTTAAAGAAGTGTGTGCAATACCTTCCATTTGATATTATTAAATGAACTTTTTATTCACAGCCCATAACCTATAAAGGGGAAGGGGTGCTAGGTACTATAAGAGTGTGCTTTTACTCTTATTTGAGGCTTATCACCATTTTCTGGAATGGTATGCTTTGATGTTTCCCAGTCAAAGCATTCTTTATGCAAGTTGCATTAAAATTCTTACAGGATCAGTGAGTAAATTACACAAGTAGATTTCATATTAACAGTTACAAAAGTTTATAAAAATATTGGTGAAAGAAAACTAAGCAAAATGTGCTTTGTCTACTAACCTCAAAATAATATAATAGAAATCTTCGTTTTTTTCTAGATAACTGGTCACTGCAAGCTAAATATTTTGACCAGGAATTTGATATACCTCATATTACACAGTCAAAGGAAAGAACAAGCTGGACTGCAAATCAGCTTTTATATCCCATCACATCCTTATCAACACTACACTTCCTTGGGGTTTAACATATTTTAAAATTCTCTCTTCCCTACCAGCATTATCACCTTTTTACCTTTTTGCTGTTACTTAGGCTTATCTTATTTTTTATTTTTCTATCACCTTCATGACTTGTACGTGCAACTACACTTCCCTTTGCCCATTTACATGCTTATATAAAATTCTTACATCCTGTGCCTACCTATGCCACCACTGTGCTACAGAACAGAGAAATGGGCAACCTCACTGATAACTTGTTTTAGAAAATGAAGATGTTGAAGTAGTGATAGTTGTAAAAGAGGGCATCTCAATACAGTATGAGCTGTGATGTACAACTTGTACAACAAGCTTGGATCACAATTTCTTTAACAACAATGACCAACTTATGCATGATAGTATATGTAGTTAACATAAAATCAGCAATAATCAAAGAATCTATAAAGAGATTGAATGAGAAAGTAAGACATATTGTTCACAGTGTGTGTTTGACGTGGTAAATGATAGACATTCCAAAGTATTTTACCGCTAGTCACTCTATTCAATTATTCTAATCATTTATTCAATAACAAATGTAGAACTTTTATGAAAAATAAGATACTTAGTTTTAAGTAGAAAACATTTTGCAAATAAATTAAAGGTTTGATTTTCTAGAGGGATTGTTTCAGTGAAAGGGAGGTTGTTTTCTGCTTTAGAAAAAAATGTACGTTTTTACTCAGAAATCTACTTGAGAAATAAATTGATGTATCCAGACTGCTTTAAATGCAACTTTTTAGTTTGAATTTTGCCATAATAAACTTTATTAACATTGCAATTTGGAAAACAGGAATCCTTAAGCTGTAATTCTGAAAGCATTCCACCTCCTTCTTAAAAAAATAGTTTTGTGTGTTCAGGGTGAGAAAAGAAGGTGCAGACTTGTATTGGTTTGTATGGTGAGGTTTTGGTAGCAGGGAGTCTACAGGGGTGGCTTCATTGAGAAGGTGCTAGAAGCTTCCTCCATGCCCAACAGAGCCAATGCAAGATGGCTCTGTTGGACCCACCATTAGCCAAGGCTGAGCCCATCAGCAACTGTGGTAGTGCCTCTGGGATAATGTATTTAAGAAGGGGAAAAAAATTAGTGCACAGAAGAAAACTGGCAAGAAAAGAGAGGAGTAAAAATATGTGAGAGAAACAATTCTGAAGACACAAAGTCGGTGAAGAATGAGGGGGAGAAGGTGCTCCAGATGCTGGAGCTGAGATTCCCTTGCAGCCCATGGAGAACATCATGGTGAGGCAGTTGTGCCCCTGAAACCTGTGGAGGTCCATGATGGATCTGAGATCCACCTGCAGCCTGTGGAGGACCTCACATTGGAGCACGTGGATGCCTGAAAGATGTTGTGGCACTATTGGAAGCCTGTGCTGGAGCAGGCTCTGGGCAGGACCTGTGGCCCTGTGGATAGAGGAGCCCAGGAAGGAGGGGGTTTTCTGGGACAACTTTTGTCCTCCTGGGGGAGTCACGCTGGAGCAGTCTGTGCCTGAAGGACTGCAACCTGTGGAAAGGATTGAGGCTGGAGCAGTTCACAAGGACCCGCATCCCATGGCTGTAAGGGTCTAATACATCTATCAGATCCCAGCCATAGGGGCAAAAACTGGAATAATTTATTGAACACGCGAGTGCTATTTAAGGGTCTCAGGTGCTTCCATGTTAATGAGGAGGCAGGGTTATTCCAAACAGGGAATTCCACAATCTATTAGCATTTCCAGTAACAGGAGTGACATAAGGGGAAAAATGAATTTACATTTCTAGGATCCAGTATTTACATTTTGGGGAAAAAGGATTTGATATTTCCAGTAAGCAAGATTATACTGGGGAAGGGTGGTCAGCTTTTCCCAAAATAATTACACAGGGAGGGAGAAAACAATGAGATATCTGATAGCATCATGGAAGTCTCTCTACTTCCTGCTGGAGGAGATCAGGACAATACACAAAATGAACGTCAATGGATCTCGTCTGGTCTTTTAGATGATGGTTTTTTCCAGCCCCTGTGGCCCAAGGTTTCCTGTTTAATCCTAGCAGTTCCTTTTCTGTTGGTCAGGGGGGGTCCTGGGTGGAGAAATTGAGGCCCGAGGGGCTCAGGGCAGGACCCAGGTGACCCCTGTCCCTACCCTTTTCTGTTGGTATCCGAATTTCAGACTGCAACACATGACAAGGCCTTACATTGGAAAAGTTCATGGAATCATAGTCATTAAGGCTGAAAAAGACCTTCAAGATCAGCAAGTCCAACCATTGACTGAACACCATGATGCCAAATAAACCATAACACTAAGTGCAACATCCAGTTGTTTCATGAACGCTTCCAAGGATGGTGACTCTGTCATCCCCATGAGCAGCCTGTTCAAAAGCTTAAACACCGTTTCAGTGAAGCAATTCTTACTGATGTCCAACCTGAACTTTGCCTGGCACAGCTTCAGGATGGTCACTACTTGCCTGGGAAAAGGGGAGCACCACCACCTTGATTCCTCTCAGCAATCCTAACCCTAACCCTCAGCCTAACCCTAACCCTAGCCCTAAGCCTAAGCCTAAACCTAAGGCTAAGCCTAATGTGCTGGTTTAAAAGTTAACCAGCAAGGCAAAATGAACTCAATTCAAAAGAGAGATTTATAAGTCAGAATAACAATTTATTAAAATAATGCAATAAGTACAATTATACAGACAGACAATGGGTTTTAATCCACAAAACCCAAATGTACAAACCCAGCACCCTGGGGTATGAACAAAAGTGGTGTACCTTGGCCCACCCCCCGAGTCCAAAGCAAAGGGAGAGAGGATAAAACCTGCTGGTGGGAGAGCTGCTGCAGTCTGGTCAGAAGTGGTGATTGCAGTCCAGTTGAGGGTGGTGGTCTCAGCCTGGTTGGGAGCAGCGGTGGTCTGCTGTCTTCCTCTGGGTCCCACGAGAGAGAGCCCCAAGGCTCTGAAACTCCCAGTTATATACTCTCCAGTTCAGGCGGGAGTGCTCAGTCCCTCCCTCAGAGTAGGGAATTCCATAAAAGGGCATGTGGATGCTCAGTCCCTCTTATCAGAGCGGGGAATTCCATATAAGGATATCAGAGCGGGGAATTCCATAAAAGGGTACAGGAACATCTTCCCACCTTGCAGGCCTCTACTGACAGCAGTTTTTGGGAAATGGCATGGAGGCTATAGAATACACAGTTTTGGGTTACACCCATCCAGGGATGAATTGGTCCCAGCCGTTCTAACCAGGACACCTAAGCATAAACCTAACCCTAACCCTAACCCTAATCCTAACTCTAAAGTTGTTTCGAAAGGTGTAGAGGCAATAATGTTGGGGCCTTGCCATGATCATAACCTCTGCAGGGACATGCAGAGGATCATGGCAAGGCCCCAACATTGCTGCCTCTACACCTTTCGCTCTCTCAATCCTAAGCCTAACCATAAGCCTAACCATAAGCCTAACCCTAACCTTAACCCTTACTCTAACCTTAACCCTTGCTCTAACCATAACTCTAACCTTAAACCATGATTCAGAAGGTGTAGAGGCAGCAATGTTGGGGCCTTGCCATGATCCTCTTGATGTGCATTTTGAAGCTCTAGGCTCTTTCACTCTCTCAGCCCTAACCCTAACTAAGCCTAAGCCTAAGACTAAACCTAAGCCTAAGCCTAACTCTATGCCTAAACCTAACCACATTGAAGAAGGGGAATAGGGTGAGGAGGAAGCAGCGTCAAAGATGAGTGATAAATGGACCACAACCCCTATTCCCCTTTCACCTTCAACACTGGAGGGGAGGAGGTAGAGGAATTGGGAGCGAAGTTCAGCCTGGGAAAAAGGGAGGGATGAGAGGGATGGGGGGAAGGTGCTTTTAAAATCTGGTTTGCATTCTCAATATCCTACTCTGATTTGACTTGTAATAAATTAAATTCATTTTTACCAAGACCAGTCTGTTTTGTCTGTTACTGGAATGTCAACCCACGGTTACTTTTTTGTATTTCTTTCCCCTGTGTAGCTGAGTACTGGGAAGTTATAGAGTGACTTTAGTGGGCAGCCAGTGTCCAGCCAAGATCAAGCCACTACAAAAGTGTAGAAAAAAATGCCCTTTATAATGTCTTAAATTCAATTGATAAATTGGTTTGCGTGGCTCAGAGTTGTGCTGTTCTAGAAGACCAGACACAAGGAATGCTACTTTAATAACTTGTTTTCTTTGATGCTATTCTCTATATTTCAACTTTTATGCTTTTTCTTTTTTAATTCTTGCCTCACTTCCTCATGCCAAATGGAGCAAAAACATATTTAGTCTTGGAGTAATCGGAAAAAAATCTGTACATGGTTCCAACATAGCAGTTCCCAAGCCAAAATTTGACTAGTTTGTATTTAACTTACCTAATAAAATATACTGTCATCATATTATTTTAACTGAAATAACTGTGCACTGCTCAACTCCATTGCATCTTTGGCATATCCATTTTGCTTCATGTATAAAAGCAGTTGGCATAAATTCTTCTAATGTCTATTTATTCCTAATTCACTGATTTTAATCCCTCCTTTCTAGTTCTAAACTACAAGTCTAATTTTAAAATTAACTCAAACCAGTTGTGTCATCTTTCAATCATCAGGAACCTATTCCTGATAAGATGGTTTTGTTATACCAATGCCAGTTAAAATAAAAATGTGTAATTAAAGTCAAGGTATAATTTTGAGGTTCTGACTGCTTTGGGATTATCTCATGATATCTTGATTTTACGTGGAGTGAAAAAAAATCAAAGGGAAGAGCTTTTGTGTTTTATAGAGTGGATAACACTTGGTCTGGATACAGTCACAGTGGAGTGCCAGCTCTTGCTCTGCAGTCGCAAGGATGTAATTTTACTACCTGGGCCCAGAACAAGAAATTGCCCAGCTGTCTGGAATCAGTAAAACTCAAACTGTACCCCATATAGACCTGAAGGTTTGTGTGGATATCAAAGAGTGATCACTGAAATTCTCTAATGCTATTGGAGCAGAGATAAGGTAAGGAGAATGTCTCTGAGTGCATTTATTCCTGACTTCAGAAGTGACAACTCAAAATGTGGTTTAACTGTCATGGTAGGGAGCTGACCAGATCCAGGTTAGACCAGAGGTCGAAGGAGCTTGCAGTGCTCTCAAGTCATGTTCCTAAAGGGAGGTATTTTGTACAGTGACATTGTAGTGGAAAGTATATGAATTGTGCAATGGGAAGACAAAGATCAGACTCAGACTCCCTGCTTTTCAGAGGTATCACCGAGCTACGGGATGTAGTAAGGTTCCTTATTCATTTTCTCACTGTTCTTCCTATACTGCACAGGTTGAAATAGAGAAAGGATGAGGCATTTCAATTTTGGTTTTAATCAGGTAGGCAGAGCATGCTTTTCTTTAAAACTGAAATCATGGATATAAGCTCCAGAGGTTAAGGACCTTTTTGTCATTTGTTAGATCAATAAACTTACGCTAACCAGCAGGAGGCAAAAGATCACCTCCTTTCAGAAGGACTCATCAGCTTGGATGTCACTGTGTATTAATGCTGGTGTATGGCTTTGAGATTGAAACTGCTGTCATGTCTAATCAGCTCGAAATGAAAGTAGGGAGTTTGCATCAATATACTTGCATATCCTAATGTTAAACAGAGGAGATTGAATCCAGACAGCTATCTCTTGCGTAAGAAGAGGGGAAAAAGGATATACTTTGCTGTTCTTTGAAGCAAAGTTAAGCAAGTAAATTGTATTAGGTCTTTTCTGTGTATAATTTCTTACACTTACAAAAGAATTTTGATCTGTAGTCCAGATGGACTCACAGGTAGAGGCTATAATTTTTCAGTTTAAACTTCATTAATTGGGACTTCCATAAAAATCGTAATTTTTAAACAACCGGTTTCAAGCTGAATTACTTGTTTTCCTTTTTTTTCTTCTACAGTTAAGTGTTACATATTTCTTGCTAAGAAATCTTTGCTGTGCATATTATCTTAATAGCCCCCCATTACTTGACTAAATGCTTTATTTGAAAGGGTTTTGTGTTCTTACACATCAAACAATCTAGGAGCAAATTGTCTTTATAGTTTCGGAATTGATTACAAATATTTTGTTATCTGAAAAGTCTTTCACCCTTTTGCCAGGAAGCTCTTCTTCTCTGCCTATCTTTATTTGAGAGTTAAAACCAAACCCAGAGAGGTTAATACTTTCAAAAAACCAGATTCCTGCTCTAAGCTTTTTATTCCCATGAGTGTTCCCAGAAAGAACACAGGTTCCTAGGAAGAAAGCACAGGAGAACTCTGTGTGTTGTTGCAAAAGCATTACAAATGCTACTGACTGTTGCCCAGTCTCTAGTCTCATTAGTTCATGCAGTGAAGGTTCTCTTGTTCTTTGAATACAGTCAGACACAAATAAAATTGCCAAACTAGCTATTGTTTAAGTCAGTGCTTTGAATTTCCTTCTGTCACTGTTCACTAACAATGTAACAGTAGCTGAGACCAGATGCTCAACAAAATAAGTGGCAAAAAAGATCTCATATGTTATTTTAGACTTTATTAGTTTATATTTATCTTCTTGCTAAAATCCTTTAGGCTTTATCTGTTCAAATCTAATTGAAGAAAAAGGAATTGAGAGAATGATGCTTTGTGAGGTGATTTGGTTTAAAATCATAATTACTGACAATACTGGCTTCATATTTCTTAGTTAAGATTAATTTGCTTTTCCTGAGGCCATTTACATTACAGATGTTTAATTCTGATCTTAAGCTTCACTCAAAACTTGTCTCTCTCTAGTTTGCAGAAATGACCCCATATGTTACTCAAACGTTTATAGTTACCTCACTGTCAAATTTCATCCAGGTAAAGATGCCAGTTTCAAATCACAAACAACTTTCTTCCAGTGTTTGAAATGCTTCATTTATTTACAAGAATACTTCAGTAATACTGAAAAAAACTTCTTTTCCAGATAAAAGTTTCTGAATTTTAACACAGTTCATCACAGCTTAATTGACAAAAGAAACCATTACTTACCCAGAGACCTAGGTAACTGAATTTTCAGGTTCTAGGCAATCAGACTGAATATTTAATTAGGATAGTATAGCTTGAAATATAATGCTTTCTAGATTAACAAGACTCTGTCTAAAATTTCACAGTACTTGCAAAGTCTCTTTAATTAACATAACCATTTTACCTGAAAAGCTCTCAGATTACCAAATTCCTTTTCAAATGAGTGAGTTTCAATCTTCATTAAGATTTTCAGTATTTGGTATAGGAACAGGGAGCCAGGTCCAAACTTAGCCAAACTGTCATACAGTGAGGATAATCCACTGATTTAATGCCAGGAATTAATCTAACTACAGGATGTTTATCAGCATCTAAGTCAGATTTTGGTCCCCGTATTCAGAAATTTTTAAGTATTTAAAAGGTAGACTAATGTCTTTTTTTGTTATTATTTCTTTCAATGTTTGATCAATGTGATGAGTGATCATCAATTATCAATGAATTATCAGTGATGATCACTCCTTTTAACAACTGAAGGTTGGAGTATTCCCAATTTTTTTTTTAATGCACAATATTTTAAATTTGCATATCTTTTCTTTTTATTATTTTAAAAGAAGAACTAACTGTTTTGGGATCTATACATTATTTGAATCCAGCTTATTTTGACTTGTTTCCAATTAAAGTTAGAATTCATGTTGTCTTTTTTCACACTTAACTTTATCTTAAATTTATGTTAAATCTTATCCCAGGAATTGGATGCATACATTCTCTTTTTGTTGCATACCCAGTTTGCATGGTTTGATACAATGTGAAGTTAGGAATCTGTCAGTAAGCTGTCATTCCTGATATATGTTTTCCTCTATTATAAGAAAGATCAAATTTTGTATTTTTTTTTCTATCTATGAGCATCTTTTTTTCTTTTCCTGTTAAGTACTTTATTAAAATCTATTAATATTTTTCTGGTCAAAATTCTTTCTACATGAATTATAAAAGCTTTTATGGCCATATTAACAGAGATGACTTTGTTCTATAAAAATAAGTTCAATTTCAAACTCCATTCTCATCTTATGTATTGAGGCAGTAATACGAGTACTTGTAATAACAGTTTTGTAAGAGCTGAGTTTCCTTTTTTGCGTATGCTGATTTCAAAAAGGGAGCTTCTGATAAAGAAATTCTGTGCAGTAAGTTACAGTTACTGTAAGCAGAAATTCCTTTATAAACATTTCTGAGTAATAATCAGTAATGGATGAACGGACTATGTCGTTATTCTCCTCTGCTATGAATTATAATAGAAATAACTTCTTCAGATGTAGTATCTGAGTGTAATCATGAGGTTTTCAACATCAAATATGCCATTATTGCACCAGGTTTTGTCAATTCAGCCTTTCCAGCAGTGGAAAATTGTGCTAATAATATATGAGAGATAAAATCTAAATGTTACATTGAATTTTATTTATCATAATATTTCACATGGTCTACAGTGACATTTTTTTCCAGTCAAATCCTCATAGAATAATATAATTTAAAATGTGTTTTATTTATACACAACAACTCTAGATCAGGAATAACATGGGACACTCTTAAACGAACCAGAATTAGAACAGAGGGTTTGACGGGAAGACAAACTGGGTTTGACTGGAAGGAATAAAATTTAAACAACAAGTTATAAAATAAGAAGGGGTGTGGATAGAAGAGTATAAGAATATAGGGTTTGCACACTCAGGGCTAAAGAATAATGGCTGAGACTGTAAGGAAAGCAGCTTTAGCAAAGAGACACTGTAATTCCACAGGGATCGGACTTCACTATCTTACTAAAGCACAGAAAAGAATTGTTAGTAAATGGTTGTAAATTTTCTTATATTCATCGTAATGTATTCAGCAAAGTTTCCATGACAAACAATGTGCTAAAACCCATGTATCATTTAAGCCTAGAAGGCTTGGGAAGGGTTGTTTTTGTTTTTTTTGTTAGCTAGTATACTTTGTTTAAAATAAAAACACTTTCTACATCATGGACCTCTCTTACCCATTTTAAACTGTTTCAGTGACAATGATCAGGGGATGGTAAAGTAATTTCAAATCCTAACTGTGCAGAAGTTCGGAAAAAAAGGAAATACTTTTGCCTATATCATTTGAATAAAATAAATTCTTGTGTCCATTCAGTTGTTTTTTACAACAAATGAAAAGGCTTATGTTCAGCAAAGTTCATCTGGCTTACATCTTTACATCAGGGAAAGTTTGTTTGAAATGTAATATCACGTTTCCAGGGCCACTTGTGTTGCCTTAGGACAAAAAGTTTCTACAATCCAAACAATCTCTAAAAAGGTAGTGTTATACACATACTAAATAATGGATTACTTCAGATTTGACAGCAATATGACAAACTACTATTTGGAGTGATCTGAGGTGTGCCAAAGTGCCCTTTTTATTCTGTTAGGTTTCATAATGTAACACATCTATCTGCATAAATAACATTTATAAAGTCATAGATTTAAACCATCTTGTCAGGTAACGTGAAAGGACAGGAGTCCTGTAGAAAAGGACAGGTCTCTTTTACGAGTGCATTTCCCATATACTTGCATAAGTATCCTGCTTCCTTCTAACTCAGTTACATTGGCTGCATTTACATCATCTCCCCATGTATCAGTTATTTAATTATTGTTGTCATCATTCTCTGCCACCCCCTATTTTAGTATTTAAATTCCTAGCTCTAAATGTTGTGGTTTCAGTAGTATCAGTAGAGCCAAAACTAGGCTAAAACAAAACAAAACAAAACAAAACAAATAAAAAGAACCCCGCAAGATTCAATTAGTTTTCTCCCAGATGCTGCAGTTCATCTCACACACTGTTAAAAATCTTCTCAGCTCATTCAGTGTAGCTGGCATTGTCTCAGAGAAGGCAAGATGCAGTTATGCAGAAACTGTATGCTCTGCTACATAGGATTGCATGGGTCATTCCGTATCCATATGTATTCTTTCAGCAACTGGGGAAAATGTGAATGAATGGGCTGCATAGGCTACAGCCTAGGATGACAGAATGTTTAAAACAGACATTGTTTTTAAAAGAAAGGAGAGGGAAAAAATGAAGATCGAGTTTCAGTCTGTGGGAGACAGGAATTACAAGCACCTCCCTTAAATAACCAAGGCTGAAGTGATTGTTGTTTCATTGATTGGAAACACAGCTAAGCTATATTGCTCGTATTGATTTCCTTAGAAAATACCTTTTAAAGCTGTCTATAGGTGGTATGATATCTTCTTTCCCACTGACTATGGAACAGCTAGAGACATCAGCAAAGTTACATAGCTTTTCCTAGAAGATCACAAAATTAATGAGCTCTATTTAGGTAACATTCCAGGATTTTAATGTGTGTGTATGCATGTGTGCCTCAATGGGATATCCTGGACAGCTAACTCTAGAATTAAGAAGGAAAAGAGTTTAAGTACCACTTAAAATTCTAATTAAAGTCTTGAAGAGCTTTAAAGGAACCTAAAAAAAATAACCTTTTAAACCTGGCACACAAATCTTTGACTTTTGAAATATTTCTAGTTTGTAGGTTTCTTTAAAAAGGGTTGGAGAGTTTTTGTTCATCTGGTGGTTCTGATGAGTTGAAAAATGTATGGTTTTATCACACACCTCATGTCCCATTCAAATGCTGTTGTTCAAAGCAAAATGAAATGTATTTAAAATAAAATCAAATGTTTTAAATCCTAGCTGACGGCTAGAATTTATGACCATTGACCTGAAAGCACACAACCATATCACAAAAAAAATGGTTTTTAACAAATGTTAAATGCTTAAATTATGACCTTATTGTTAAGAAGCTTATATTCAAACCAATAACACTGAGTTCATATATTTGAACAAAAGCAAGCATTGACAGTCTGGCAGCTCATAAGACCAGGGGAGACAAGAAGGCATCTAAACTCCTCCAGAGCTAAGATGCCTATGTGTACTGAGAAGCTTGCTGAGAAGAATATATTCTCCTGAACATATCTCCATAATCTCACTTTGCTGGCATCAAGTATGATATGGATTGCATAAAATAAGGGTCTGCTGACATTCTGTTTACAAATATCTCAAATCTAAGGAAGGTTTAAAGAAGTGTGGGCATAAGTTTGTTCTGTAGTCTGAAATCAGAGCCAGACCCAAACGTCATGTGTTAGGGAGCTTTTTTATCTAGCTACAGTTAATCACAGGCAGATGTTTATGTCCTGCTGAAATCTATATTTATAGCACCCTTAAAGAGGACCTGTAAGAAAGCTGCCTCCCATTTACCTTCCATCTGCAGAACCATAATGTGGATACTGTCTCCCATGAGACTTGTTGACACTACTTGCAGCCACGGCACATAAAAAAATAATCAGTAATAACAGCTATTCCTGTTTGGTCTGATATGATGGTGAAGTATGTTGCTGTTTTCAGCATTGATACTCATGAATTATTTGAGGGAAAAGAGTCTTCAACTACATAATATGAAGACACCAGCTAAAATTCCACAAGCAGAATGATTCTGGGCATTGGGAGATTGTTAGATCAGAAACAGAGATTTTCTAGCAGACTATTAAGTCCTAAGAATTCAAAGACTGGACAGAACTTATACAGCAGATGGAGAAAGGTTGCTTCTTGCTTCCCATTACCTTGTCTAGGAAGAGAAGAATTGCTACTAGACAGCTACTGGCAAAAAAAAAAATAAATTAGAAATAATCCTTCTTTATCAAACTGCCTAGACCAATAAAAGATGATTCTAACTCTATTAGACTTCAGGACATTGTGCTTGCTAAATCTCAGTGTTTGGCAATGTCATGAGGAAGAAGCTCTAAAAAAGAAAGAAGCCATATGAGGAGCTACTGAAGTCACTTGGTGAAAGAGTCTTGGAGTGCAGTATGCACTACAGAGAGGAGCTAAGAAGCTCCGGCCTCCTGAGAGATAAGTCAGGACGGCCAAAGGAATGTGTGTGTGTGGGGTGACCTTGGCCCCCTTTGCTGCAGCTTCAGAGAAGCTGGCAGTCATCTTTGAGTCAGAGCATGGGAGCTCTGCACAGGGGCTTGGATTCCCCTGAGGATACCAGACCGTCACGAAGCCCCCGGTGCTTCGTGATATGACCGTGGTGGAGCAACCGTGTCTGGGGTGAAGCAGCCCACGGAAAGACCCTTCGTTTGGCGTCGAGGGGCCAAGAGGGGCTTGGAGACCCCCCTCGTGCGCATTGGCAAGGATCCAGCTGCAACTGCTTCATGAAAGACACAGAGAGCCTGCTGCCTAGAGAGACCTGCTGTTGAGAGACTGGAAGGGGTCTTTTCTTCTTCTTCTCTCCTGGACTTTTATTTAGAGGGAGAAGAGATTTGGCCCACTGTAAATATTATTGTCATGGTAGAGATAGAGTTAAGATTGTTTGTAGTGTATTATAGTATTTATTTATGTGTATAGTCTTTGCAGTATATTCCTTTCCCCCCATATTGAGTCTTGTGTTTTTGTCTAGAAAACCCCATCTCACACGGGGTTGAGATGTGGGAGGGGGGCTAGGAATCAAGAATTGGATTTTGAAGCTACTCAAACCATGACACTTGGTTTGTTCAACCTAGAGAAGAGGAGGCTGAGGGGACACTGCAGTGTGGTCTACAGCTTCCTTGTGAGGGGAAGCGGAGGGGGAGGTATCAATCTCTTCTCTCTGGTGATCAATGACAGGACCCAAGGAAATGGTCTAAAGCTGCATTGTGGGGGCTATGTTAGATCTTAGGAAAAGGTTTTTCACCCAGAGGGTCATTGGGCACTGGAACAAACTCCCCAGGGAAGTGGTCACAGCACCTGACAGAGTTCCAGAATTGCTTGGGCAATGCTCTCAGACACATGGTGTGACTCATGGAAGTCCTATGCAGGGCCAGGAACTGGACTTGATGATCCCTGTGGGTCCCTTACAACTGAGGATATTCTATGATTCTATAAAAAAATAGAACCTTTTAAATTAAAATAAATTCTTAAATGTTTCTGTAAACAAATAACAGGGTTGTACTCATGAATACTTTATTTTGATTTGCAGTTTTTATGGAACATATGGATTTTAGTATATATTGTCTGTATAATTGTCTTTATAATATCATATGTTATTATATTTCACTTGTGCTATTTCTCATCTGATTCTCTGTTTAAAGTACATGTCAGCATATACTCTTGTCTTCAGTGCTACTTAGGGCTAACATGATTTTTTTTTCCTTATTTTGAAAACAGGTTTTTCTTATAAGCAGTTTTGTTTGTTAGCTTAAAGGAAGTCCTAGGCTTTCCAGACAAGGGTAAAGCTGACATTTTCATGATAAGGCAGGAAGTCACTTTCATGATTTTTAGTGATTAATTTTCAAGCTAGCAAATTCAATTTCCTGTTTTTGATAAGTTTACATTTATTGAATGCTCATAGCTGAAACGTTGTAATCAAAGTAGGATTGGTTCAGGATTTTGTTTTCAACTAGTTATGGCAGAAATTTTGCCTTTTTGAAGTTATAGGCTGGAGCAAACTGGCTAACCTCTTACCCTATCCCTGCCTAAATTCCTGCCTCTAAATTCCTGCCTGAATCTACCAAATTTTATAATAAGACCATACCTGAAGATTATTCTTATTTTCAGAATAGTGGTTAGGATCACTGGTAATGGATAAAACCTTTCTGCATTTGTGTCTAGACAAACAGAAAAAAAGGCAATTTTTTCTATCTCCTAGAAAGTCATCTACGTATGTGCCTTCATATTGAACATTGGCTGAATTTCTGATCCTCTCTTGTTTAAAAAAGAACTGTTCAGTGATGAGAAGGACAGTTAAGCAGGGGATAGATGTCCAACACATACAGATCAACACTTTACTGTCTTTTTGAATAAAATAACTAGAGAGTAATGAAAGTAAAAATTGACTGGCTGAAAGTGGGAAAATGAGGTTTTGTGATGTGTATAGTTTGACTGATACAAGAATTTGTGGATGATAAAAACTTCAAAATTATGTAGACATACTTCTGAGGAAAAAACCTCATCTAGAATTATTAAACATAATAGTGGTTAAATGTGAGGGCTGTGACACTCCATCTATCTTGTGGAATTCCAACTCTCTACTGTGTAGGGGCATTGAGGAAAATACTGCTAAGTCCTGTCTACTCTTCTATCAGTATTTATTATCATACATTCTCTTTTGTTGTAAACAGAAGAGTTGGATAGATGGTCTTTTTTGTTCTGACTTGAATTACCTGTCCTTTTATCTTGTTTTCCTGTTATAATATGCTATATCATCAAATACTTAGAGTGAAATACCATCTTTGTTAGCATTATGCATAGATGGTCTGTCTCTAGAATAGAATGAGTAGATGTGTCATATTCTATTCTTGAGGTAGTTATATGGTCACAGCAAGAGAGTTCTAGTTTCCAGTTGTCCAGAATATCATGGCAAAAAGGAATATCTTCTCTCCTGTGCAGTTGCCACATCCATATCATCACTGCATCCAGACAGTCCAGCATCTCACTTCAATTACAATACTGAAGGATTTCTTTTCCTCCTTAATATTAGACTAATCTCACTTAAATTTGAACATTGGACCAGCCTTTAAGAGATGCGCTATCTCTCTGAGTTTTCCATGCAGATCTAGAGGAGAAATAACTTGGAAGGAAGCCATGTCTACACTGACAGTTGTCTTCTCAGTGTATATAGTCTATTGTAGCTGTGTGTAGGTTAGTGATGAACAGCTTTAGTTACCTGCATGTGTATATGCTGAAGACCTCTGAAGTTTATGAAGTTTTCTTAGCATAAAGATAATTACAATAGTTTATTTTCTTTTACAAGCCTGTGTTAAGTGGTACTAATGCACAATACACTCCACAGCAGAAATAAAATAAAAGTTTCATTCAATTAAATAAAGAGGAGCCTTATTCTATTCAAGTTTATCTCCACAAAGAGTGTATGTAACTTTGTTTGTAGAGGACCTTATCACTCAGCTGTTTTGCAAAGTCAATACAATACATACTTATCTATAAATGCATTATATCACAGAAATTTTTCAGAATAATGAACTACTCTAGATATTCGATTTATGAAATTGGAATAATTTGCTCTGGTACTAAGATATTGTATTTATTCAAATCAGGCCATGTGTTTCAAATAAACTTATTACAGTAACTAGACTGTCATGGTACTTATCTAGCCATGAATATTTGCGTTTGTCATAAGTCTTTTCCCACAGCTGGACTGAAGTAATTTAAATCAGAGAGCTTTGTTCCTTTGTGCAGTTTAAAATGCTTTATTATGGAGGTAGAAAGAGATCAGGGAGTATGGATTGTAATATCCTTTCAAAATTGTATATGTCCATATGCAATTAATATATATTATATAAAGAAATAAAAATTAAATTGGCACGGGACTTAATGGCAACCCTTTTAAATTCATGAACAGCAATGTTAGTGAGTTTCTTGTGGCCTGTTGGTTTGCAGAAATAGGAAGGTTTACCAGATATGATTGCATTTGTTCCATTTATTTGCAGTAATATTGCCTCATAGCTTAACAAAGATAATTAATCACATGGGAAAAGTAAAGCCAAAAGGAAAAGTGCCTGTATGTTTGCCTGTATGTTATCCTCCGAGGACAAGTTCAGTTGCATGTACATCAATATATCCATCCACATACAGCAGAATAGTCATAAATACTCAGCCAAGAATAATAATGTTCCAAGAAGGAAGGAAACATGAAATTCCAAGACAAAAACGTTTTTTCCCCAGATCTGTATCCATTTTTGGCACTGAGTAAATTTATTTATGGCCCTTTGGGCCATGCTACTCTTGCATTAGGATTTTAAAAGCCTTGCTGTTTGTGCTGTGTTATCTTAGCATTTGATGTGGCTAATATGATATAAAAAGCCCTGTAATGATTTACGAATTTGGAAGATTCTGTCCAAACAAATTATGAAGCAAAGGTGGCCAGACAAAGACATTAATATGAACCTCCCTTTGTGGCTTCAACACTGTCTTATTTCAAAAGCTATTTTAATTTTCCCATATTTGAACAAAGTCTGTCTGAAATTCTTGTTACGGTCTAAATAAGGTGAAATCCCTAATGAGAGTATGTGATTTTTGGCAGAATCTTCTACTTTTATGTTATAAAAACCAGTTTGGGGTTCGAGTTTTTGGGTTTGGGTGTTTTGTGGGTTTGTGGATTTTTAAACTACTTTGGAGTTTTGAGAAGGAGTTAAGTGATTTAAGAGCAAAGGATAGACATTTGAACTCTTAAAAAAACCATGAAAAATCCCAGTTTGGATCTTATTATATCTCGTATTCCTGCTCTACAAGTACATTGGAGTCAAAGAAGGGACTGCATAGGATAAAAGGAAAAAATGTGAACTATACTGTTGATTGTCTAAACAATCAAGGCAAAATATTGTTTGACCTCAGCTGGGAAATAAGTATCAGATTGTCTTTGAATTTTGAAGCTGAAGCTAAAACTACCAGTCCAGCCTAGACTTCTTCTACCATTCTGATGATATTCCAACGATAAAACTCTTTCAGAATTAGTTTGGTGGTACAGAAATTTTATTCTGATGTAAACCTTGGCAGAATTAGCTCTGGCACCGCCAGACAACCTTTTCCCTGGTTATGTTGGAGGAAAAATGACATATATGCAGTAAAAGCTCCAAAGTGATTAAATGTAAGCTAAACGTGTGTGTCAGCTATGGACATCTCATAACTTGAAAAGTTGTGCTACTGACAGTACAAGACCTATATATGAGCTAAATTTTATTAAAGGTATTAACATGCTTGAATGGGTATGGTTATGAATTATAAAATCCAGCATGCTTGGGTTTTAGCCAAAAATAATACATCATGGGTATTAGCCAGACATTGCATGTATTCTGAAGAACATCTTGCATCTAGAGATGGAAATTCATATGTACGTCTATAAACATATGTATGCATGCATGTGCACATTTAGAGAAAAAAAATTAGCATGACAAAAGGAAATGGCACTATGTAATGAATTACCAAATGTGTAATAAAATGCACAGGAGAGTACAATAGCTAAAAGTTTGGTTTAAATTAAAGCTACTGGATAACTAGAACTTCACTACACTGATGTCTTACAAACTATGTACTTAGCACTTTCCTGTTCACTGTATTATCTCAATAAAGGAAACTATAACATTATGATTTTGGTGAGAAGTATAACTACTGGCTTCTCGGTCTAGGTCGTTTGTACTAAAAAGGAGACTTTTGCAGAAAATCTAATGAAAAGTACAGGAATATTCAGAAAGGTGTCAGAAAAGAGTAGAGGATTGTTAAGATGATGCCTCTCACACATACATTGTTCTCTAATGTAAAGTCTGTGCACTCAGCATTCATAATTCACCCTAGGACTTACAGAATCTCATGACATTGAAGGAACCTCTGTAGACATCCAGTCCTGCCTCCTAGTCACACCTAGTCACACCAAGGTCAGTTAACAGAGGTTGCTCACGGTCTTGTCCAACTGAGTTCCGAATATTCCCAAAGGAGGAGATTTGACTTCTTCCAAAGGTTGACTACCTTTTAAGGGAGAGGGGGAAATATCTACTCAGAATTTCCCTTGTTGCAGCTTCTGTCTGTTGCTTCTCATGTTATTACCATTTACCCCTAAAAAAGTTTGGCTTTGCCTTGTCCACATTCTCCCATTGTATAGTTGTAGACAGCAGCAAGATCTTTCCTGAACCTTCTGTTAAGCTTGTACAAAGACAATTTCCTTGGCCTTCCCTTCTATGACATGAGCTTCAGGCCCCTGACCATCCTTACTACCATGCTGTAGTAATATTTACTATCTACTTTTCAAGACTTGGTGTATCTTGTAGGGTTTGGGAATATTATCTGGTTGGACAGGTGCCTTGTCACCATCATTTTAAAACATGAAGACAAGACACAGGCATAACCTCATCTCTACCTTCCTCTCTCTGCAGTATAGAACCTGGATATACAAGTCAGAAAATTACTGTTTGATTCGTCACAGTGCTATTTCAGGTCCCATGACAGAGAACAGCTGTACCACAGCCTAGAAGTACTTCTCCCAATTAAATTTTTGATGTAGCATGCTTATTTTGCCAAGGCAACCTCTGAAGTTTAACTTTTCTTCTCTTAACTATACTATTTGCATAATACTTATGCCCAAAGTACACATTTAATTTAAGAATGTGAAGTGTTTTTTTCGCATCAACATTGTGACCATCACTGGTGTTTTTCATGACTGGCACTGAGAATTTGAAGGTCTACTGATTAAGAATTTCAAGATTTACCCAAAATATGCTGCACTAGGATTTAGCTATGAATAGTTCATAATTCAGTACCTGACGAAATGACTTTGAGGGTTTTTGCACATCTCTAACTTCAGATACTTTGCTGTGGGTAGCACTCAGATATTTGGCTGAACAGATCCTAAACTGTCAGGTGTAATCTACATTTTGTCATTTTACTCCATATCATGCTTGAAAAAATAATCAAGTTTTATGGAATCCCTTTGAAAGAAAGCTCTTCTTCTGCCCTAGAAAAATGGTGAGAGGTATCCTCTGTCAGGGAGAGGTTTTAAAATGCTTTCTGGTGCTTTTTAAAAATATGTCATTTTTCAGTGAGGGTTGTTTGATTTCTAAGAAAGTAAACCTACTCCATTTGCCACAGTAGGATTTAACATAGAGTCTTAGGATGAGGAGAGAAATGAAATGTTTTCTGCCATTACTACTTTGAGTACTACAGTTATAAAAATGTTTTATCTGTATGTATATATGCTTGGTGTTTACATATATATATATATTTGAACTAGAATTGAAATACTAATCTGGGCCTGTTGAAGTATCCTAAATATTTTTGGGGAAAAAAAACAAAAAACCAACACACCCCTCCCTCCCACCATGGTAATGGCTAGGATTTCGTAAGAACTATGCATCTTCTTGCATTTGCAAAAATGACATCTTCAGAGGATTCTCTTGGTCTTCATGTGAGAGCAGGTGATAGTAAGTACTTCCTAGATTTAAGATTTCTATCATCAGGTATCTTAATCAAGCTCCAACCTGGGCACCTTGGTGCATTGGTAGCTCTGACAGCCCAGGACAATAAAGACCAGTCCAATAGTCTGTAAGCTTTAGGACCTTTCTGACCATCTCTAAGACACTCAGTTTTAAAGAAGCAATAATTTGTCTTGCTGTTTTCAAAACCCACTTGCTCTGTATTTGGTGAGAAAAAAACCACAGAGCAATGGTGAGATGTGAAATAAGAGTAATTAATTGATTCCCAGTGAAATCCAGATGGATGCAGAGCACATCAGGAACTCTGCAGGATAATGTCTATAGCACCGCTTTTCTTTTTTTTTCTTTTTTTTTTTTTTTTAAATAGAATTCAGTACTTCTTGGGAGTCTATTGGGACTTTGGCAAATACTGGAAGTGTAGAATGGAGTACTACACACAGAGCATCATTCAGCATATGCATCTAAGTTACTGATCACAACCAGGAGTATTTCCTGGGGCAATAAACCCCAGCCTAGGATTACTGATCTAAGAGTTTGTGATCTGGGAAGGACCAAAAGGTATACCTTCTGCTTCTGCTTGTGTTTAAAAAAGACAGTCAAGAGTCACCACCTGCCTCTTTATCTGTGTCCTCTTCCTAAAAGAACCATATTGTTGTCACCTTCTGGCCACTCCACAAGATATTCTTGACTGATGTGAAGAGATTAGTCCTATCTGGACAGAAGATCATTATGTTGTGACATAAGCCCTTCAGAGGTGTTAAATCAAGGATACTGGAAGCAGGTCTCAGGATATTCCTCAAAATTTAGAAACATAAAAGATATTTAAGAGAAGTCTTAATTACAAGGATGCCTTTGGAGCTGATGAATAATCCATACATTTCTCAGGCTGTTTTATAGGCAGAGCTTTTACTGGTAAATGTATATGCATTACTGTAATTTTTACACATTGCATGAAAAGGGCTAATGTGGAAAATTTTTCTTTGTATGTCTGTTCTGACAAAGAATACATATATTTATGTGCATATGTTTGTGTATGGGCTACTCCCATTCTTCTCCCATGTGCATAAAACTTAAGTTTTACATTTGGGCCTTTTTCCCAGAAAAGTAGGACCTCTTACACACTAAGTATCCAGGAAATCAGGAAAAGTTGGCACCAACTGAATCTTAGCATTCCTTCTCCTCACGTAATGGCCAATAGAGCAAGTTAAGAAATATCTGAAGGTGAGCTCAAGATTCATAAAAATGCTGATGACATTCAGATGAAGTAAGTTGATAGAATTGGTTGGAAAAAAATTCCAGACATATTTTATATCGTACAACCATTAAAAGAAAACAATGATTAGGAGACTTCCTAACCTAATATGGCATAAAGCAGAAATTCTTTTGTCCAACTAACAATGTAATCACATAAGTGAATCTAAAATTGCCCATGTCTTTAAAGAATTATCTGAATATCAATTCTTGTAAAAAAATAATACATATATTTTGGCACCATTCTGTCAAATGGGAAACTGATTTGGGTCCAAGTTTACCATCACGTGAAGCAACTTTCTAGACTCTTTCTAGAAATGTTTCATATTTTATTTTCTTTCACTGTAACTCCTTTCCCAGATATTTGCTTTAAATTTCCTTATTTCCAGATATTTTTGATTCCAGATTGCTGAATAAGATCACTGAAGATGGGCAGCTTAAACATGGGAAACAGGTAAAGAACATCCACCAACTGGTAAAGAAAAGATATTGTGCCGTAGATACAAAACTACTTCTTCAAATTCCTATATTATTCAAATGCTTGCTTTAGGATACTTAACACAAATGCAGGATTGTTCAGGGAATGACTCTTATATAGTAGGATGTGTACACAGCAAAGCTGTCCAGAAAAATCTACTTATCCTCAGAGTAGGATTCACAATGTTAGGTATACCCTTTAAATTCCAAATCATGTTACTTGTCATATCTCTGCTTTTTTCCTAACACATAGAAGATATGATATAATACAGTTTTATATTTCCTTCAGGGGACATCAGCCACATATTTTTAAATTATGTATGTCTATTCATTCCCACCTGGCTTATTTTCTCTTCCACTTATCTTAGACTCTCGCTCTCGAGTGCCAGAGGTGTGACTCTGTGTTTCTATCAGAAGACTGATTCTTATGTACATTATAAATAATATATCGCAACCTTGGTCCAAGGTCTTCCCACCATAAATTGCATAACATCTTAACATTAGGCACCTAGTCCTAAATTGGACACCTGGTTGCCTGAGGTGCTGTTCAGTGGGGAAAGAGAGGCACATTCAGAGCAATCGCATACTCTTTAAACCAACATCTGAAACAGCTCATTTCTCTCCATTAACAACACAGACAGCCTACAGCAACTGTACTCTTAATTTAGTCATGTACATTAAAGCAGCTAAGTAGAATGAATTTGGGCCAAGCTGTCTGAGTTCATGTAGCACTGGAGTCACTGTCATTTGTACATGGTACCCTCCATACTTCATTAATGTTGCTCTATGCACCAGGGGGCATTTTGCAATTTCATCCTTTAAATTACGAATCCATGTTAAAAATCTGAGAGAATATCACTCAGATATTTATGAACATGGAACTTGTAAGCACAGAAATTCATAGCAAATAGCTCTAATATAAATAAAGAATAAGCATATTACTGTATGATTACACTTGTGGGTACAACAAAACAAAATGAATGTAGCTACATTGTGTTGTGCTCAAAGGATATCCACACTCACATGGAATTATTTTTATCTTATTAGAGAAAAACATGTACTACTATGCTACCTAATATGATCTGTAGTTTTTTTACAATTGATCAAGTGAAATCAGGAAACAAATCCCAGTATTTATATATTATGTACTTGACAGTTTCATAGTCTATGGACTAAAACATTTACTGTTGGCTTAACACATATATAAGCCATGGAGAGACGATTCAAGGTCAAAGTAGCACAAAATATAGCTTACATGCCTCTCTCTTTATCACAGTATGTCATAACAGAAGTTGGCTATTAGTAACGCTTGTTTTGAGTTTGTATTCATTGATCCATGTGTCAGTGGGACATATAAAGCTATCATCAATGTGTTTATAAGGCTGTATAAATGCATGCAAAGAGAATACCTGCTGCTGCTTGTCTGGTGTCTGCCCTAATGTGACTATGGGTTATTCAGTCAGTTCTGCATATAGCAACAGCCTTATTGCAATCAGCGTAAGTGTCATGTTGGGGTAAAATGAAAAATCTCATAGACTCTATGAGAAATCAAGCCAAGCAGCGTTTCTGATTGTCCGGAAAATTTGTGTTTGTCACAAAAAATATTTTGATATTCTGTCAAGGATTCCTCTGGTATGTTAACAATGTTTAGCTAAATATTTCAAAGGGGCTGACCTGATTGTGTATGTGTCTTGTTTAGGTCTTCATTTTATCACATACAATTTGGAAGATTTGCTTCTGGGTACTGCTCTGTGTTTCAGTGTAAAGAATGAAAATACCCATACCTTCAGCGTTTGACTTGTGCCATATCAGCAAGCAACTATGAAAAAATCTCTTTTTTAGTTCAGGTGATGCACATTTATGATGACGTATCGCATAGTCATCATCATCTCTCAAAATTGTCTTGGGTGATAGGTAATTACAGAGTCTCTTCTTGGCCAATCTGGCCTGATTTTATAGCCCTTAAGTTTATGTTAAACTTTCTAGTGAGGGTGTTTTCAATCCTGATCACAATGAGAGAAAATGAAGGATCCAAGTCCTAAAAGACATCTGGAGCCACAATTAACAACTGTGATAATCTGGTTTCCATACAGTCATGCTCCTTTCCCATCTCTCTCTCCACTGCAAGCACAAACACATCACAACTCGCTTTCATTCCCAAATCCCTGCAATCCAGATTCACGTCATCTTGAGTATAACAATATTGTCCCCTTCTCTTCCAACACCTACATCTCAAATCCTTACACTCCATCTGTACTTGCTGATAAACACTGCACCCTCATTGTCTCCTGGGTTTTGTTTTTCTCCTTCACATCCCTGTATCCATAGCTAGTGATCCCCAAAACTTCTACAGTCCACATGCATTTACCTTTCTGTTCCAATATCTTCACATATATTAACTAAGGACACTGATGTCTGTTCAGCAATTTGTTCTTCTTCACGTGCATCCATGGTAACTTATTCCACATAAATTAACTTGGATTATTACTGTATACAGAGAAGGGGTAGTCAGAAGAAGGAGAACTTAGCTGACAGCCACAATATGTGGATTATGAACTGCAGGCAAACTTTGGCCTTGTTCGTCTTCTGTCCACCCACTCTTTTTCTTTAGCTCATAATAAATGTTACATTCTTCATGGGGTTGCCCAGGAGGGGAATGGGAGACAAAGGCTGTTTGGAGTTTTTATTCTGCTTTCTACACTTTCTCCCACTCAGAGGTAGATTCCTGGTCTTCTCCAAGTCTTCTACTTCCTCAGCCTATTTTTAGAATTGGTATGAACCCACCTTTGAACTACTATAATATTCTGCAGTCATAGGAAATATATTTCACATACCTTTAAGTCTGTTTTCCTTCCCCATGCTTTTTGCTGTTAGCACTTTAGACAGATGTTATCCCTTAGAAAGGCTTGGTTTATTCTGTTTCTAGAACAAGAGAGCTCTGGTTCCATAGTGGGAGTTAAGTGAAATGCAAATAATTATTGATATCATTGTCACACTATTTTTAAATGATCTAATCACAGAAGAACAAGAAAAGGGTTTGTTACTGTAGTCTCAGTTCATTCTTAGGGCTTATATGAACACCAAAAATTTGCTCTGCTGTAACCAGAATAATCAGGGTAAGAGATCTTTCAGATTTCAGTTAATCCACTTTCGTTCTTTTCTGTGGATGCCTCACATTCTTTTGTTCACTACCAGAAAACTATAAAGGTCAACTTCTTACTTTATGGACGATGAGAAAGGGAAGTGTCCCTTTTGTACTTATAAAAAGACTTTTGGAGCTGAGGAGATAGTAGCAGATTTTGTAGTTTGGAAACTCCTAGGGAGACATTTCAAGAGGACAAAGTCAGTTAGAGTGTTATCAGCAGCAGGCCCAAAAAGCAACAGCTTTCCTGTGCACCAGAGATCACACTGATAATTAGCTATCTAATGAAGCAGTTGATAATTCAATAGTTATTTTTTGTCCTCCCATGAATTTTCTACTTTCTAATTCTATTCAGGTGTCAAGCTAGGATGAGGGAGAGTTTCCAGTGGCTGAATTGATGTAAGGTTGGAAAGGACATCAAAAGAAAACAATATTGTATTTTAACAGAAATCAAATTCTGATTTTGCTCACACTTATTGAATTTGATATATATACATAGTTTTTTAAGAGAAATATTAAAGACAGTGCAGGATCTTTCTTTCACTTCCTAGGTTCTGCTATCTTGAATGCTATACTCAACATTCTGCACAGGCAAGGAAAGCATTATTCCTTCCAGAATGCTGGAAAGCAGTACTCATCTCATTGCTGTCTTCTGGTAACAATAATACGATGCTGTAGTACTTATTAATGCTTATGTACCTTCATACCACAACTGTGAGAGTGTGTGAGTGTGTGAGTGTGTGAGAGTGTGTGTGTGTGTGTGTGTGTGTGTTTTTGTGTATACGCACACAGGGAAAAAAATGCACATCTGAAGTACATATGTTTGAACGATCTCATAGGAATTGTAAAGCTGTATTTTATTGCAGTTTACTGCACGGAAATTGATAATTCCCATGGTATTATCAATTTTCTGTACTGCGTGCATTAAATCAGAAGAGAATGCATCTTCTCAGCAAAATGCATCAGAGCAACCGAATATGTTCTATTCTCATTAATACCTTAGTGTGCAGTAAAGTTTTGTAGCTTCTCTTTCATCAAGGTACATCAACAACTTGTATAAGACTCTCTCAGTGCACCTGGAGCAAGTCCGCACAATCATACACGTAAATGTCACACTTTCAGTTGGATTGATTGCTGAAAGGATGTATAAGAATATATCATATTATTTTTCCCAGGTGAAAACAGCAAAGAAGGAGAGGTGATTCCTGATACATGCTTACCTATAACACTTCAGTGACAATTATGAAGAAAAAAGGCATTATGTTGCCTTGATTCTTCATTCCTGTTGAGCTCAAGCAGGTTTTTGATCAGCAAGCATAAGAAATCCGGAAAGGGGAATACAGTATCTGACTGCCTTTAGAAACTGTCTCTTTACAAATGGAGAAGCATTGTAATCAGATAAATCCAAACTCCAAAATTTCATATAACAGGAGGCAAATGTATCTAATTTGGCTTCAGGAAAGTTGGTGCATAGAAATCTTGTCATTGTTGCCTTAGGAAACCGCAGAAAAAGAGACTCTGGGCCAACTTAGTGTATAAGATATATAGTGTATATTATACTTAGTATAGTATATATGCATATACATAATATACTTAGTATATTATATATACTTAGTGTATAGTAAAGACAGTAGGTCCTTTAATTTCAGGCTTGAGGCCCACAGGAATACATATGACGTGCATCCCGTGTCCACAAGGTTCCACAATTTAAGGTATTATTCCAACCAACCCCAGATCTATCCACCCCCCAGATCCTCCCCTGGCACGCCCCTCTGGAAATTGAGGCGGGGGGCTCTGGGACCCCCTCTTCCCCATTTTCCTCTTCATCACAGCATGTCCAGTCCTTGGAGTTCCTCCAAAGTTCTGGGCTTGGAGGTTGCTTTGCCTGTGTGGTTTCTTGTTGTTCAAGCCAGGGTGCAAATGTTCTTAAACAGAATGAAGGCCTACCTTGAGGAAGTCTAAACACGCTAATGGAATTTAGAGGAATTAATATGGAATAGGGAAATAGAGTTGGGTAAATGTGTAAACTACTGTGCTAAAGGGTAAGCTAATTACAGCTACTTCTAATATCTACAAAAAGGTAAAAATCAAAAAAATCCATAGGCATCATTATCTTAATAACTAATTTACCTTACTCTTCACTTCCAATGTTAAAAGGAAAGCAGTACTTTCACTAAAAAGTACTGTTTAAGTTGATTACATTTCCTGATCATATATGAACTCTTGATGGGGAAAAGAGCAGCTCTGGTGCCTCCGGTCCAGACCTCTGTATATTAATGCTACTGTACCACATGTATTAACCAAAGTCTCATCTGCAGGAGAACTCCATTCCAGACCAGATGTGGTCTCTAAATGTAACTGTGATGCTCCAGTGACTCAAAGGAAAGGTCTAGGTGGTTCAGGTGTCCCATAAGTCTAAGAATCACAAAGTTCATTGCAATATTTGAAGCTGTGCTAAATTACATCAGTTGAGACTTTAGACTCTATTTAGATGAATAAAGTTTGTAGAGTCACGGAACAGGAAACTCCTAGAAAAATTTGTACAACTTGAAATTAGTCTTATGATATTTCATCTTTTTTGAACACAGTCTTCTTGTCTCCCTTCCTCATTAATTTGTCTTATCATTTTGAGGTGTCTTTATTATTAGCTTCCTCTTTTTCATTGTTAGCTTTCCTCTTTTTCCTAGCACAATGTGATTTCCACCAGGTTCAAAATTTGGCTGAGCCAGCCGCTTTAAATATGCAGAGCAAAGTGTGATCGTTTCCCTAGCAGTAGGAAATGCTTTAAACCTCAGAGTGCAAACATTCACTCACACACAATACGTTTTCCTTCAATTTAGTAGCTGGCACAAATTGTCACCTTTTGCAGGGAATCAGACTTTTGTTTCTGCAGTGAATTGTGCAGACAAAACGAAAAAGGATGTTTAAAATTCTTCATGTAGTGTATACAGGCAAGTTCAGCGCTATTCAGATCATCTGGGGCCAACTCAGACTATTGTCATTCCTCGGGAACAGCTCTCTCAGCTAGCTAGCAGCAGGTTACATTGCATCATGCGAACAAGTCCGGCTGGGCCACGGTTCATGAGCCTCAATCCACAATGCCAGCTGCATTTCATCAGGAGAAATTAGCAGTGGCTGAATGCGTAATACTGAGCAGCCATGGTAATGAGTGATGTCTGTGCCCTCTCCTGTCCGAAGAAAATAGGTTGCAGATTCCTTTTTCTCCTCAGGGCACATCTTAGCAGGAGGTCTGGAGCTCCGGAGTGAGCAGCGCAGAGCCCCGAGAGCCTGCAGCTCTGCGGGCGTGCTGCCATTCCGGACTGCGGCCGGTGTGGAGACCCGCTGCTGTCCTCGGCGGGGACAGACAGACAGGGCTGCAGACAGATGGACAGGGACGGTGCTGCGTGGGACAGAGGGATCCTCTGGATGTGGCCGCGCAGGGCTGCTCGGGGTGGAAGGGATGGAGCCGTGAGGGTTGGCACAGACACGGGGCACCGGCCAGGGCTGCTCAGGGACTGGGGAGCGGCAGGGTGCCTCCTGCAGGAGCTCCTCCGGCCAAGGCGCTGATCAGGGAGAGGCAAGGAGGGTGTGCAACAGCAACAGCAACAGCAGGGAAAATGGAGGGGAGATTGAGAAGGTCTTTGAGGAAAATCTGTAGGAAAATCTGAGCCACACATAGCAAGGGAGGAGGGAAACTGGGAGCCCCAGTCACAGGAGCAGTGGAGGATGGCTGCCGCGGTGGGGAAGGCTGGGAGCTGATGACTCCTAGCAGCAGGAGGAAGGTGTACCTTCGAACCCATCATTGTGAAATAGGCTTAGTGTCAGGCATTAGGGGCCACAAGCAAGAACTGTCAGGGACAGCTAATGAATTTAATATCCCTCCCTCCCTCCTTCCCCTCCTCCCTTCCTTCCTTCTGTCGCTTTCCTCCTTCCCCACCTCCTTCCTTTCCCCTTTTTGGAAAGAATTCATTCCTCATTTTTGTTCTTGAATTAAATGATTGGTTACTTATCTCTTGCAGATTATACAGCATTATAAATCTTAAACAAAGCTGGAGCTATCTGCCAGATAAGATTTATACATTTACAAGGACTTAAACCATGCATCTCTCTTAGGTGCTAGCAGCTGGTAAGGGCCTGTAATTAGCATTTGTTGTTGATAACCTCAGCATTCAGTCTGTCTATCTCTGTGTTTTGCTTGGAGAGCTAAAGTTTTTCCACAAGGCAGACCTTGTGATAATGTCTCTTTTATGTTCAAAGAAGGTGAATCTTCAGCTTGTTTTATTAAAGGTTTCTAGGCTCTCTATTGACTCACAGCATGTCTCAGAGCTTTCAGTACAACTTTTCAAGCCACAGATACTTTGAAATTTATATTTTACATCTATACGTGCATAGAATCCTAGAATGGTTTGAATTGGAGGTTCCAATCCGCCCTGCCAATGGCATGGACATCTTCCAAACCAGCTTGCTCAAAGCCTCATCCAACCTGGCCTTAAACACTTCCAGGGGTGGGGCATCCACAACTTCTCTGGGCAACCTGTCCTGTGTCTCACCACCCTCACAGTAGTGTTTCCTTCTAACATCTAATCTAAACCTACCCTCTTTCAGTTTAAAGCCATTCCTCCTTGTCCTCCATTCCTCCTTACATGCCCTTGTAAAAAGTCCCTGTCCATCTGTCTTGTAAGCTCCCTTTAAGTACTGGAAGGCTGCTCTAAGGTCTTTCTGGAGTCTTCCCTTCTCCAGGCTGAACTACCCCAGCTATTTCATCCTGTCTTTATAGAAGAGATGCTCCAACCCTCTGATTATATTTGGGGTCCTTCTCTGGACTCATTCCAACAGGTCAATGCCCTTCTTATGTTGGGGACTCCAGAGCTAGATGCAGCACTCAAGGGGGATCTCATGAGAGTGCAGTAGAGGGGCAGAATCACCTCCCTCGATCTGTTGGTCATGCTTGTTTTAGTGCAGTCCAGGATCAGTTGGCTTTCTGGGCTGAAAGCATGCACTGCCAGGTCACGTTGAGCCTCTCATCCACCAACTCAAGGACCCTCAAGTCCTTCTCAGGCTGCCTGGCCTGTATTTGGGCTTGAGATTGCCCCAATCCAGATGCAGGGCCTTGCACTTGGCCTTGTTGACCTTCATAAGGTTTGCACAAGTCCACCTGTCCAGCCTGTCAAGGTCCTTCTGGATGGCATCCCTTCCCTCCAGCATGTCAACTGCACCACTCAGCTTGGTGTTCATCTGCACACTTGCTTATGGTGCACTCAATCCCACTGACCATGTCATTGACAAAGATGTTGAATAGCACTGGTCCCACTGCCAACCTCTGAGGAACGCCAGCCGTCACTGATCTCCAGTTGGACGTTGAGCTGTTGACCACAACTTTTTGGGTGCGACCATCCAGTGAATTCCTTATCCACCAAGTGGTCCACCCGGTAAATCCAGCTCTCCACAGTTTAGAGACAAGGACAGTGTCAATTTCTTTACAAAAGTCCAGGTAGATGACATAATTTCCTCTTCCCTAATTCTGTAATCATATCTTAGAAAGCCACCAAATTTGCCAGGTATAATTTGTCCTTATTGAAGCCCTGTTGTCATCAATCATGTCCTTATTTTCCATGTATCTTAGCATAGATTCCAGGAGGATCTGCTCCACAATCTTACTGGACACTGAGGTGAGACTGACCACTCTGTAGTTCTTCAGATCTTCCTGATTTCCCTTTCTAAAACTGGGATTTATATTTATGTCAGTGGTAACTTCACAGGACTCTCCCAGCATCTTCCAGAGAAACTGGCTGCTTATGTCTTGTGCAGGCATGGTCTTTGCTGGACAAAAAAACTGGCTAGATGACCAAGTCCAAAGAGTGGGGGTGAATGGAGTTAAATCCAGTTGTCACAAGTGGTGTTCCTCAAGGCTCAGTATTTGGGCTGGTCCTGTTTAATGTCTTTATCAATAATCTGGATGAGGGGATCAAGTGAACCCTCAGTAATTTTGCAGATGACACCAAGTTGGGTGGGAGTGCTGTTCTGCTGGAGGGTAGGAAGGCTCTGCAGAGGGATCTGGACAGGCTGAATCTATGGACTGAGGCCAAATCCCAGGTCCTGAACTAGGCCCCTCAATTCAGGGAGGACTTTGAGGTGCTGGAGTAAGTCCAGAGAAGAGCAATGAAGCTGCGAAAGGTCTGAAGCACAATCTTATGAGGACCATCTGAGGGAGCTGGGGTTATTTAGCCTGGAGAAAAGGAGGCTTGGGGGAACCGTATTGCTCTCTACAACTACCTGTCGTAGACAGGCGGGGGTTGGTCTCTTCTCCCAGGAAACTAGTGACAGGATGAGAAGAAATGGTCTCAAGTTGCATCTAGGAAAGTTCAGGTTGGATATTAGAAAAAATTTCTTCATGAAAATGGTTTTCAGGTGTTGGAACAGGCTGCCCGGGGAAGTGGTTAAGTCCTCATCCCTGGAGGTATTTAAAAGAGGAGCAGATGTGATGCTTAGGGACATAGTTTACTGGTGGACTTGATATTGCAGAGGTTAGACCAGATGATCTTACAGGTCTTTTCCAAACTTTATGATTCTATGAAATATTCGTGCTTTCTGCTCCAAGTCAGGCTCAGCTATTAGCTGATTCAGAAAACCTCTGACATTGTCTAGGTAAAGGAAATCTAGGTATCTATTTGAACAGGTAAAAACCTAAAACTTCTAGGATATGCCTATAGTTAAACACACAGTTTTCTTTTCTTTATATAAAATAATCAAATGAATAAATATTACCAAAAGTAATAAAATATTTTGTCTCTGCCACTAGAGATTCCATAAGCTTATCTCACTTTTTTTTAAACCTATTCACATTTGGGTAATGTCTTAGAAGCGTCTTTTGATTTTCACATTTTATTAGAGTTATTGCAATGAGTTTCAGGAAGATATTGGGGTCACTGATCTGTGTCTTTATTTTTTCAAGTCATATAACATAAGCAATTTTCTCAATGGCAAGATTATTATCATCTCTGCCATAAACATGACACTTAGGCTATTCTAGCATAAGTGGGATCCCTGCAAGGTCAGTAATCAGAAGATAGAGTCACAAGAAAAGTTCTCCAGTTGTTTTATCTTAAACTTTCAGAATATTGTACACCAGAGATTGGTAGCTTTGAGAGTCATTAAAGCTCTTTCCTTCAATAAACTATATTATCTATGAACTATAAAAAAGAATTATGGAAGTTCATTGAGATTTCTAAAAGTAAAGAGATGGGTCAGATGACCCAGGGTTTGGATCACCTGACAAAAAGGACAGCTAGTTGCACACCATTATAGTTTTATTTTATTTTGTCTGTGTTTACCCAGGACATCTATGAAACACAGTATTTAAATTAAAAGGTAACGTTCATAAGTTTTTTAAGTGTTTGAATTAGAGAGAAGCTGTAAGAATAACTCACAATACATATTGATCAGAAAATGAGTCTCAGAGTCGAGAAATATATTCATGGACCCTACACCAGATTCCCCAAATGCTACATAGGATGTACATTGTTTAACAACAGAATTTTATACTTTGACTAAAAATCAAAGCTTTTATATGTCTGTATGTAAGAATTACTGTGAATAATTCAGTTAGACACTAAGGTAAAGATTAGGAGTATAAACACTTAGAAGTAGTGACATGAAGATGGTGCTACTATAAGTTCTGAAATCAATTAAATCTTTTTTCCCCTCTGAAAAGTGCCAGTATTATATTGTTCTGATCACATGGTGTAGATATCCAAGTCCACTGCAGTAATTCATATCTAGTTATATGTTCCAATCTATAAATAGTCATCCGACATCCTCTGTAATCATATAACATAATGTTACTGATAACTATAAAGGCTGCCTGTATAGCTATTAGTCTCTCTCAGTACTACTGGTAGTTTGTTCCAAACATGGTTTAAAGTCTTTCATTGTTCCTGTGCTAGTAATATCTTTTAGAATTTTTCATCCTCGTATTTTCACTCTAAGATATCAGACTACCAAATATACAGGTAGAAGAGTAGGAATCATTAGCATACCCATTCTGAACTGGCTGAGGTCTACATGATATATTACCTATTTATGTACCTGGTTCTGGGAAAATACGGAGAATATATAGCTAAGCAAATAACCGATAATTAATTTCACAAAGTTTGCATATTTTTAATTGCTGTAAATATCATCTTTTTTATCTTAACTTAAACTTCTTCTGAGATAACAATTGTGGATATAAAAATCTAAAATAGTTTTGACATGCCACATTTGCTTGACTTTTGTGAGATCTGAAATTTTAGACAGTGTCTGATGTTCTTCTCAGCCATAATAATAGTTAGGTAAATATTGTGAATAACTAGATATGTCTGTAGTTTTCTGCTTCAAATTCTTGGATTAAGTCTTCCTGACAACAGTCCAGAGACAATGAACCCAAAAAGGAGTCAGCATATTAATTTCATTTTGTAATGAAAATTCATTAAAAATTTAAACAAACATT
Organism: Neopelma chrysocephalum; assembly: GCF_003984885.1. NCBI lineage: Eukaryota > Metazoa > Chordata > Aves > Passeriformes > Pipridae > Neopelma > Neopelma chrysocephalum. The sequence goes on along the minus strand of NW_020897693.1, from coordinate 38,753,805 downwards.
CACAGATAGATTATTTCAGTAATATATAAAAGTTTTCTAATTATAAACACTTCATAAATTAGTGATTTGGCAGCAGCAAAGTGGATGCTAAGAGGTAGCAATCTGAGAATGGGTGTGATGGGAAAAGACTGATAAGACAAAAAAAATAGGTGGTGGAACTAATGCTGTTTATTTTCATTTTGTGTGTACGTGCATAGCACATGTAAGAGTGGAGAAAGCTATTTCATGCAAAGAGAGAAACTGAGTCTTTTTTCTTTCCTGGGGTAAAAAAGGTGCTATGATTCACCATGACTTTATTAATTGTGTAAATAATTTCAATAATGCACATGCTGTAGTAAATAGTAGACATTTATTGCAAGAAGTTACCAAAGCGTTATATCTACCTGTGTCTGTAAGTGCATATGTCCTTGAATGGTTCATTATTTCTCTAAAGTGAATGAATGAGTGACCCTGGAATAAGAATACATATGTAATGAGTTTGTGCTAATAAAACACTATGCTATCAGGAAACCACAGCTTGAAGGCTGTTGAAATAAAACAGAGGAGTGTAACAGAAACTCTCTGAAAGTTCAAGTATAGGATGAATGCAGAGGCCTGGAAAGTGCAAGAAAGGAACCTTACCAGAGGCACCAGGTCTGTTAACGCAGATCACGTACAGTCATTTCACGGTCATTAATGAAATGCAACCTTGAGAGCCAAGTGGAGCTTGTTTCAGAGAAAAAAGAGAGAACAAAGAACAAGTATTACACATATATGAAGCTTACAGTACGTAATAAATTTGAATACACCAGCAAACTGTGAACCAGTGAGAAAAGAGCAGACAAGCACATTGTTAGTGAATGCATAAAAGTACCCCAGGCAGAGCCAGGATGATAAGGCAGCATCAGCTGCAATACTTCTCCCACAAAAGAACTTGAGGTGCTACCATAACTCCAAGCTTATGCCTCTCTGCAAAGACTGGTACTCCCATTTTAGGACCCAAGGGGAAGAAAATGGGTGGAGATAATGTCAGAGTAAGATGTAAATACTAGAAAGTTTGTGTGTATCTGTTTTAACACCATCATTTTGGGGAATGAACTGTAATAGTTATATAATAACAGAACAATTTAGTTTGGAAAAGGATGTCTGAGGGTCATCTATTCGAATTCCCTTAGTCAGACCATGACCAATCAGGTGATATTATTTAGGACCTCTAGTTTTAGGTATCTCTAGGGTTGAGGAATTCACACTCTCTGGTCAACCTGTTACAGTATCTTATGAACAAGGTGAAACCTTTTCTACTAACTTATAATCAGAATTGTCATGTTGGAAATTGCACAGGTTGCCTGTCACTTTATCACTGGGTAAGCATTATCTACATCAGCTTCTGGTGGGTTTCTGGCACTCTATACAATTAAGAGGTGAGCTGAGAAAAAAATTCACCTCATCTGAGCCAATGATTAAAGTGCAATCATGCCTTAGAGTCTGAGTGCATTGCCTTCAATTTCTGGAAGCACCATTTTATTCGTGCTCCAAGGCAAAGCATATCCTCATCAGTGCATGCCCAGGAGACTATTTAAACGACACAAATGAGCCCAGTGGTGATGAATAGCTTACCTTTTATCCAGAGCTATAATATTTTGTCATTGCTACCTGACTGAATTTTACATTAAATATTAATGGTGGACAGAGCTGAAAAGGTTCAGATTTCGTGTGCCACTTCCAACCTGGTTCAGCAAATTTTTTGATTCAATAGTATTTTGAATTGCAGATCTCCTTGAGAACAGTTTGTATTTTGGGGTTTTTTTATTCAGAAGGAGCATAAGGCATCCTATTCTAGTTCTTAGACAGATATGTAGACTGTGCTATCCTTTTTCTGCCTAAAACAAATCCCAGCAAGGGTAAAATGTTTAACTAAATTTTTGAGTTTTCAGAAAAACAGGGGAATTTAATTCAATTTCAAATTATTTATTAAATATGTTTCAGAAAAACAATCAATTGAATTTATATTTTTAGGGAAAGCATGCAAATATTTCAAATCACTTCTGTAAGGATAAGCAATATCTATGTTGCTTTCACCTCAGAGAGTGCTTTCAAGTGACAACAGACTTGCCTTCTAGAAGAGTATGAAGCCTCAAGGTCCTGTTTTGTGCTCTTAAAATTCTTACAGTTTCTGACCAAAGAGACTGAAAAAGTTTTTTGACACACAGTGATCACCGGTTGTGGATCAGTAGATCACATGAAAGAGTGCTTTTCAAAATAAACTAAAGGCACACATACACAGTTTACAAAAATCTCTTACTGATTTTTTTATCAAGTGAGAACATAACATTTTCACAGACACAGAAGTATTTTTCATCTGCATATCTGAAAGCATTCTAACCCAAATTAATTCCATTCCAAAGTTCCATTTCACAGATAAGTGAAAGGAGAAATAGAGCAAAATGCCTGGCTAGTGATCCCATTATTGGTCTTAAATGGCACAGAAATGAGATTGTTCTTCCAATCCAGAGACAGGAAAAAATATCTGAGATCATCTATGGTGGATGAGTTGGAGGGGGAACCTTCAGGCCCTGGAAGTTAGTCCATTACCTGGAAGGTGCATGCTCTTCCACCCTGTCCCCCGCCACGTGGCATGCGACCCCGCAAGGAGCACACACACAGACCCCCAGGGAGGGAGGGACGAAAGAGGAAGTTTAATGTGGGCATAGGGGTTTATAAAGCTCTTGGGAGGGTCAAAGGGGACCAGTTACAGATGAAGGGTCTTACAAAAAAACCAATCAGGTAGGGAATTAACAGCCAATAGGAAAGGGTTAACAAAAGGCCACTGAGAACACCTTAGGACATCTTCCCAGGACACTCCTGCCTGGGAGATAAGGGGTCTTTACAGAGGGTGTCGGGAAGGAGGAGCAGTGACTTTGCAGAAATGCAAAAGGGCCATCTTAAGACGTTTAAACAAAATTAAAAACTCCTGTTTCTATAACATTTGAGCTGTTTTCTTCTTTTTCTTCACCAGTCCATCTTTGGCAGGACTTTTTCTATAAATCCATTGCCACAATCATCACCAGTGGTTATGTGAAAAGGATGTATTTGCTTGGACACCAGCAACTTATATTTCAATAATAACTCTATAATGTGAAAAATCATAAGATTTTCACTTTTCCCAAGAACTTACTTCCAGGCACAAAGCACTCCTCTCCTGAAGGTTCTGAAACTTTCTTACTTTCCTGCTTCCTGTTTCTGAACAGGAGAAACAATGAACTTATATTCAATGGAACTTATATTGTAAAAGCTAATTCTAATTCAAGCTCATCTGAAGTGAACTGCTTTTCTGAATATAGCACATCCCAAAAAAAAATTTTCTTCAAGATGAACTAAAACATGAGTGAGTGAATGAATAAATAAATAATCTTCTTCAGTAACAATAAAGTCAAATGTAGATAAACCAGATACTAAGAATACAGCTGTAAGAAAAGGAGAATTTTTATTTCTCTTGCTTTAATACTTTGAGTGTAACTTCACTGTAAACCAGTAGGCAGCTGTAAACACCAACAGAGAGAGTTAAATCAATATGAAAGAACAACTTTTCCAACTGCAACCTTTGTGATCTTAAAAACAGCATTCAGCGGCAAAAGGAACCCACTGCATTCACCATACAATTTTATGAGTATGACAGAAATTAAGTTTCCTTGGCCACATCAGCAGGTAAATCCTCTACATTTGTGCCAAACCCATCAAAAACATTGGTAATTTACAGCAAGGGATCTTCTGCTTTTCGTCAGTGCAGAGCATTTCTGTTGTTTAGGTGCCATGTATGGCAGAATTTCCTATTGTTTCTCTACATGGGAAAATTGAATTTTTTACATGGGAGAATTTGTGACGAGAATTTGTCTAATCTCAGACATCCCAGATTTACTTCTCAGGTGATCTTTCCAACAGTAGATTTTTTAAGTTGTGTATTGCCTTCTTGCTCCGCTTCCCTAAGTCAATGGTAATGCAACCGGCTCGGCCTCCTGATGAGAAAGCAATTTTTTTTAACTTCCAGTGCATGGAACATCACAGCCACCTAGCAAATAAGCTGCAGATAATACGACAGTAATCACAAGTCACCGACTGGATTGCATTCTTCCTCTTTCTAACTTAATTATTCCAAAATTTCAATGAACTATAAGTTAATTGTATTTTTATGGAAGAAGGAAGAGCTCTTTGCTCATGGAAAAGTGCAAAGGACCTGTTCTCCTAGGTTTTATGGTAGTGTAAAATACAGCTGAAAGAAATATTTTGAGGAAATTCCATGTACATATGCTTATTTTTATAAACAAAGACTCTAATAACCTTTAGTCTCAGAAACGAAACAGGTCTGAATGATCAGCCCTTCACATCACTATTTTAACATATTTACAACTGCAGAGGAGTTAGCATTTTTTTTTTACTGTCTGTATGTTGAATTAGGAGATGGGTGTTCAAGATATTACTCTTTGACTGATTTCTGATCATTTTACTGTTCTGCCTGAAAAGGGTTAATGGTAATACTGATGGTCTTTAGTCCAAGAAAAGTTTCCAAGATTGCTGCTGCATTGCCTGGATTATTTAGATTGTTAAGAGCTCTGAAGAATTTCAAATGTTAAGATCTATTTCAAACCTGTAAACTAATGAAAGCTACTTTTTGACACTTAGGAGATATTTTTGAAGAGGAAAAAAATCACTGTAGTTTTAGGGATCTAACTTGAGTATGCTACAGAGGAACAAACTTAGAAAATAAAATCTTGCTATACTAGTGCAGACAAAGGTACACAGGTGGATACCTATATAGTCAGTGTTCGTTCATGGGTATTATGTATTATGGGTATTATGTATTATGGGGTTTTTCTGGGTCTGTTGTTGAAAACAGATTTGAACAGGTTGGAAATAGCTCAGTGAACAAATTATTTGAAAAATATAAAATTCATGGATGTATTAGGATAAGTGATCTAGTACTTATTTTATTAATATTGCTAAACCTTCACCCCAAAAAATAAGAAATGCTTTTGATAAATATTTGTATGGAAATAAGCTATTGTTGGCCTTCTAAGTTTTCATCATTGTTGCTCAGCACTTGTTTCACTGGTGAGCAATTTATTAGCAATTTTTTTTTCCAAAAGGTGTCAGTTTTTGTATCTTTCTCTGACATTTATAATTAAGGTTGTCAAGGTGGATGGAGGAGAGGAGTAGCTGGGGCAGAATTGCACAGATGTTGTTGAGACAGGCTCACATGCACAGTTCTAATGGCAAACATTATTTTCAGGGGACAAAAAGGAAAGCTGTTTGGAAAAAGTCTATAAATCATTGAAAACTACAGAAAGTCATTTAAATATCAAAGGTCCTAAACTGTCACAGTCCATGTAAAGAAAAATATCAAATATAAATGTGAATGATCAGCCTGTTCATTTAAAGCCTTTGTTGTGTCCAGGTTCTAACCACCTGAAAGCAAATTGTTCTGTAATTTTGAACTAATGATGATGTGATGCCGTAAATGTGTTAATACTATGTAATTGAAATAACAAAGTGTTTTAAAAGCACAGACTCAAAATACTGCTCTGTCACAAACTGAACCTTTCATATGTTTTGAAATGCTAGTTAAGTAAAAAGTAACCAATGTGCTATGTTAGTAGAGCATTTTGAAAGATAATTTAGTGCTGTTGAATTTAGAAACTAGTTTTGGGTTTGAAGGTACCAAATATACTGCACATCTGGACTACATTATTTTACAATGCATTTTGGCCCTTTTTCTCATTTTATCTGTGTGTGTGTGTGTGTGTGTGTATGTGTTAAGGTTTTTATTTTTATAGCAGAAAGATAAAGTATTCACACCATGGTATCTACCTGAAAAAGACAACAAACGTTACTTTATGATATCAAAAGCAAATACAAAATCATCTTCATAATTTTTTTTCTCATTGTGTGGCCAGGTTTGTCTTATATACATCTTAACATGGATGAACATATCGGATATTTTTACATATTTTCAAATTGTTTGGCCCCTCTGCTACATTTTTGTTTAAAATAAATTAAGGATATTAAGGTACTAAAAGCGGTAATGAAATTTATGTGATCTGGCAAGCTATGTGAAACTATCTGTGTTCCTTACTTTGAATTTTAGCTATAAGAATGAAAAGAACAGGAAGCTTCCTTACAAGTAATTTCATGTGTTAAAAAGAACAGACTCTTCTTCTCCAAACAGAATTATGGTAACTTTAATGCTGTGACAGAAAAATTCAAAGGAAACAAAGCACATAAATCCCTGGTGAGATAAACTTGTGCATGTAAATTTACTTTTATTTTATCATGCTGTATACTCAAAAGGTTATCTGTTATTAGCTGACATCAGTGCATCTGCAAGAAGCACTTGAAAATGTTGACTTATTTGAGAGAAAATTAAAACATTAGCTTGCTTTCTGAACCTCTGAACTCACAATAAATTATAAGAATGGTCTGAGCAATTTATTTGGTAAGATAATCTTTTAAAAGTGCATTTTTAACATTTCCTTCCATAGGATTTCTTATCTGTTATAGGTGAATCTCAGAGTTAGCAAAAGGTTGTTTCCACAGGCACTAGAACATACAAAACCTTTTTCAATCTGTATAACCCTTTACCAAATAATGGTAAGATGGAATACTCAGAAACTGTGGATGTTTTCTAAAGCTAGAAGTCTCTATTGCCTAACTGGTAAGGAAGGAATAATGACAGTGAGTGCCTTGGTGAAGTGCTTTTTAGGCCATTGAATTCAAAGGGCTATATAAGAACACAGTCTTTTGTAATTTAATTTCAGATCCTGTCCAGAATAAAGAACTCATGGCAGGAGAAAATTGAAAACAGTGGCTGAAAGGAATAAAGTTAGAACAGAAACCTTTAAAATGCGAAAAAGTTCAGATCTTGTTCACTATGACTTTAGCTGAAATTACAAATCATTTTTCATCCCATTTAAATCAATTTGCCCATGTTCAGTTACTCCTATTGCTCTAACTGCAAATGTTTTATTACTCTTGCTTTTACTCTGACATTATACTTAATGACTCATACCTTTTGTTTTTGCTTTTTAATTTATTCACTTCATAGCACACTTCAGTGCTATACTGGAAAAGAAATGCCATCGAAATTCATAAACTATGGTAATTTTAAAATACAATCATTTAAAGCTGCAATAGGAATGCAAATAGCTAAGAAGTGGAAATGTTGCATTTTCTATTTTTGGTCTTCTAAACAAATTCTATTTAGGTTTAAGACACATGATCATTACAAGAGGATTTGAGTTCTTTTTTTTTTCCCTTCTTTGAAGAAATTGACCAAACCCCCAGTGACATGAATATTCATAGTACCTCATAGTTTTAATTGCCAGCATAATTCAGAAATTTTTTATTTAGAATCCATTTTAAAAATGAAAAAAAATCTATTAATGAACCTCATGAGAGCAATTCTTTCATTTTTTTAATAGATTATATTTATTCCACTGTTGTAACCTGGAACACGGACTATTAAGGGTTACATCCATTCTTCTGCCTAACTGAAGCAATAAACTTGGGGAAGTCTGAAATAAAGCATGAGTAAAAAAACCAGATGCTTCAGGTGGGCTGCTGAGACTAGAGATCTCATAGAAGAAAGTCCTATTTGCATAACTCAATGAAACTTTGAGAACTGGGGTTTTTTTGTATCTTTCTTATATTGCAGAGAAGCTTTCTTCTGCATCTGGAAATGGACTGGTTAACATTGCAGTTGTTGTCTGATCTAGACAGGTATTACAGGTACTGTGTTCTTCATAGGTATGTTCGCAGTCCTTAACGTCAAGTGTAGAGGTCTCATCATCAAATCAATACATGAGAAATCTGAAGTTGGATGTTAGAATTAATTTTAAGTATTTTTCATAAATCTCAATAGTGACCAATATCATACTGATTTCACTGTATGATGATAATGGCAGTCTATGGAAGTGATACTTCACTCCCTACTCAGATTAAAATTTATTTTAGAAATAAGTACTTTCATTAAAGCAATACTTTTGATATTTGCACATCTGAGCAGGCCTTGAAGCTTTCTATCTGAATGCTATTGAAAGACACAGTTTTTCATCCTGATTTAAATCTCTAGACAGAATATCACCCACTGGCTTAGACTTCATTTTCACACTTCACTCCCACACTCCCACACACTGACATATATACAGACAAACAGAAAGGTTGACTAAGGTCCTTACGTTTGGAAACACTGAGAAAGGTATATTCTCTGATAGTTTAAGAACATTTTTTTCTGAATGCGTATGGCAGAAATAATCTTCAGTGTCATAGCATCTTAGTAGACAGGGAATGCCCACTGGAGCCTGACTTTTGTAGTTGCAGCTCAGAGATGCACAGACAAAACACCTCAAGAGCACAGGAAAGAGGCCAAACTTTGAGATTCACATTTGAATAAGAATATTTTCTAAAGTTTGAAAATCTTTGGCTTATGTAGCTTTTGCTTTTCAGTTCTTCTGAGAAAGATTCTGTTTTGGTTTTTTTAGAAAAAAAAAGGCTTATTTGAAATAGCTGAGACTGAAAACTCCGGTCCACTGAGCATGAATGCTCAGCTTTGAGGTTTAAGCAATCCCCTTCCCAGCAGAACACCTTAGATTAAAAAATATCATTCTCAAAATTTTTATAATGGTTAAAACTTTTTTTTTAAATTTTATTGTCAGTTCATATTAGAAGTATAAATTCCAAAGAATAGCAGGCTTTTTTGGAGGTGGGAGTGAATTCAGTTACTCTTTAAGTATTAAAAAACTGAAACATCCTGAAAACAATGGGCTTGACCTTGCAGTTTTGACAGTGTCAAAGGAGTGCATAAGAATATGATATGACTACTTTTAGAAAGGAGAAGTTAACAAGTTGTAAATAAGATGTAAAGGAATACTAAGTACCCCATCAAAATTAAGGTTCACTTAAAAAAAGAAATGTAAGCTTGCCTACCGATTTACAGGAACCTTTAAATGTAGTTTGATTAAATTACTTCTTTTATATGAAGTGCAGAACTTTTGCATAGTGATAAGTATCCTGGGAAGCCATAGGACCTTTAAATAAAACTCAGTTGTTAAAAACACACACAAAATATTGTGAAGGTAACAGGCTCATTTTGTCAGGACTTTGGGAACTGAATGGCAAAAAATAGTCTTCAGCTCTTTTAATTCTTAGAATTTAGTGAGAAATTTAGAAAGGTTAAACAAAACTTGGATGTGGTCCTACAAGCCCTTCAGCATGCTGTTCAGTTGCTCATGTGATAAGGTTAACCAGAAAATTCTGCTGTCTTTCTGTTTAACAAGCTGCTCATTTAATGTTCATTATGTGAAACCAAAGAGGTATAAAGGAAAGATATAAATTATCATTTAGATGACAAATTATAAAATAAGCTTAATAGGGACTTAATAAATTCAAGTACCAATTGAAGATTAAGTACATTCAACAGACGTTATTATCTAACACACACCATACTCCATTAAAAACATAAAATGAAGAAATTAAGTCTAATCCCTCAGTCACTCTAGAAATACAAATGTGTTCTACCCCTTTATAGCTTGATGGCGTCAGGATACACCAGGCACCAGTGAGAGAAAAAAATCTCATTTATTGAATTTAGAAAGACAGTAAAAGTTGCAAAACAAAAGGAACAAAACAAAAAGGAAAAATTACAACACGTGTTGGGTGTCCTAGGCATGCAGGATTCCCAGGAACACACCCTTCAATTCAAAAGTCCCGCTTTTTAAACATTCTTAAGGTTCAACCCCGTTTACGTCATAGAAGAGGCGTTCCCCTCTTTCTGGTTGGCTGTGTCGTGCTGGGAGGTGGAGTGTCCAGCAGCATGGCAGCTTCCAGGACCAGCCATGTGGTATAAGGGGTTTCCTTACCAATATTCATTTATAGTTCCCTATTCCCGTTTGCATGTTTCCCTGACACCGGTTCCAGGCGTCTTACAACTCCGCGATACGCCCTATAGGTTAGTAAAGAAAAACTCTTATGTTAGTGATTTGCTAAATTCATTTGCTTGTAATAAAACCGATTCTTTATTTCTCACACCAGTATGTATGAGAGCCTTATACTTCTGTGGGACTGACATGTCAGGGGAATCCCAACAGCTGACTGTATTGGAGGCTGAAATCATCCTCACTGGGACTGAGGCAAAAGCACCATTGTGACTGACCCAGAGGCTCTGTGAATCCTTGGCACAGACTATCTCAGGAAAGGGTATTTCAAAGACCCAAAAAGGTGCTGTTAGGCTTTCAGTATAGCTGCCTTGGAGATGGAAGAAATTGAGCAGCTATCTACCATGCAGGGTCTCTTGGAGGGCCCTTCTGTTGTTGGGTTGCTGAAGGCTGAAGAACAAAAGGTGCTAATCTCTACCGCAATAGGGCACCATCAGCAATATCACACCAACTGAGATTTCCCGATTCCCATCCATACACTGATTCACTGACTAGAGAACCAAGGAGAGATCAGCAGAACCAGTTCACCTTTTAAGAGTCCCACTTTGGGTGCCAAATAGGACTGTTGTGGTTTAACTACAGCTGGCAACTAAGTACCATGCAGCCACTCACTCACCCTGATGCCCCCCTCCACTGCCTCAGTGGGATGGGGAGGACAACTGGAAAAAGGTAAAACCCAAGGATTCAGATAAAAACGGTTTAATAATTAAATTCTGGAACTTCTTGTGTTTGCAGGCAGAACATTGGAAACTGAAAAGTCCTTGACTTAGGGTAAGCATTACACAGCAACAACTAAGCCTTCACTGTATTATCCTCACACTGAATCTGAAACACAGATCTGTTCCAGCTACTAAGAAGACAGTGGCAGCTGGAGGCTGTGTTGGGCACAGCGATCAGGAAATTATAGAGTTTTTGATTCTTGGAGAAATAAGGAGGGGTGTCAGCAGAGCTGCTACCTTGGACTTCCAGAGTGGGGTTTCAATAGTTATTTTCAGCATTTATTTTCATATTTCCAGTCCCCATTCCTGGTGTAAACTGCTAAAAATCATCTGAAATAAATGTAGTTGAACTGACAAATATTGAAAAATGGACTTTCTTAAAATTATAATAATTTTTAAATTTTTAAAATATTATGTTCTCCTAGAAATCCTGATTTCTCTTTTTTTTTTTTCCACAGTGTCCAATGTAGGCATTGTATAAGTAATCAATTTCTTAAGAATGGGTTCTCCTGTCTTTTCTGGTCTCTATTTTGTTAGTGTCTCTTAGTCTAAGTAGTGTAGAAGTATCCTAAGTATCATTAAATAATAAATCAGTAAGCAGTATTCAGCTCATCATACTTCAAGTCACACAATCTAACATTTCTCAGAATTCTCATTAACTCTTGCGGATCAGTAAACTGGAAATATGCTTTGTCATTGAAATCAATGAAATAAGCACAAGAAGAATTCCTTTATAGGTTCCAGTTCTCAGAACAAGATAACCTTCTCCTGAGAGATACTAGTACTATTTCTTTGGAAATATCAAATTTCTCTTCACGTGCTGATTGTGTGTTACAAAGTGTTTGTGTTTTATCATGTTAAACATACATGGAAACATTATTTATTGTTCTTAATCTTACCTGATGACAGAAAAGGAAACACAGAGGGGAATAACTTGTGTTGGACATTTCTTGGCAGTAGCTGACAGCAGTCATGATCTGGTAATTGATACTGAGCCATGTGAACCAATGTTGAACCACAATGACCTATTTAGGTGATTCAATTAGTTCTGTCCAGGACAGACAAGCAAAAAAGAACTGGGAAAAGAAGGAAAAAAGGACCATTCTTCAACACAGGAGCAGCAGTTTAAGAGAAACACATTACCTGCCTATTGCCTGTGCTTGCTACTAATTCAGGCTAAATACTTCTTTGGTTCGCTCTTTTTGTGTCATGAAAAGGCATTCATTACTCTAAATACAGTTTCAGGCGTTGTGTCAGCTTGTAATGGTGCAGTTTATCACCACAGCAAGAGTGAAAAAGCACAGAAAAATTAGGTTAATCAATACCACTGCAGTGTGTTTGACATTACAGTCAGGAAAGGTTTAGCATGTCATTCCTAACTACAGGCCATAAACAGCCTGAGGTCTGTGTATGCTCTTGATGTGAATGCTGGTTCTTCATGCAGATCGAGGGCAGAATATAGCCAAAAGCTTCCGCTAATCATGCATTCCCTGCAGACACCTAGCACCTTGGATTGTAAAAAATGTGACACCACCATTTCCAGTATTCCCTCTCCTGAAAAAAACTTATAATGTTTCCAATTAGCAGACCCAGGCAAAATCCCTAACCAAATGTTCTATTTAAAACCTATGCTTACAAGTAATTAATTTTTTAAAAAACATTTAAAACTATTCGTTCAGCGTTTGGGGGGCAGGGATTTGTTGTTGAGGACTGCTGTTTGGGTTTTTATGAGCATTTTGATACCTTTACACTGGAAATCAAGGTAGAAAATGACAAACTGACAATGGAAAAAGTACTTTTGAGACACTTCTCTAGAAAGGGACAGGATGTAGTATGATATATTTACAACCATAGGGAACTTTAGGGAAAAAAACCTACTTTTTGTACTGCAAATTACAGGGCTTCCAAAAATGTGCAGATTCACATCTATGATTAAAAAAATTAAATATGTGAATCACCTTATTGTGAGAAATATTTCTAATTAAAATTTCGGAGACGGTCAAATAAAGCGAAACAAAAAACTTTATTAACAACGCACTGGGTGCACTGAATTTGTGACCAGATTCGAGCACCCCCGAATGGGAGGGACGAGCCCTTTTAAGACTCTTTGATTTGCATAACCACTCCTTCGCTCCTCCCATGCCAGCCCTCTCTTTTCTTCCTTAAAATGTGATCTTTGCTTTCTGGCGCAGTCCACTGGTTCTCCTCTTCCACCTATCAGGTTGTTTCCCTGCCCCCGGCCGCATGGTTCCCTGGCAGTGAGCCCAGGCTGCTCTCACCACTTTACATTCTTCCCCACTCGCCTTCGCACTGTAACAGTAAGCAAACAGAACAATAAGTAATAGTAAGTAGCAGTAAGCAGGCAGAACTATAAGCAGAGCAATAGGCAACCTCAAGCGGAACTGTATATAGCAGCAAGTAAGCAGCAGCAATAAACAACTTCAAGCAGAACCACAAGCAGACCACCAGTCCCTGACCACAAAATAGTTCCCCAGTCCTTCAAACAAAATGGCTCTCAAGTGCCCCGGCACGAGGCAGCCATGGAAATGCCTGCTTGCAATAAAACTGTCCTATTTTTTTCCTACATTATGGATTCTCTTACAGTGAAGGGGTACTTGAGCAAATGCCAGCCATGACTGTGATGCTGCTTTGTCATGACAATGTCAAGCTTATGACACCTTTTTGTAACACTGAAAATTTACTCCTGTCTTTCTACTCAAAACTTCCTACAGTTTTGCATTTTATAATCCCCTGTGAAGTAGGTAGTTTCCTTCTTTAACTTATTTGTTAAAAGCCCTGAATTTGTTTGAAGTTTGTTCAGAGTAAGAACTGAGCACCATGAGTTTTAGCATTTTACAAAGCATTGCTGTAGCTTAAAACCTTTTTTATATCAGTTAGTTTAAATTACATGTTGTTGAAGATATATCATCGTTTCTGTAAACCTGAGTAAAATACTTTAAATTACATGTTGTTGAAGATATATCATCGTTTCTGTAAACCTGAGTAAAATACTCATTTTTTAAAGAGATACTGTGTAGAGTTTCTACAATTAATAGTTTAAGATAAAGTTCAAAGACTCAAGGATGAATATTATTCAAATTTATAGAAACCTGCAGTCCAGATCTTTAGCGAACTTAAAGAGACATGACTTCATTGAAATCATTGTGCTATAGAGACTTGCTTCAACTCAGAAACTGTCCTGGAATGTTTATCTAAAGATAATTTAAAAATCTTTCATCTTGAAATTGAGTAAGGTAGTTCATAAATATAGGCTTTCATACAAGACTTTTGGTATGAGTATGATTTTCACTTGAATGAGGACAAAAGGGCTACTCTCAGCATAAATTAGAGATAAAACAGGAAGAGGAAAAAAGGACAATTAGAAAGATACATTGACAACTGATAAGACTTAAGTACAACTGAGATATGTTCACTAAATTAACCCTGAGCTTTTTTGTACTGAGTGGACTTCCAATGTGCTACTAAAATTTCAGAAGCTAAGGTTTATTTCTGAATTACTTTTCTATTCACAATTTTTAATATGTCAAAAAGTCCCTGTCCCACTTTTAAGTGAATGTATTTTAAAGTCAGAAGGGGATCGTTATGATCATTTAGTCTTTTTTTTCGTAAAAGGCATGCCATGTCTTTTGAAGTAAAATAATACTATTCCTCTATAATAATTTGTATTTTTATGTCTGTTATTTTTTTGCACTGTATTTCTACAAAGTGAGATATGTGGATTTCACTGGGCACAGTGTATCACCCTATGATTTGAGTTGGTTGTAGGGTAATCACAGACACACACTCCTGTTATTCTTTTATCTCTGCTTTTTTTTCAGAGAATGGCTACCATTTTGTGGGATAGGTCTTCAAAAGCTTTTCAGTGTTTATATTTTATATGCCAGATTTTTTGGTTTCTGTGCCTGTAAACTTTTATTCAGAAGCACATGTTTATAGATTAATTTGTAAAATGTGTTTTAAAGAATGACACATTTTAATTGGTATATTGAATGATTGAGTAGTGGCTTTGTCATTGACTACTACTATAATAATTTGTAGTCATGGTAGAATATGTATTTCTGGAAAACTGAGGGCAAAACTGAAACTTCTGGTTCTGGAATGTACCCTCCTTATAGCTAATTCCTTTTATTGCATTGCTACATTAGTATGTCATTTGACAGAGGAGGAAGGACAGACTTGCTATTCAGTTAATCATATATACACATTAAGATAATTCTCCTACAGGAATCAGTGTTATTCACCCTTGCAGGCCCAAGTATAATACGTTCATTACAAATGCAAACTCAAGAAGGAGTCCAGCTGTGATTCTGGATGAAATTATGTAGAAGAATTTTCCAGTTGTAAGCCAAATGTCAAATTCAGTGAGAATCCAAGGGGACAGTAACATGATGAGGATGGTAATAAAGGTGCTTTGAACCTCAGAGTGATTCACCTAGTCTTGAGGACCCTTCAACTGTTGGCAACAGTGCAGTGGATGCTTGTAGGCAGACAAATGTCTTTGAGTACTTTATTCTGGCATCTAATAATAAATCCACTGTGTATTTTATCAGCCCTGATATTCTCTGGATAATAGCCAAAGAGAAAAGCATTTATCTACCATGTGCATCTACTTAAAAGCTAGAAAAAAATCTTCATTTTTATTAAACAAGTCATTCAGTCATGACCTTCCTTTTTTACATAGCAAGTGCAAATGATATTCTGGGGCATTTCTGTGCAATTATGCTCTTTCCTGAAAAGTTCACATTAGGAAGGAGATACTTGATTAATATAAAATGAAACCTTGTTAACCACATAAAAGCCAAAACTGAATGAAATTTTTTAACTGTGCCTCTCTTTTACCTTACCTAGCATGTGCATCACCTTTTTGTGCTTTGCATAGCATCTAAGTTTATTTAGATGAATTTTATACTGCCATATGATGTGATGAAAGAAATAAGAGGAATGATAATAATCGTGACTGGCTAGGTATAAAGATTGAAAAACTGAGACAGGGTCCATTTGCTAAATTCTAGGATGTTTTTTATAATAGTAATAATTTTTTAACTGAGTTTTCAAGTGATTTATCATCTCGGGAAACCATGATAAAATTCAGAAATGCCAAGTACTACTTCACTATCAGGCATTATTTGATTGGGAAAAATTGTGCTATGAAACTCAAAACTGTTGGAATCCAATGTTGAGTCTGTGAGGGGTTGTTACCGGAGTTGTGTGATGGCTTGGGTTGTTATGCTACATGTATATTGACTATTTTGAAAAGTAGCATTTTTGACTTGTAGAGATTCATATGAAATTCTTCTTGACATCTACTCACACCACCTGAATGATGCAAAACAATTCTCTGTATTTTATTAACACAGTACGTGAAGAGATTATTGTAATGTTTATCAATACTGTTTAATAGCAGATTGTTTGACTAACAGGCAGGAAGGCATGACTTCAGACAAGCATTTAATTATAATTACTGGGTTTATTAAATAGGTGTTTTAAACTATTTTAATTAGGCAGGTTATACTTCTGTGGTTAGAAATTGGAAGAACAATGTTCGGAAAGAACAGGCTAAAAGAATAAGAGGATTTTCTTACCCCCCAGCAAAATATTCTGGATGTTTAAAATATATAGATGCAAACAAACCTGCTCTCCTCTGCTTGAGTTATAAAGTAACAAATCTTATCTGTGTGTGGATGATTATTTTTATCTTAAGTTATTCCTTCTTTCTACTATATGGATTTAGTAATATTTTAGTTTTAGAAAACTTGTTTGAAGCCCAGTATTACTGTAACATTGGGTACCTCTGCTTTGCCAACTGACTGCACTATAAACACCTAGAAGATGCAAAGTTTTGATTTTTAGGTTGAATGTGCCTGGAGTATTTACCAGGAACCAACGTGGAGTTCTGCTGCAATGCTACAGAGAGCATCCCACATGCATTCAGGGTAGAAGGTGCCATCCTTTGGAGGAAAGCACATTTTCTTTCAGATCTTTTGACAATTTGGTCTCTGTATGCAGAAGTTTCTGTTAGTAATGGTCAAGCAATTTGAGATGCAAAAAATGTATTTCACATCATCTATTAAGAACAGATCCTTGCCTCTTGAAGAATCAGCAACGGCGGCAAGCTTCATTGCTAGTAAGCAAGCACAAATGGTGCTAGAATCATACTGGTCCAAAACACATTACACTATTCTTTCTCTCTTTGCATCATACCAGTTGCTAACATAGATTTGACCAATGACAACAACTGTTAAACTGATGTTCAAATGCATTTTACCGTATGAAGTCATCATCACCATCTTGCAAGCGCGTTGGTGGCTAAAAAGGCCAATACGAGATAGGCATGTCCAGTTGCAAAAGGCACAGCAGAAAGACTCCTTAGATGGTATATTCTGCAAGGCTCGATTCTTTCTGAGTTGTCTTTTCTCCTTAAGGGTGATCCTGCGTGCTTTCTCAAAAGCATCAGCAGCGTTATAGATGGTGTTACCGTATGAAGTATAGTTGATAAAAAGGGTGTTATAGGTGAGGACCTACCCTTTGTACTAGAAAATAATCATAAGTTTTGAGTGAGGCGAAGGTTTGATGTTAAGGAAGCACTTTCAGAGAAAGGGTCCCAGTCTGCAGTGTGCTGGACAGTGTTTAGTACACTCTAAACATAAAACTCTAAAATGACGACGGCCAGGAATTCACTCCGACAACAGACAAAGGCACACGGCAACTTTATTTACATTAGGCTTACATTTATATTCTTTTTCCCTGTCCACGCGCAAGCATATTATATTTTATTGGTTAGATACTTCTGTTCACGCGCCTGGACTCATCTTTTGATAGGTGGTCGACAGTCCTTCGCATGCTGGCAAACCTCGAAAACAGCACCTGTTATTTACAGCAGTTTTGCTATTTTTCTACTTTCCCATCCTAGATTGTTTACATTCTTTAGCACTTCAGCTCAAATTCAAGGCCTACCATCCAGTCGTTTCCCACACTAAAATAACTTAAGTCCTTGTTATTGCATCTCTACTGTGTCTCATGATGTCTGTTCTGTCTGTAGCACCATATGCACCATGCAACCAGAGGACTGGAGCTCTTCTCCTATTAGTAAAGACTGAGAGAGTTGGGTTTGTTCAGCCTGGAGAAGACAAGGCTCTGGGGAGACCTTCTTGTGGCCTTTCATTTCTTGAAGAGGGCTTCTGAGAAAGATTGGAACAGACTTTTGAGCAGAGCCTGTTGTCATAGGACAAGAGCTAATGGTTTTGAACTAAAAGATGGTAGATTCACACTTGATAAAAGGAAAAAATTCTTTATTATGAGGATGATTAAGCACTGGCACAGGTTGCCCAGGGAAGCTGTGGCTGCCCCATCCTTTGAAGGGTTCGAGATCAGGCTGGATGAGGCTCTGAGCAAGCTCATCTGCTGGAAGATGTTCCCTGCTCATTGTAGGATCGTTAGACTAGATGTTCCTTTCAACCCAAGCCATTGTATAATTCTATGAAATTGAAATCTGTGAAGTCAGCTATTCTTGTGAAATATTCTGACTGTTAAAGGGATGTGGTCAAAGTCACAGTTAAAAAAGACTATCTTTTAGTCATATTTTTTTCTTAACCATTTTTTGTTCTTTTTTTCTTCCTTAT
The DNA here is from genome assembly GCF_003984885.1 of Neopelma chrysocephalum. Taxonomy (NCBI): domain Eukaryota; kingdom Metazoa; phylum Chordata; class Aves; order Passeriformes; family Pipridae; genus Neopelma; species Neopelma chrysocephalum. The sequence continues at coordinate 38,735,484 of NW_020897693.1, read as the reverse complement.
GGTTTCAGTACCTACTGTGATTTTCCCTGACTGATAGACTTGACTAGCATTTTCTACAAAGGATTACTCTTTTATCAACCTGATGTTCAGGCACTCTGAAGGTGTGCTTTAGCAGCTTTAGCACTGCTTTAAACATGAGACCTATTTAGTACTGGTGTATGTCTATCTGGCTTCAATCAAACATGAAGTGAGCTTACATCTTCTTGCAAAAGGTTATGTAGATGAGACCTTATAATATCAATGGTAAATCAGGTCACTAGAGAAGAAAATAAAAGAATTATTTAAATTCTTAAAATATATTTTGTTTCCAATGTCTTGCAATGATAAGTGCCAAGGGGATCTCCTGGTAGATGAGAATCTTCAAGTTATATAACAATTTGAGTTTACCACATTCAGGAAATGTGAACTGTCAATTGATCTTGATCTTAAGCCTGTACAGACTTTGCCATAGTACTTCTCATGAGAGAGTAATTCATTAGTCTTAATAAAGGCATACTGACTGAGAGTCATTTGTTTTTCACTGACTCCATTACAGATATGACTTAATTAAACCTATCTTTTCATAGCTAAATCAAAGGAGATGAATCCCACTTCTGCTGAGTTTCTCATAACCTGCATCAAAAATTTTCCTGATGAAGCTTAGTTTATCTATATTCCTAAGATAAAGGCTTAAAATGATGCTTGGTAAATGCTGCAGAATGATTTTGAAAAATTTCCATGAGTTTCTACTTTATAAAATTTAACAGGGACTGGTAGGATCATTATCCATACTGAAATATCAGAGATAGTATTATTTCCATGGACAGAAACACTGAACATAAAATAAAACTGTTTCCACAGCGTTATGAATAGGATATATCTTCACCATTTTGCACTGGTGTCAGACACAGTTTACAATTTCTCCTATATGCTATTGATGGTGTAGATCATTGTTCTACCTTCTGTTAAGTAATAAGATATATGATACATGCATTTGTGAGTATAAATTCTGTGTGTATGGAGTAATATATCTGTGTATTTCCAGAGAGGAACATGCTGTCTTTCACAGAACATCTGTGATCAACTCAGGAGCTTTTGGTACAGTATAACAAAGCTTTAAAGTACTGAAATAATATATGTGGATATATTTATACAGTACTTAAACACCTTCATTTGATCACAGCTGTTCCATTTGGTGTGCATATGTACTTGCATTTTAATCTGCAAAACCTCAGGTTTGTGAAAACCTTGACTGGTGAAAATCTGAAAAGCATATTTCAAGGTTTTATCTTCCCATTGCTTAAGAAATGCTATAAAAACGTGATGTGAGACATGGAATGTTCCATTAAGTTGTATAAATAAGTGAAACCATTTGTCCTTCTGATCCCCTTGCATGTAAATGCTGTCAGGATAAAATGGCTGTTAGAGAAAATGGAACATAATTAGACTTGACTTATTCTAAATACTCTCAGTATAACTCAAAACTAAGGAAGCTTAATATTTAAGAGGAGGCAATTAAGATAGCAGTCTTTTTGCTTAATATTTCTCAGTGTTTCTTTGTCAAGCAGTTTGTTTATATTCCGTATGGGTTCTGTACAGAATAAGACAGGAAAATGCTGGCACTGCATTGGGAAAATGCTGGGGCACTGGTAATTCAATATGACTGCTACTACAAAGGAGAGGTCTGCAATAATTTTGCTATTCCTCTGAAAAGAAATCTTTAAATCAGCAAAGAACTGAAATTAATTCATTTTGGCTGAATAAGAATAACTAAGACAGTTAATTAGTTTTGAATTTCACTTGTTGAGCCATTGCAAACAAAAGGAGAAATACATTCATCAATACAAAAATGAAACTAAACAAACCTCTTTTTTTTCTAATTTAAATTGGAATTTCCAATTGCATTAACTTTTTATTTAGATTGTAGTCTACTGAGGGAAGAAACTTAATATACTGTCTAGCATCTGCAAGTGTCTACTATGGAGGCTCTTCTCTGATACTTAGTAAAACTGGAAATCTGTTTTTAGGTACATATTTATTTATCTTTATGCCAGTTAGGATGAAATTGTCAAAGTACTAAAAATAATTTTTATTATTTTCTTGATTTGACAAGTTACTTGCCTGGCCATTAAATTTTGAATCAAAGAAGATAAATCTGACAAAGCAGCCTGCATATATATACAGGTCCCTTTATCTCAAATCTGAAGGGAAAAAATCAAATAATTTTACCTGATCTACTGTGATTTTCAATTATTATCTGTGAGTTATTATGAAGTTACAGGCTGCGATTAGTAGTATTTTAGATAGTGTTTTTAATTGTAGATCTTTTGACTCAATCCCTTCCAACTCAGGATATCATATGATTCTATGATTCCATGAACTGAAATTATGCCTATAAATTTTAAGTCAAATGGTGGTGCAACATGATGATTCTTGTTAAAGTTTTGAATTTTTTTGAACATCTGTAAATCAATTCAAGTATAGACTATCTCCTCTGGACCAGTCCAGATACTTCATCTTGTATTTTTTAGTTACAGTGTAAGTTATTTAGTTCTGGAGTGGAACAGGATTTCATTCCAGTGAACATTTTGTGCATTTTTTCATTTCCTGGTTCTGCCACATCTCAATTTCCTTACTTCAAGTTTTTTTTCATTTCCTTCAAAACTTGTTAGCCAACAGTCATCTCAGTTCTAATTGAATACATTTGATTCCTTTGGGGATGTAAGCATAATACATGAAGCAGCAGGATTAATCAGAGTAACCCATCAGAACAGATAGACTTTGAGGCTTAGCTGTAAGTTGTACAACAGTCACAGCAGATATCTTTACTGAATGTTTCTAAGTGAGATAAAACAAAAATATGAGAGATTCATTGGTGTATTTGTGTATTTTTGTCCTTTGTCATGGAAAACATAATGATGAAGGATGTTTTGCTAGTGATGGCTAAATTCCTCTATGTTGCTGAAATGATCCTTTAAGCTTTCTATGCTGCCTAAAGTGCCGTCAACTTTGTTTTCATGGGACTAAGTATAGGACTGATTAAGAGTGATGAAATTAGAGATATACTCACTCTCAAGGTTTTCAGCTGAGTGAAAATAAGCAGAAAACACATAAGAAGAAATGTAAAATTAAAATTTGCTTTGATGCCTCTGATTACTTCCCTGGCAAACTAGGAAAAAAACCCCGTGGTTTCAGCATGGTCCATTTGACAAAATACACTTACAAAGAATATGGGTAATGCATTTATGCAGACACTAACAAGGTGAGACAAGAAAGTGGGACTGAAACTACTCACAGTTTAGGGAGGGGGTAGTGATACAGAATTTTAATTAGAAATAATAAGATATCAGAATTATATGTTGATAAAATCATGACCAAAACAAGGATTGTGGCTCCTTAGGATTGCTGCTAGGGTAACCATCCTTGATTTTATTTAGAAACTCCAGCTTTAAAATGCCTGCTACAGTTGATAGGATAGTTACAGTTCTCTTTCTCTGTTAAGTGATTTATGATTCCTATACCACAAGTAAGAATCATGAAGATCAACTATTTCTCTCTGTTTAAACTTCCTTCTAGTCCAGATGGAGAAACTGAGTTGGAAGCATTTTTCATCTGCCGGTAGATCTGTCCCTCACAATGAAAAGGGATGGATTATCACAAAGAATGATTGATTGGCTGAAATCAGACCATCTTTCATATTCATGAAAGCCAACATGAATTTTGAAAGATCTCTTCGGATGTAATTTTTTTCTCAAATAATGGTTTTGAATTTTAGAGTTCATACTTCTTGATAGTATTCTTCGATCCATTACACTTAATTAATTATTTGAGAGATTTGATCAATTAACTAAGACTTATAATGACATGGGGGTTGTCTGATATCAGATGAGGTAATTTTGCTTTGAAGGCACAATTGCTTAGTCTCAAAAATATTTAAGATCTTAAAAACAAGTTCTGTTCACATATACTAATGATAATATGTTTCTATGAATATTTATTAACAGAAGTTTAAGAGTTCTTCAAACACCTAACAAAATGTTTCCAAATTTTCCCTTATTTTAACTATTTTTACTTGTTATTGAATATTTCTTTAAAAAATATTTCACTTCTCAGAATATTGGAATTTCCTTTTTGTCTCATGTTTTTCTTCTCTGTTGTATGCTTTGTATCTTCCTATATTTGGCTGCACATCTAATTTTATTCCCTGTAGCAACTAATCATCTCAAAATTCTTAGTATTTTTAAATACATGAAGATGTTTAAGATACAGAAATTCTGGAAGTTCTAAATGTAATTTAGCTAATATTTTCCTCACTTTGAATCATCTATGCAACCTAAAAATAAGTACTGGATGTGAAAAGCTGAAAGCCAAAGGATAATCTTTGAATAAACCTAAAAAGGGCTAAATGAATCTCTTACTGAGATTTTGGGAGAGAGATGAGTTCTGAAGTAGCATCCTGCCAATTTCTTAGGGAAAAAAACCAAACCAAACAATTAAAGTAGTTCTTAAATTAAAAATAAAGTTAGTTTATTATGTACAGGAAATACATGGGTAGTCTGATATTTCAATCACTGGAACATATGAATAGCATATAAATGAGTGCTCAGTGAGTGTAGCAAATACAGAGAGCCCTATGCATTCATTCTGAAGTTATGCTCAAAAATATTATTATAAGACAAATTAGTTTTTAAAAATAATGGGGTATAACCCATGAAAAGAAAAAAAATTTTTTTTGTTTTTCCCTTCTAAGCTATTATTGCTCAAATTAATAGAAAACTGAATGTTTTCTCTGTGTCTTGCTTGTCTCACCTGCCCCCTTCTGCATTTTCTGGCCTGTATCCTCCTGAAGTTCTTACCCTGAAATGCATGCCAGACAAGAATCATGATGTGCCAGTGAGGGCACCCCAGGAGTATTTGGAAGAACTGATAGGTCTGAGAAGGATGTTTCAAGAAACACAGACAAAAGAGCTCAAAGACGAGATACAGAAGAACTCAAAGATAAGAAACATTGCAGTAGTGGAATAATGGGATGAAGCATCATAAAGCAGCCTCTCATTTTATGACCTCTTCAGCAGTGGATGATCTGGAAGAATGCATCTTTTTAATAAAATCAATATACCTATTCATGATGTTTGTAGTTGCATTCCCGATATATTAATTTTGGCCACAGTCATTTATCATGTCATGCTAAGCTGAAATTAAACTGAAGGTGTTTTGATTTTTTTTAGGTTTGGGATTTTTATCTTAAAATTTCTAGGTGTTTGACAGGTGGTTCTCAGACTCATTCTCATAAATATAACACACAAGCTATGCAAACAAATCTAGACAGAAATATTCACTATATAGGCTGTGCTCTAAGGAATGTAAAATATGGATTCAAATGCCAAGTCTACAGTTGAAATTACATATTTCCTGAATTTCTAAGTAAAGTATTTTAAAGCCATGTGTAAATTCTCTTTTTGAGTAGGTTTGATTGCTCTATACAGAATAACTTCAGTATTCTGACACCAACCTCACTTTCCTACTTCAGTTTGAGATGAAGAACAAGAGAAGTGAAAAAAAAATTTAAAGATGTATTATCCCCTCTCTGGAAGAGATGCTATCCAAATTAACTGAACTCTAAAATTTCAAACTATCTAGAAGATGCAAGTCTTTTTATTCAGAACAAGTACAGCTAGATTTTACGCACAACTAATGAAATACAAAGCAAAGTAGTGAATATTGTATTTAATAACTCAGTTTAGTAAGCTATAATCTGACAGTTCTTAGAGGCATTTTAAAAGTGACACCAAGCTGGGTCCTTAGTCAGAAAATGTGAAATAAGTTTTCTGCAAGTCTTTGCAGTTCTCTTGAAGTCTTCTTATATGGGAATAGCCCCATTCATTATAACTTATTATAATGCATTTTACCCCTACAAGAGCAGCTTGCCAAGAAAAAACAATACTTGTCAAATCAAAATTGGAGATTGACTTTCAAAAGCATGAAATCAAGCTCTTGGTGCGTGAGATGCTAGAATCAAATTTCAAGCTTCTTGAAATATGCTGGGTTTTTAAATTCCTCTTCTTAATTTGTATGGTTATGACCATGTGTGTTTTTCACACAGCTAGGAGTCCGGCTAATGCTAATCTACAGAGGACAGGTCTCTGCCTTCAGTGACATATAAAGAACAGTTAATGACAAACCAAAATGAAGCCATGACTGATCCAAGAAAAACTAAAAGAGCAATTAGACACCAACCTGGTGGGAAAGGACAGGACAACACACCAAGGACTTTTTTCTACTGTATGTTGTTTAATCAAGGGTAGCTACAGAGCCAGGTGGGCTGAAGAGTATAGGAGAGGGTGAGACGAACTGGCTGCAGAATCTTCAGAGTGCAGTGAAGGAGCTGCCCTCAACACTTACCTTTCAGCTCATTTAAGCGCATGCATTCACCTGTGAAAATTTACATCAGGGAAGGTGTGAAAACTGAAAGTAATGATATGCATACAAGAGTTTGAGGTCTTGATGGAGAAGAAGAAAGAAGAAGAAAATTGTTACCAAGATCTATATCTGGAGTTAAAAGAACAAAATGAAAATGGTATTAAGGAGATCATAAAGGAAAAGAGAAAATATGATAATGACCAGAAAAAAGGATGGCATGGATGAGGAAATATAGTAGAGTACTATGATTACGATCTTTTTGTCAAAAATATTCAGCAGGCTGCTGTTACAAAACAGAAAATAAAAATATAAACCCAACCCACTTCTTAGACATGGTATAATAAAGTATCATGCTCTGGAAGTATGTGTCTTCCAGAATCTATCTGCCACAAAGAAAGATAAAAGATTTGTTTCGAAGATAAATTTCTATTAAAGCTAGCGGTTTGTCAGCCAGAAATCACATTGGATTAAAACACTATTTAGTTATCCACAATATGAGTATGGACACTGAAATGCCGTGACTGTAGTGTGGTGGTTTGGGCTAGGCCTTCCTTGGTGACCAGTTTGTAACCAAGGAAGGGTCCAGATTTACCCAGTATTCCCTACGATTTTTACGTAAGCCAGACTATAAGAAGAGAGGAGGAGAGGCCTTCGCTCTCTTTCCTTCCGGCGGCTTGGAGGTGCAGGTTCCCTGCTGTTGAGTCTGCCGTGTTGGGGAGCGAGGCCTGGCTAGGCCTTGCCGACCTTGGGAGACAGAGGTTGCCGGCGATCGTTCCGGAGCGACTCTTGGTTGTCCCAGGAGAGTAGTGAGATATCTTCTTTGCTAACTCTTTTGTTCTTTAGTTACTAGATCTCGGGCTACTGATTGGGATATATATATATATATATATTTTATTTTAGTTTTGTTCCTTTTCCCCTTCCCCTTTCCCTTGTGAAATTGTATATAAGTGTAAATATATTTATATATATCAGTTTGGTTGTCCTCTCTCTCGTTTTCGGGTTTTTTCTTATTTTTTTTTTCTCCCTCTTCTCCCTGAGGTTTTTTTTTTGTTGGGGGAGGGGGACACACTTCTGGTGGTAAGGTTTGGAGACTTGGCAGGGAGCCAGCTTCAAACCATATCACTGTAGGAAAATCCATTGTGACCTTTGCACTGGAGAACTGATTTCTAGGAGACACTGTCACAATGCACTGGTGAGACTTCACACAAAAGCTCATTTATGACGAGTCTGCTATACAGAGGTACTAAATAAAAACAGAGTTACTGTTTCATTTAACAGACGTATTTACAAGGTCTACATTGGTAACCAAAAGGCTGGAAAATTTGTATTGTTAGTGAAAACTGAAGGATAGGGAATTGAAGATTATGTGGAAAAAGTGTTTGCACTTTAAAAATACATCAATTTGGTATGTGACAGAAAGGAAAAAAAATTAAACTAGCCAAAAGATAATGCTGTTATAGGAAAAAATGGATATAAACTGATGATGGGTACAAAAACTCAGACTGTAAACTAAAATAATAATTAAAATTAAAGAAATAAGCATCTGGGAAAAAAAAACAAACAAAACCAACCAACCAACCAAAAAACCAAAACAAAACAAAATAACCAACCAAAAAAAAGAAAAAACACACAAAAAACCAAATAAAACCCCCCAAAACCAAATAAAAAGCAATAAAAGACCCTCTTAGTTGATGTGTTTAGAGGAAAACCTATCTCTAAGATTGAGCTTGGCTGATGTATGGAGTCTGGTAAATTGTGTACATATCAACAACACTGGGGAGACTGAACTTAATGATCTGGGATCTCTCTTGTAATCCTGTGTCTCTGGGTTTGAAGGCATCTTCATGCAATTGAAGATACTGTTCTTGTATCCCACAAACAAGCCTGAGTACTTAGAAAAGGTGAAATAAAACTGACATCCTTAAGGATAAACATGGGAGACTCTTCATTCAAGGTATGTCACTGCTGTCATTAAAGACAGTGATGTACTGCAGCGTCTCTGTCTCTGCAAGTGATAAGTGGTTTGAAATGTCAGTTCAAGACCTACATGACATTAGTGAAAATAAATCTTTTGTACATAAATCCCTTGGCATTGGCACAGCCAAGTAGAATGCCATTCCTGATTTGATTAATTTCTGACTCCACAGTTTTGCTGATTATTCTGAAATATTAAACTTTCAGATATCTGGTTTCTCCAAACAAATTAAAAACAGTAGTGTGTGGCCAATACTGATGAGGTTCTAGCTGAAGTCAATCGGAAAATCCAATACTTCCCATGAAGGATAAATTTTCTTGCTTATGGGATCAAATAAACCTATAGCATAGATTGTAGGGGTTTATGGGGTAGGGAACAAATACCTCTGCCAGTGGGACAGAAGGGGACCTGTACTGCAAGATCACATGAGAATACCTGGCAATACTTAAGGAGTTTAGTACTGTGGAGGAGTCCAAATGTCCTCCTCTTAATGACATGCCCTGGACAACAACCAGTTAAGGGAGGAATGTGAGTATAAACTTTTTATGTGAACAAACTACCTTATTATCTACCTCTAAGTAAGAGGATTTTAGCCAAAACTGATGATGCTATAAGGAAATCAGCAGTGGTGAAATTTACTTGAGACGACCTGATTAATCAACCTGATTAAACAGTAATCAAATTACTGTCATAAACTTTGGTAGAAATGAAGAGTTAGCTAAGTATAAAATGAAATTAAATATAAAAGAACAAAAATTTGTAACATTGGGAAATGACTTCAGAAAAATTCAAGAAGTAAACAACAGTTTCATCAAACCTGGTTTAACTCTGCCAGTATTTCTCCACAGCATCATAACACTGCTTTGGCTAGAAAGGATGTCCTCCCTGTTGGATGGCATGAGCTGACAGTATCCAGCACATGCAGTGACAACGTGGGTTGCAAGAAGAGGGAGATCCACACCTGGGGTTTGCATAGGCGACCTTGTAGGGGAAGCCTTCTCTCCACTCTGGGCATTATAAGATATTGGAGACTTTCATGGTTTCATATAAAGTTGGAGCACCTGCATATTCAACAAGAGATGTACATATAGTGGAGCACCCCCATATTTTTTTAGGCTGAGCAGTATTTCCCTTTGACATCTGCCATTTTTTTGTCTGTCAGTAGGTAATAATATGCAGGAGACACTAATAAAAGTAGACAGACCAAGACCTTGCCTTCAAGGAACCATATATGCGTTGCCTTCCAGCATGTTTCGAATATGAACATTTTAGAACTTCAAAATAGTCTTTCCTAACCTGAATTCTAGACATGTTTATTAGGTATCTTACTTAAAAAATGTAGTGCTGCCTAATTCATAATCACTTGGGAATAGTCCATGCTCTTGTCTTTGTAAAGATTTTAATTTAGAAATCATTAAATATTTTTCAGCCTTTTCAACAGTTTCCTTATGCTTAAAAGGATGGTCAGTGGAGTTTGCAAAGAACCTGTCCCTATACATCTTAAGAAGGATGTTTTACCAGCTCCTTCTGTGTAACTCCTCATAGGCTTCCAAACACTTGATGGATTTTCAGCTAAGCCACCTGTTTGAACAGTGCTCTTCAGTCCCTGGTACACTAACCTCTAACCAAGACCCAAATAATAGTTCAAATGGTACAGTAGATATTTGCACAGTTAAATATTATCTCTTTTTGATAGTCTGTGGGGTCACATGGCTAAGGGGATCACAGGCCAATGTGCAATAATTCAGAAGTCACCTCTTGTGTACTACCAGAAATCATGCATGTCAAAACACCATAAAAAACTTCAGAGTAGCTAAAGACAAAACTAAAACTGTCGTGTGCAATAGCAGAGCATGAGAGTTTAGGAGCATGCTTTTATGCCCTGTGAAAGAGTGGTTAGCCCCATTTGCAAACCAGTCCTCAATCAACCTCATACAGAGCTCTTGCAGATCTAGCTGTCAAATCCAGTGAGGAGTAAAAGAGCTTGCCCAAGATAAATTTAATTATTTTGTTGAGAACTATAAAAATTACATACCACCTATGCTTTTAGAGGAACAAGAAAGATTTAAATGTACAGGCCTTCTGCCCAGAAGTCAGGGAGAAATGAAAATGTCATATTTCCGAATGTCAGAGGAGCCAAAAAGATGCATTTAGTGTCTACTCGATTCAACCTACTGCGCCTTTTACCACTGACCTCAGGCCTTTTTTAAGTCTTCTGAACTAGTTCAACTTAGATTAGATACTTCATTATTAGTCGATTGTACTAGTCTAGTTATTTTCTTCTCCTATTGACTTTAAATATGATTCATACTCAGATAAACACTAACAGGTGTTAGTTCCCTTAACTATCTGGCCACAGCCATATAATACTTAAAGTTAAACCTGAATTTTAACTTCTTGAAGAAATAATTAAATCAGTGTAAGCAGCAGCCCATGTGGAAAGTGTCTGCCTAGTAATTCATTATCACCAGCCTGTCTCTAATTTGCCAGTGTGCATGGCACCCCTACGGTAGTGTAAGAGAGGCAACAGATCATTTATATAAATTAAAATCAATAGGGGGCTGAGTACTGAGCCCAGTGGAATATCCTCTGGGCAAGTGAAAATTTTAGAGACTAAGGACTTAATCTTAGCTGCTTGACTTATTTTATCAAGGTAAGACTTTAAAAAGATTAATTATAATTTATGAAATATTAATACCTGGAAAGCTTTTGAGCAAAGATATTATATTTCTGCAGAGTTAAAATGAAGGCTTTTTCAGCTTTCAAAGAGGTGTCAACATGGCAAACTTTTACAGCTTTAAAAAGCTTATTATTTTCAATCTCATTAATGGGGATTTTTTTTCTCTTTCCCTGAACAACAATTTTTTTAAATTAATTTATTGCCAAGAGGTATAATTTCTGATATCTTTGAAATGTATTTCTTGATCCAAAACCAGAAGTGAAAACAATTTTTCATTCTATGCTTCTATTACAATGTTAACAATGTCTTTACATGTGAAGTTTCCTTGACTTTACTAGGAGCAGTGGTTCTAAGACTGTAACTTACAGCAGGTGAGAGTCCGGCCCAAGCCTTCATGCATATATTTATAGCAAGAAAATTAATAGATAGACAGATGGATATGAATATTTCTGACATTCAGAACATACAGCCATTTGAAGGTCTGAAAAGTCCCTATTAATGTAATGGCTCCAGCACTGCATTACACAGAAGAGTTAATGAGATCTGGATGCATTGAGTGATTTATTTAAAGTAATTCAGCAAGCAAATGGTGGAGTCCCAAAGCCCCTTGCTGCCACCATTAGACAGAAAACACTGCTTCTCTCAATGGGGTAAAGTTGACAGGCAACAAAAAAAACCCTTTTCTTAAACAAGGAGTAGATAATAACTCATGCTAAAATCTATATTTGTTAGTTTCAAGACATATATTAACCTCCCACAGAATCATATTGTCATTTGATTTGTTCTTTTCTGCCCTGACATCTTGTATTCTTGTCCTGTTTACCATTCTGCTTATTCTCCTTCAACCTACACTATAAACGCTTTGGTGCAGGGAATGTGCCTTTACTGATATTGTGAAGTGGGCTGCTTGTCTACTGTATAGTATGAGTAATACATAATGAGACAATCTGAGGCTTGTAAATCTAAATTAAATGTTCTGGGAACTTGGTATTATATATTGAATATTTTCAAGGTCCAGCACGTATCTGGAAAATGATTATATGCATGTGACCAATATGCAATTCCTAACACATACTGCCATCTCATATAAAGTGTTTTGCTTTGAATTGAGCACAACTTCTATTTTCCACACTTTGTTTCTAAGGATACAGTCGTGAACAGGGAACATTTTCTTCAGGAGCTCATCTGTTCCTGCTGCTTCTCCCTCACCTGAAGTCATAATCCTTTGTTTGTGGCTATAATCAGCTCAGCAGAAACTAATTGTGATGTCACAGGCAGAAGATTATGACTTCAGGGGTAGAACAAACAGCAGGAGCAGGTGACCTCTAAAACACAAGACATCTCTTTTCATGCAAAGATCGTTCAAATGAAAAATGGGAGATAAAAGTGCCTATCTTTGAGAATAAAATGTTTGTTCAGATTTATAAAAGGCATTAATTGGATTGCAAGTGTTAATTTGAAGTGAAATTCTCTGTGATTATACCAGGAAGAGATAATATATTCAGTAGCAGCTGAATTACTAAGTTTGCCTTCTAATTTCTCATTAGATTAAATGACAAATACAACTACTGATGTAATCAACAACTTATCTATCTTTTCACATAAGACTGGAACCACGTAAAAACTCATTTCTTCTCTAGATGACTTTTACTGTGAACACAGCTGTAAAATGGGTCAAATTTTTTAAGGTTTCTGCTTTTTCCCTTTCATGTAGTGAACTGATCAGAGAGATTTGTATTTGATAGCTTTTTAAGGGAATGTTTGCATGAATTAACAGCTTTTTATATGACAGCATTAAAGAATCAGAGTTGGTTTGCGTGTTTGTTGTTTTTTATTTATTTATCTTGTGTAATAGTCAGAAGTTTGGTAATGCAATATTAGTTGTACTAAGCATATTTTTTTCTTCTGAGAAAATGTAGCTGAGCATTTTAAACAGCATTTTAAAGTTTCATAGGGAAGCTTCTTGAGATCAATTCCCACTTAAAATTCCTGTTTATAGCACAAAAGTTGTTCCATCACCATGATGGACTTACCTGCAGATGACGGATCTGTGCTCCATGTGAAAAGAGTGTATCAACTAACATGTTGGTTTTGGTGGTCTGGATACCAGTCTATCCAGAGGATGACACTCAGAGAATAATTTTTTTATTCTTTTTTTTTTGTATTATTTACTTTAGGATAAGATTTCGTTCATAAGGTAAGACTTTCTTTTTAGTATGAGAGTCATTTATCCTGATGGCTTATTTGTGAACAGCTTCACATCTGCATCATAGATGTGAACTTTACTTAGATGATGGGCTTCTTTAGAATATAAAGGGGCTATTGCTTAACACTGAATATTTATTGAACTGTAATCTTCTCAGAAATTTTGTGCCTAGGGATGCTAGCCACCAAAAATTTATCATTTCAAGATTTTTTTTTTTGAAGGTAGCCAAGGTTAAAGTGTGGGTCTGCTCTGGGAGCTCAGATAAACCACTCTGTCAGTTTTGTGATCTGTAAATTGGAGAATATAAGCACTTTTTTTTTTTGGACATCAGTAGCTACAAAAGTGCCAACATATAGTACTAATTAGCATAAAAAAAAGGAAGAAAAAATGTTTTTTAGAAGTTATAGGATTAAATTGTAAAAAAATATCATTCTATTATTACGTAATTTTTTCCAGGTAGCACTAATAAAAACAGGAAAGCATGGGAAAGCAGTAGGCAATTAAAAGGAACCTTACTGTGTCATTCCCAGATGCTGTAAGTGGCAGCTGGTAATAGAGTATTCTTGAATACACAGTTTAATAAACACCATGTTCCTCAATGACATATAAATTAACTACAACCTTTTTACAGACTTAATATGCAAACATATTTCTTTTGACAAATGTCCAGTCTACTATGCACATTGGTGGAGAGTAAAATTCTCCCAGCCTTTCTCCTGACCTTTTACAAGTTCTAAAATCACTGATAACAAGAATTTGTTTCCAATTTAATCTCACCAATTATGATTATTCCAGGACAGAGCACTGTAGACATAATGCTCGTTGACATAATAGCATTCAGATGAGCTGAATGAGAAAGCTCCTAACAACATAACTTGGAACAAAGCCGCATCTCTTTATGTCCTATTTTTATATGCAAAGAAAAGCAACACTGTAAGGATTTTAAAGTTTTTATCATTATGTACACAGTAAACGCATTTATGGAAAATCTTATTAAACAAATTCCATGCTTCAGGAGGAAATAAAACCTTAATTTAGTTCCTTATTCTTCCACAGCTCATATTTAACTTCATCTGGCTCGTGCCTTTACCTTACAAAAAAACACATAGCTTCTTATATCAATAAAAATGGTGTCATTAAAATGTTTAAAAGCTTCTACCATGAGAGTAGTAAGTATTTGAATAACTTAATCTATATAAGTTTTGGATTTATGAAGAAACTGTGAGCAAGAGACCTCTGCCATTCAGGTAACAAAACATCTTTAAAGGGAATCTCTTACATGGATTAGCATACCTTAAGAAATGCAGGAGGATCAATCTAACTCATTAACCTTTGAACTTAACCTTTCAGAACATTATAGGCAGAACTAAATTCCATTATATTTTCAGTAAAGCAGTTTGTGACTTATGGGTTAGATATTATTAATAATAACTTTTTATTAGATGAGGTTTAAGCTAGTAAAATTATTAGAAGGGTTATTAGGAAAAAATTAATTTTCCAAAGTTTCTCACAAGTTTGGAACACAGAGCACTAGCCCAACAACTTCTTATCTGTTACATTTCAAACTCCTTGTCTAAATATCTTAGTGTATGATTTTATTTTTATTTGAGATACTTTGATTGGTGAACAAGAGCACAGTAAATGGCTTTAGTGTACACATTCATTTTTCTTCTTTGACATATGAAATACAAAACAGGTCACACTAATTAATCAAACCTGTTAGCATACTGGGTGGAGTTTTGTTTTCTTTCTTTTTAAATGGTTTAGTTCTCCCCTTTCTAAGTTACTTCTCCTGATGTTCACTGCTCTGGCAGTATAAAGTGCAATTTACATTTTTGAGTAACAAATCTGATTAGACAATCATATTAGACATCTTCTCTCGAAGGATAAGTGCAGACAAGGAGACTAAAAGTCTGAAATCCCTATAAAGTGCAGTCCAAAATGTTTGGTTTTGCCTTGATTAACTAAGGAGATTGGTGATACATATTCAATTACAGCCACATTTAATAATGAATTTACATGGACTCTAATCCTCGTTGATTGTACTGATTCAATGATGTGTATTTATTCACCTAATAAAACTGTTCATTTGATGAAGTTATTGACATTTCAAAACTACCATGATCTGTATACCTTATATTACAATGACCTAATACAGCGGCAACTAAGTAGGTTTTCACAGTAGAAAAAGAGGAACACACACACACAAATTAATACAAACATAAAATCAGTTTTAGTGACAGCTGTTTGTGTATCCATCAGGGAGAAGCCCAAAGGACATAAAACTGTACTGCACTGCAGGAACAGTTACATTTCTGGAAGAATTTGTAATGGAAAGCTAGAACTCATTTCGCTAGGAAGGCTTTTTGCCTAGGTGATGGCTCTTTCTCAAAGGTACCCCTCAATGCTCCCCCCCCCCCCCACCATAACAAGAGAAGTTCTCAGCCTTGCTCTCTGGTATGCAGACAGATAACAGGTTTGCAGACATGTTCAAGGCCTTCTTGGGCCGGAGAGAGTGGGGGAGGAGAGAGAAGTTGCAAAAAGCCTTGGAGGAGGAGGGGCATTGCCTTGTGCCCCTGAAGGTCCAATTGAAACTGCATCATAAAAAAGTGGTCCTTGGATCTGAACCCCTTTTTTTTTGAATCATTGCACTGCCTTGGTATTCTTGGGAAGAATACCTGTGTATGTTTACCTTACAACCACCTTGACAAATAAAGGAAAGAGCTTTTAAGGAAGAATGGGAGCAGTTTGTCCAGTGTGACTTTTTTTTTCCTAGGAAACAGCCTTGAACATGTGGAAACTTAGCCATCTGCTTTTCATACATGTCTGGTTTCTCACATGCAGTTCAGTTTTTTTGTTACAATGTTACTAGTGAAAAAGAGATATAAATCACATGTCCTCGACTTAGTGGTACTACAAAACTCACACAGTGTCTTATTCCCTCCATATTCCTTTCCTGATAAAAGATGTAATCCATTCATGATAAAGACAAGACCATTGGGACAGATACTTTGGCAATGTAGTTTGTTTCAACATGAACTGCAAACACAGTTGCTGTCAGAAAGGGTGCATTTTCCCTTCTAGCTGCTGCATCTTATTTACATTCCCAGTAATCTGAGAGAAATCCATTAATAATTTGCAATAAATTCAATTGTTAGTACACCATTAAA
Organism: Neopelma chrysocephalum; assembly: GCF_003984885.1. Taxonomy (NCBI): domain Eukaryota; kingdom Metazoa; phylum Chordata; class Aves; order Passeriformes; family Pipridae; genus Neopelma; species Neopelma chrysocephalum. Next base: position 38,719,054 of record NW_020897693.1, on the reverse strand, counting down.
CCATGTATTATTTTCTTAATGTATGGCAATTACGGGAAGTTCTCTTCTAAATAGCACAATTTAATGCAATGTGAACATTTGAGAGTTCAATAGTCCTAAAAGTTTCAAGAAACACATTTTTGTCTTTCTTTATATAGCTGAAACTTAAAGAAAACCAAGAAACCAAACATCACCACCAAAAAAAACCAGAAACAAACAAAAAACAAAGAAACAAAAAGAACCCAACACCCTGAAAAAAACAACCCCTACCAACCCCAGCTAACTAAACAAAAAAGAAAACAAAACTAAAAGCCCAAAACACGCAGACCAAGGAAGAACACCTCATTACATAAATTTTCGTATATTTATTATTGCTTTAACTTTTGTAAATATTTAAAATTATTTATAAATTCTGATTGCCAAATACTTTCTTTTCTATAACATACAATTAAAAACCAAGGGCTTATCATATATTCAGTCCTGATCCATATGCAATTATACTTTTTCTGCTTTGTTTTCTGTGAAAGTTAACGTGAGCTTTTTGTCTATGATTCTCATACTACCTGAAATCCTGATCTCTAAGAGGTTTTACTTTAAAGTTCTGCCCCTCAGAAGTGTCCATATATTTTTGTGGAAGTTGTCTTATATGTTTTTGTGCTGTTTTTCCAGGCTCGTATGCTATTGTTGATGGCACGTATGAGGGTACCAGACAAAACCCTTGAGGCATTGTTGTAAATTCCTTGGGTTTCCCAGAACAGCATATTGGACTTTCAGCTTCCCCTAAGTATGGTGATGCAGAATCATAACATATGTAGAAGATTTCCAGAGAGAATTTTGTGACTCCGGTACCATGTCTACCGTTTTGGCCAGATAGAAGCTAATGTGCCGCTTGGTTATTTTTGTCAGGTACGGATGAAATGAATTGCTGGGTCCATTTGTAGGACAACAGGGCTAAACCTCTTCCGAGAGCGGGGAGTTTTCACAGGGAGAGCCGGTAGATGGAGCTCAAGGCTACTGAGCAGGTGCCGTGGCTGAGTGGGACAGGGAAACCTTCCTGCCGCAGCCCTCACCTCCAGTACGTCGGATCCCACTTCACATGCTGCAATAGGATGCAGCCCTCATCTCCAACACATCAGATCCCCCTTCAGACGCTGGAATATGATGCCCCAACATTTTCAAACCACTTGTCTTTTTGGAGATGAATCTCATCACATTAAAGTTCAGAACACCTTCATTTTCAACCAGGTCTACACCTTAGAGGATTATGTAGATCTTGGTGATGTAAAGTTAATTCTTCATGGACTCATGAGATGCTAATATTTGTTCTTATGCAATTTAATTGAATTCTTTAATGGTGTATGTGGTCCTGTCACATGTCTCATTTCTGGAAAAGTCCATGTTGTGGAAAGGAAGATTACATATTAAGTTTCAAGAACAAAAGAAGGAGCTAGAAGGATGAGGAATAAAAGTTGCTGCTCTAATGAGGAAAAAAATCACCAAGATCATAAGTCACAGTTAAAAGTTCCTGTACAGAAAATGTAAATTACTATGATTATAATGAGATGACTGGAAAAAGACAAGGAGAAAAAAAGAGACCATCAGGTAGGAACATAAAAAAAGTAAACCCAAATGTACACAATTGGATCAAAGGTCCCTCTGTGCTGACATTCTGTTTCTGACAGTTGCTAATACCAAATCTTAGAGGTGCCCAGGAACGAACCACTTGTACAGTCCTGCTCCTCAAGAGCATTCTTCTCTTCAGCTATTTGTGACCCAGTGACTTTCAAAAGCGGATATACCATCAGTTGTTTCATATCTTAGATGAGATCACAGAATCACAGAATATTCTGAGTTGGAAGGGACCCATAAGAATCATTGAGTCCAAGTCATAAGTGAATGGCCTTTACAGAGATCAGACCCACTGACATTATTGGCACTGTGCTCTAACCAACAGAGCTAATCTCAGTCCTAAACAATGGCAAATAAAGGGAATTGTGAGGTACATTTGGACATACAATCAGTGGAAGCCTTGAGAAAACAGTATTCCACTCAGTGATTGTATTTAATTACAGTAAAACATAAGATCTTGCTTCCATTTAAGGGAGATTTGTATCTCAGATATCCATATTGTGGTTTATGCCATTGCAACTGATCACTGCTTGGCTGAATCCCCCAGCAGCATGAGAGTTCATCCCTACAGCTACATACAATTTGTTCTGTCTCCTCCTCTCCTCACTCCTACTCTCTCTTTGAATGGCTGATGGCGTCTGGGTATAAGTCTTAATGGGGGTGGACATTTAAGCTGAAATAACTCACCCCTTTACCACCTACTCTTGTCTTTGTATTTTTTTATGAGCTTGGTATTCTCGAGCTGTTTCTCCTCCTCTATGAGCAGAGATGATAACTTTAAAGGACAATCTTTATGGAGACTAAATTTTTTTTTTTTTTTTTTTTTTTAGAAAAAGGCATTATCACCAAACTGTCAAGTTTAAACAGTCAGAACCACATAATGACATGCCTGGATTTACAGTTTTCTGTGTATTTTTGTTCAGTTGGTCATTTTTTATTTGGTTTTTGTTTTTTTTGGTTTAGTTTGGGGTTTTGTTCATTGGTTGGTTGGTTGTTTCTTTTTTGAGGTGGGGCTTTTGTTTGTTAGTTTTTTCTTGACTCTTTTTACTTCTTTATTTATCCCATTTGAATAGGTACACATTTATTCCTAATACTAACAAGGAATTATTTCTGTGAGAGTGATCACATACCCCTAATTCTGGTGACATATCTTGATAATATAAATTGTTAAGGCAGGAATATAAGTGTGAGCAGTGTGAATAAGGAGTAAAATTGACACTATTAGAAAAAGTTGTATATGCTTGTCACCCGTGTGTCCTGGGGAGGTGGGGTATATGTCACTGTGTTCATGCCTTTCTCTGTGTGTGTGGTTAG